>NW_020897704.1:5069590-5665201 GCF_003984885.1 Neopelma chrysocephalum
TACACCCATCCAGGGATGAATTGGTCCCAGCCGTTCTAACCAGGACAGGAGGCTAGATATTTCAAAAGCTGTACTAGTGTATGATGGTGGCTTTTTCAAACAATGGAAAAGTAATCTCATTCGAAGATTACAACACTTTTTTTCGTCTGATACTATGCAGTGTGAATCTCCTTTTTTTTGTCAAAATGCTGCTGGGCCTCATAAACCAGGTATACTGACAAGATCCTTTTATTTCTCTTCTTTTTTTCAAACCACATAACTGCATGAATTAAGCTCTGTATGTATCTCTAGTAACATGCAAGCTATGTGTCAGGCCTTCTTCTAACCTCAGATTTTATTTCTGTTATCTAATCCCTTCATGTTGTCCTGTTTAACAGTGGACCCTCTCTTCAATCTTCAGGAAGGAGAAGAAAAAGGGTTAGAAAAAAACATGTGAGAGCTAGTAAGCAATATATTTTTTGACATTGTCAAGAATGTAGCAAGGAGAATGGGTGGTATGAACAGGTCTGTCTGCAAAAAGGAACAAAGGCAGTAGACTTTAAATTATACAGCTCAATGTTACAACACAGTGTATTTCTAAATGCTTGGGCCCAGAAAAGGAAAGAAAATTTGAACTGGAGTAATTTCTAGGAACCCTTGATTTGTGGTTTTTCTTAAAGTCTTAAAGAAAATTTTTCTTGAAGAAAACATTTTGAAGTGTTTCTTCAATAATTTTTCTTCATATCAATTTTAAATGCCCTTTTGATCTTTGAATTGATCTTAATCTAAAATTTCTGTTGCAGAATATTTACATACTCAGTTTCTGCATAAATATCTTGTAAATTAAGCTTTTTTAAGAATTTATACTTAAGCCAAAGATAAATGTAAACTATACCGATGAAGAAATTGCATCAAACAAAGCAAGCTGGCCTTATTTTAGGAAATAATCTTTCATTATGGGAAGATTAAATTTGAGTTTTTGAATTAGAATTGTTAGCTATTAAATGGACTCAGAGTGAAAGAGTCGTGCTCATTATCCTTTAACTGGAGTGCCCAGATGTTACTATATTCTCACATGACATAAAGGTCTAGTTCCAATCTTTTATTGATAACTTGGATTTATCAACTCTGCAAGAAATTACATTTCAGAATAGTTTTAACATTATTACGCATTTTATCATATTTTTTCCAAATGCGTAACACAAAGTAAAGCACTAGGACTGTTTAGTCAAAGGATATGAGATAGCCTTTTTGAAAAATTCCCACATAATTGAAGTCTATTAAGCATTTTCCTTTATGTAGGCTTCAAAATACCCTATAGAGCTTCAATATAGAGTGAATTCCATGAATAGATATGTAAAACTTTATGAAAAACCTTTACAAAAATTATGTTCTTTGAGACTTAGCCCTCACAATCTGGCAAGGCAGAATGAAAGTCTGAAAGATGCAGTTCTGAATTTTGAGGTTAGAGGTTTCAAGTCAGTCACTAAAGGAAGTGGGAACTGAATATCTTGACATGTCCACATATGTGCATCCATATCCCCTGAAAACTAGAGTTTGGAGACCTCTTAGCCCCTCAGCCCTCACAGTGCAAACTCACACATGGTGTTGCACTAGGCTCATCGTGGACTTTAGAATCCTCTAAGTTTACAACAGAAGACATGGACCCTTAGAAAGAACAAATGCAGTCATCAGCATGAAAGCATGCAAAATGTCTTTTCTTTCTATGAGAAAATATGAGAAAAATGGACAGAATTAAAGTAAACTCCTTTTCTTTTCTGAGCAATTATGCAAATACATTGTCAAAATGAGAGGAAATGGCCTTAAGTTGCACCAGGGAAGATTTAGATTACATATTAGGAAAAAATTTCACAGAAAGGGATGTAAAACATTTTAACAGATTGCCCAGGGAAGTGATGGAGTCCCCAACTCTGGAAGTGTTCAAACGGTGTGTGAATGTGGCACTTGAGGACATGATTTACGTGAACATGGTGGCAGTGCTAGGTTAATGGTTGGACTTGATGATCTTAAAGGTCTTTTCCAACCTTAAAATTTCTATGATTCTATAAAATTCATTCAAAGCTAAGAAAAAATCAGACTGGCTCTGGAAGGGAGTGTCCAGAGCATGACTTACTGTAACCTAGAATAATATTTATCAGCTTCTTAATGAAGGACCCTTTCAAATTTCAGAATTATTTTGTCAAATGAAATGTCAAAAGAAAACTGACTCAGGAATGAGCTTCTACCTGATTTAAGATAAAACTAATGCCTCAGGGCATTTTTTTCATTCTTTTTCGCTTGCCAAACTGTTTTAGGTAGTTGCAATGTCATATAAGACAAAGTGCAATGCCTAGAATTAATTACAAATGTTGTCTTCTCTTCTAAGGAAATTTAGCATTTTTGTTCTGACACATCAAAAGCCTCTGTTTTTGGCTTTTCAATGATTTACACTGCCTAAGATTTAGTCCAGACTCCAGAAACAGTGGAGACTTAGGCAGCAATATAGGAATCCTAGCCCAACTTAGTAATGACACTAAATCCATATTTTGGGCCCACATAAATTAGAAAGACTTGCTATTTTTTAAAGATATACACATTTCTATTACCTGTATTAGTGACAGCAATAAAATTTTAAATTATGGAGCATCTCAAGGCTGAAAACTTAAATGGCATAAGTAAGAGAACAGTTGGGCTTATATTAAGGATAAAGAAAAGCTAGATCCAAATTCAGCTTTCAATCAAAAGCTACTTGTAGACAATCTCAAAAAATCTCTTACATTTGTGATATAAACTAATAACATCAATTAATGTATTTTATTTTGCTGCTTGTATTGCTTTGATAGATGTACTATGAATTATTGAAATAGCATAGATATTCATCTCTTCACCAAACTGACTTTAGTATGGACTTTCATAGTGCAATAACTTCTAAATTGTACTACCTTGAATTCTGGTTTTCTACTGTAAACCATTCATTTTTAGCAGAATTAAGACCTCTAGCCTGATTTGAGCACAGACACAGCAACCGTGTTACTAAAATGATGAGGGACAGGAAAAAACATTGGGAATGTTTCCTTTGCTTCTAATTTCTCACTATCTCTAACATAGCTGCTGTGTGTTTTTATCATTCTGTGTCTTTTTGAATGCAGGCAGTGATAATCATGGCCATGTTCACTTGATGAAAATAGAGTATAGTTTACTTAGAATACTCTTTCCTATTACATGTAAATGTGAAAGATTTGACTTAGGGACTCATCTTTGGAAATAATTTAGAAACCCTTAGAAGATATAGGAAAAAAACAAGCACATGAGCAGACAGGATAATGCCAGTGTTTTTGAGTTTAAAATGTTCCCTACTGCATGGATTGGGAGTGATGTTAAGTTTCACTGAGCTTGGTAAAACCCCCTCTCTATAATAACAGCTCATGCCAAGGCTGGTTTCTGCAAGGTGCTGAGAATTTTTAAGTCCCACCAAAGCCAATTCAATCTTAGAGCTTTTGGAGATTTTCAGAATGAATAAAAGTCAACGGTCAAAATATTTAGAGGTTCATAGCAAGCTTAGGTGTCTAAATTAAGGAAAAAAAACATTCTGAAGTGTTATTTATTTATTGTTAGGAAACATTTGTGCAAGTTGAGTAATGGTGCTAAACTGGCACTGCACTACAAAAGACCATTCTCTGTTTTGAAAGGTTTAAGGAATTGAAAAAGAGCTTCAAGATGTGTGTCCTTTTAACTGAATCCACTATACTGGTTACAGATGCGTTTTGTAAAACTTTTTTTTAAAAATGAGTCAATTCTGTCCCCAGCTGTATTTTCCAAACACTATCATATGTATGACAAAAATGTAATGTTCATGATTTTTAAATAATTCTGTGCATATTGTCCAGTATTTTTGTCTTATTGTCAATAGTGGAAAGAAATAGGGTGGTTCTCAGGAGTCCCAGACCTTGGAAGTAAGAGAAAAAGGTTGGAGAAAGGAAGACTTCCTCCTGGTCATAGAGGTTTGGGTTAGAAACCAGCTAGGCACACTTAACATCCGTAAATCCATGGGCCCTGATGGGATGCACCCATGGGAGCTGAGGGAGCTGGCAGATGCTGTTGCTCTGCTGCTCTCAATAATCTTCAAAAAGTCATGGAGAATGGGAGAGGTGCCCAATGACTGGAGGAAGGCCAATGTTATTCCCATCTTCAAAAAGAACAAGAAGGAGAACCCGGAAAATGACAGTCCAGTCAGCCTCACCTCTGCCCTGGAAAGATAATGGAACAGGGCATTCTAGAGGTTGTCACCAAGCATGTAAAAGAAAAGAAGATCATAAGGAATAGTCACCAAGGGGAAATCATGCTTGACCAATCTGATAGCCTCCTATGATGACATGGCAGGATGGGTCAATGAGGGGAAAGCAGGAGACGTTATCTACCTCCACTTCAGTAAGGCTGTTGACTCTGTCTCCCGTAACATCCTCATAGGCAAACTCAGGAATTGTGGATGAGGACAGTGAGATTGATCAAGGACTGGCTGAATAACAGAGCTCAGAGACTTGTGTTCAGTGGAGTAGAATCCAATTGGAGGTCTGTAGTCAATGGTGTTTCCTAGGAATCAATATTGGGTTCAGTCTTATTCAACTTGTTTATCAATGACCTGGATGAAGGGATAGAATGCACCCTCAGCAAGTTTGTTGATGATATGGAACTGAGGGGAGTGGCTGATACACCTGAAGGCTGTGCTGCCTTAACACCTGGAGAGCTGGGTAGAGAGAAACCTAATGAGGTTCAACAAGGGCAAGTGTAGGGTCCTGCACCTGGGTAGGAATAACCCCAAGTACCAGATTGGGGGCTGACCTGCTAGAGAGCAGCTCTGCTGAGAAGGACCTGGGAGTCTTGGTGGATGACAACATGACCATGAATCAGCAGTGTGACCTTGCGGCCAGGAGGAACAATGATTTCCTGGGGTGCATTGGGAAGGGTGTGGCCCACAGGTTGAGGGAGATAATCCTCCCACTCTACTTGGCCCTAGTGAGGCCACGTCTTGAGTACTGTGTCCAGTTCTGGGCTCCTCAGTACAAGAAAGACATGGAGCCACTGGAGAGGGGTCAGCAGAGGCCACAAAGATGATTAGGGGCCTGGAGCATCTGTCTTATGAGCAGATACTGCAGGAGCTGGGCCTATTTACTCTAGAGAAGGGAAGACTTGAGAGAGGATCTCATTCATGCGTATAAATATCTCAAAGGCAGGTGCCAAGAGGATGGTGCAAGATTGTTTTTGGTGATGCCCAGTGACAGGATGAGGAGTAATGTCTATAAACTAAAACACAAGAAGTTTCACCTCAGCCTAAGGAAGAACTCTTTACACTGAGGGTGTCAGAGCACTGAAACAGGCTGCCTAGGGAGGTTGTGGAATCTCCCTCTCTAAAGACATTCAAAATCCACCTGGACACATTCATGTGTCACCTGCTCTACATGACCCTGCCTAGGGTTGGACTAGATGATCTCCAGAAGTCCATTCCTGCTCTAACAATTCTGTGATTCTGTGAAATGTAGATTATTTATTACTTAATCTGCAATGGTTTATGATGGAATTATTTTACCATTATCTGATTCCATGACATTTAATGAAGTAAGAAAAATTTTCAAAACTCTTGCCTTCAAAATTAATAATACATTTCTTGGCACACTAATATTGGGAATTATTGACTAACAGTAAACTACTTTTCAATCATGAATAGTTGTTTAAAAAGCTGGAAAATCATGCACAAGTAACCCACAAATCCCTTATGCCCAGAATTTTCAGCACTTCTTTTCTATACCCATTATATATATATGTACATAGTCGTGACTAGTTTTTGGCTGCCTTGCTTGTGTTTCTAGTTTGTAAAACATTAAGTTTGAATCAGTTGACATTTCTCATTGCAATTTATCTATAAGTAACTTGTCTTTTCCCAGCAGTTCCCAAGAACTTCTTGGTTGTTCTTAGCAACTGACTAAAATTCATGAGAACTTGTGAAAGAGTGCCAAAGAATATTGGACACTAATTGTCATTTTTGAGAAACAGTTCAGCAGAAAGCTTAGATAATGTACAAAATATGGAAAAAGTGTGAATTGTCCACTTAATCCTAATATTAGAACACTGACAATATTCAGATACGTTAGAATAAGCAAACAGACCTTGGAGGTAAGATACACAATAACACTTTCTGCAAGTCTTTATATTTCAGTACATCGTTAGTAGTACATAGGCAATGAAATCTAAAGGCAAAGTTGTTGAAAATCTTGCCAGCAATTGATAGACATTTTTTTGAAAGACAGTAAAAATTGTAATCATCAAGTACCATGTTCTGCTTTTCCATATTAAAAAAAAAATAATCTCTCAGTAGTCCTAGTGTCACTTCCATCTGTGGTGTTCCACTGCCATTGGACAGTGATGTGCACTGTAACACTGCAAGAGGTGTAAAACCTCTCCAAGGTCATAAAGCACTAAATGTATTGTCTGTGAAGTTTTTTGACCACTATAACTGGTGAAGCTATGGCTTACAGCATTGATGAGATATGCTTCAAAAATAAAATTTATTTTGGAAAAAAAAGAGTTTTTCCATTCTGAAATTTTTCAGCACACCAGTAAATAGTCAGCACTATAATATTTCCAATACTATGTCCTCAAATTTTAATAACATAGACATGGATCAGGGTATGCAACAGATATTTTCACACCGCACTCAGCATAATGAGTAGTAAAAATAAATCATGTTGCCACTACTACTGGCACTTGTATAGTCTGTAGCAGCAGAACTGGTAATGAGACCTTTCTAGCTGACCACACAAATGTATATTCATTTATTTTTATTGATACTTAGATAGATTGATCTAAATCAAGACATATGTTTGTTTCAGTGATTTGTGGACTTAAAAATGGCTGTGTTACCTCTAAAATTAAAAATAAATTGAGGTATTGTACTTGTAATTCTAGATACCATGGTTATAATTCAATTTTATTCTAATGGTATGACTTAAACACACATGTGGCATACAAGTCATCAGAAGTAGAGATATCAGAACTGAGGATTGCTGTGTGTACACGTTTGGACTAAAATTACCTGAGATAACAAGACAAATGTTGAATTGTAATGCTGTTTACTATTTGAATGTTTCAAGTTATTATCATTACTTTTTCTGAGTTTTGTGTGTTGAAGGGAACAAAGGGTTTTCAAAGTATTTTTCAGACACATTAGTTGCAACTCATATTCCACCTTAATGAGGTTCCAGATAACCTAATACAGTCACTGCGGATACACTGAATTTTCAGTGATCAAAAGATCTTTGATCAAGGTTCATTGCTGAATTGCAACTCATAACCCAGAACATTGGTTGGTTCTTTGTAGATTCATATTTCTTATAGGCATGAGAAAATAGATTGTAAATTTTGAACTTAACTATCATTGTCACCTAAGTCTATAAACTTTTTATGGAATAGTTTGAAGATGTTTTTTGGGAACAATATTTTTAATTAAAAAAAAAAAGTCAGAAGTTCCTGAAATATTATGATTAAATATTATCAACTGTGAGTTTTGGAATTTCAAAGACTAGCAATTCTAAAAGTTCCTAAAGAATTCTAAAATGCAAACTATAGGGGTTTTAAATTATGGAAACATATTTTTAACAAATGTTTCAGAGCTTACTTTTATCTTCTTCTTTGGTGTTGGGTTTTGGTGGTTGTTGGTTTGGGGGGTTTTTTTGTTTGGTTGGTTTTTTTTTTAATTGATTGCAGTCATTTGATGGTGTTACAATAGTGTCTTTTAATGGAAAATAAATTTATTTTCCAAGTCTGGAAAGACTAAGCCAGTGCAAAAAAATGAGACAAATTTAATCTTATTTTCACTGCAATTTTTCATTGAACCAGTTTCAGCTTTTTACTGTGTTTGCCTTCGTGTGAACACTTTGCCTTGATCTGTGATAATCTTTATTGTAATGTAGCAAATGTGCATAATTCTTTCACATAGTTTTGCCATTTATTGTGGATAATTTTCTTTATCTTCTAGGTGATTTCCTGAGACTATATTAGTGTTTCAAATGATGAGATGACTGACCTATGCATTTTTATTTTAATTAAAGGATTTTTTAATGTTATAATTATTGGTTATTAACTCACGACCGTAAGTCTTTGAAAATGTTGGACAAAAGTCTACTGATTCCATTGAGCTTTGTGATTCCAGAGCCTAAGGGCCAGATTCTTGCTCACCATTTCAGCCTGTAAGTTAATTCATTTAATTAGCATCTCTAGCAAATAAAAATTTTCTTATTGGTGCAATAAGGAGTCAGATTCTCACATTCAATCTTCAATTATGAAAAGTTATTAAAAGAACATTTACTTTCATATAGTCAATTTGAATCACTAATTTTCATGTACTTTCCATTCAAAAAAAAAAAAAAGAGCTCAAAGAAACAAACCCCCATGAAAAACAGATACAGGAAACTAAAACCTGAGGTTTTATGGGTCCTAATTTTCATTTCCATAAACAAAGAAAAAACACCCCAATTGTTCAGAAATAGATCTAATTTATACATTTCAAGTGTTGAACCATGCCTTTGATATTTTAATACTAATGTAACACTGTGTACACAGAAACAATAAAAATCCTGCTTTGTCCACCACTCTTAAATAGGCAGAGGATGATGAATATGCTAAGTATTTTGTCTGTTGCATCTTACAGAAAGAGAAGGCCAAAACATACAAGATTAGCTGATGTGAGCTCTGTGTTTGTCACAGAAGAAGAAAGTAAAATAAGAATGGGAAAAAGAAATGTACAATTGTAATATAGAGCTAAAGAATATATTTTTTAAAAGCAAATGCATTTAATTCTCATATTGCTCAGGCAGTTTGTGAAAACAGTAAGAATCAAAAACCTTCATTGTTACATAAAAATTCAAACTTATCTAAGTAGGAAAATTCCATTTACACCTAATGAAAACTTTGTCCTATATTGCTCTTTTTTTCTCATACTAATGACATGGTGGAAATTTCTCCTCAGTATGAACAAGAAGTCTGGACTCAAATGTAATATTTAAACTGGAAAGTTTAAATACAGTCTGACCCTATGTACTTCACAAGAACAAAAGAATGTTTTGTGTGTTCAGGTTCAAAAACCTAATCAGCCATCTCAAATGACATGAATTTATTATAGGTAATCTAAAGGTAAAAGTATCCACATCCCTGGAGTTGTTCAAGGCCAGGTTGAATGGAGCTCTGAGCAACATGTTCTAGTGAAAGGTGTCCCTGCCTATGTCAGGGGAGCCGAACTAAATGATCTTTAAGGTCCCTTCCAGCCCAGAGCATTCTATGATTCTGTGATGACTCCCGGAGCTACTGGATTTGATTGCCCCACTATTTAAAGCCTGATTAAGTGTCTAATATTATGTCTGAATGTGTCTGCCAATCTCAATAACAAATAGAAATCATAGATACTCTACCTTTAGATACCATTCCACATTTACTAGCCCTGACAGCAATTGTCTTTGTCAGGATTTGAAGACTGGGAGATTCTACTTTGACTGTGAAAGGAGAGAACACTGAATTTAACGGACCTGTGAATAGCGAATAGTGAAAAATGTCTAGTATTGAGTCAATAACTTCATATACAAAAAATTAAAAAACAAATTAGGCTAAACAACATATACCTAGGAAAACTCTTCCATCATAATCTGGAAGAGAGTGATAAATGGACAAACAAATTATTAATAGACTTTTTATACTAAAAAGCTCAGGATTATTTGTTATGTCCTGCAATTTGTGGAGGTTCTACAAAAATATGACTGTTTTGCAGACTAGTAGATGGCAAATCCCCAGCTCTGGACACCAAAATATGAGGAAATGAGGATTTATGCTACTTCTGAAAATCCAGGCTTCTTCTGTTGAAAGTATCACAAACTTCTCTAGGAACTGTGCTTGTGGGACACAAGCTGATGGTCACAGAACACAGCGTGAATGTAATTTGCCCAGGTAGTTAGACACTGGCAATTGTGAACAGCTATATAGAAACAAAAGGATAGCCACACTTCCCTCATTCCTTTCCCTATCCCACAAAACATACATTTGTTGTCTGTTTTCTCTCATTCCCCTGGCAGAACAAACTACAGCTTTGGAGTGGTTCTTCTAGTTTTCTGTTGATCGGTTGCCATATTGAGCTTTGATGTGAGTCTATCAACCTGTAAGTTCATGGTATTGTTTTCTTCCGTCCAGAAGCAGGAAAAAAATCTGTACATAGTGTTCCAGGGTTCCCAGTGAATGTCTGTGGGGCTGACTGTAGGGTTAAAAGTTTGATTGCATTAGGTTGACAACTCCCAGTTCTTGTTATGCCATGTTCATTCTTCATAGAGAGCCCTAGAGAAAAAGAAGCTATAAATCTAGCACGAAGAGAGTATATTTTATCTTTTGAAGATACACCATGAATAGCTTTATAAGAATTCTAGAGAAAACTCTAAAATGGGTAAGTCACTCCAAATACAGATATGTGCTAATTAAAGTAAGTAACAAAAATATTAATAAAATTATTTTTAAAAGAGGGGGAAAGGAAATTATTTAATCCTTTCTGTTACCCTGTGATCTCTCAGTGCCCAGCTGCATGAAATGAGGGGTAGGTAAACATCAGCAGAGAGGAAAGATAAGGTCATCCTAGGCGGGCTTAGAGAAAGGGCAGGTCACTCAGGGCAGCTGTCCTGGATGCAGCAGATAGTCTTCTTCAACAATAGGAAAAAGAATGAAGTAGCCAGAAGAACTCTCTTGAGCCAAGCGTGCATTGTATAAGCTATTTACCCAGCAGTGACAATCAGATAACTGCTGGAACACCCAAAGAGAATCCATATTGTTAAATATAACCTCAATACAGATGTTTTTGTCATATCTTTTCATGACCTCTATGTCAAATCATAGTTTAAATAAACACCCTTCTACCCTTAAACTTTACTTTGACATGAGATTACTCCTGACGAAGAGACATTGTATCTTTGTGAGTGTGCCATTTGTTAAAAGCAGGGCACAGTGCACAGCTACTCACTCCATGCTGACCATCCTGGTATCCAGGGTATCAGAAGAATTGTAGGGCTTTTTTTGCCTTACAATTTTAGGGCCTCACTGTGATTCAGATTTTCTGATTACAATTGTAAGACTTCACTGTGATTTAGACTTTCTGAAGAAGAAATCTCTGATCAGCTTCTGACAATCTTCTGACACTTTTTTGGCTCTTCTAGGAAAGATTTTTGGAACATCCCAGGATACTAGAGAAAGTATATAAACAGAAAAGAAGTTTTATCAGATCCCAGTGTGAGTTAACAGAAGTCACTAATGAATCTAACAGTACCTGCTTTCGTTTTCACAAGCTCTGTCCAGTGTGAAATCACTTACAACGAAATACTGACTTAGTCTTTTACAAATGCATAAAGCCTTTCTTGTCATATAAAATGCCTCTGCTTTGCATATTTGTGTTTGTGAGTAGAAGAGTTGTGTAGCAGAAGTATGTGATGTCAAAATCTTTGTAAGGAAAGAGGCAAAGGAAAGGTTGAATGAAAAGAGAGCAAAAATGGATAAATTATTTAAGGGATAGAGATAAATTCAGAGATTTTTGTACAGCTGAGTGCTAATATCAGGGAAGATATTTCTAGTTAGGGTGAGTGGGTAGGTAATGTGGGGGTGAACTGCATGTAACCTATACTGAAAGTCTGAACTTTTCAGAGTGGTGAGAAAAAAAGAATGGAAGAGAAAAAGTGCAATCCAGATCCATTTGACCTGAATCTTTGAAAACAAGAGTCAAGCACAAACACCAGAAGCTGAAGCTTCCTAGTAAACATTCCTATATATTAGACACATTTATTCAAAGTATATATGCTATAAATACATATAACAATTTCAATTTATGTTTATGAACTTCTAGTTACCACTAAAGATGCACTTGTAAACTATTCAACTGCTTATTAAAAATCCAGGAGCACTTGTTTAATTGGCTTAACTAGCCCTATCTTTTAGGTTCTATGGTAGCC
This sequence comes from Neopelma chrysocephalum, assembly GCF_003984885.1. NCBI lineage: Eukaryota > Metazoa > Chordata > Aves > Passeriformes > Pipridae > Neopelma > Neopelma chrysocephalum. The sequence goes on from NW_020897704.1 coordinate 5,081,590, forward strand.
TGTCATTTCACTAACTGTTTGCTTGTCCAGTGCTACTAAAGAGAAAGTGCAGTACAAAAGCGGAGATCTGCTTGCAAAGAACAGAATCCTCTTGTGTTAATTTAGATAAGGCAGGCTGTGGGTGAACACCTAACCATATCACAACAAACAAGAGATCATAAGATTAGATGGCACATTTAAAAGTTTCTATTGTTTATTCAAAATTGTTGTAGTTTGCAAGGTGCAAGTGCTTGGTTCTTACTTAATATGTTGTCAAAAATAGAATTAAGAAAATATGAACATAGCTAAAAAACTTTCAATCAGGTTCCAAAATATTTAAAGACTATGATGGAGTGAAAGGGTCAGGTATCTGAGAAAGTCTTTCCAGTTCTACTACGACTGACACATTTCTTGGGGTTTTGCAGATTTTTCCTTGACTGGAGCAGACTAAAAGTATATGTATTTATAAAAATGAGGCATGGGTTCAAAGAAAATGTAACCCTCATGTTATTTTTTGTATAGAGCAAAAAAACAGAAAGAGGCTAGGCCATGTAAACAAGATAAATAATTATATGTTTTGTCCTGTGTAGCCACTTACCCTGTCATTGCTACTGTCACACCCAAAATAAAAACAGTTTTGGGAGACTGCTTTTTACTTAGGCTATTTCCCATTTTGTGTCTTTGCAGAATCTGCTGTTAAAACACAGTAGCAACAGTTTCAGTCAAGCAGAGAGGGGAGAATCTTGCACATGTGGAAACAATAGTATCTGATCAGAAATCTGAGGACAGGATGGTGCTGACCAACTGATGCTGCTTTTAACACCCATTGGCTTAAATCACTCGATGGAGTGATCACTTGATCACTCTACTGGGTCACTAGATCACTCTAGCCTAGGAGACTTAGACTCAACTCTGGTGTAGATGGTTTTATGTGATGGAGATACAAGGTGTAGGTTTTAGCTCCGCTGACCTGTACTTTTATGTTTGCCACATTTGCCAAGCCCACCTTTATAGCCTAAGCAGAAAAACAGGCAAATTAGCAGACAAATATGTACTCCATCTGCTTTATGAACTACCTCTCAGTGGAAATAATTGCTTTCTGAAAGATATCAGTTTCTTTCCATTAACTGGAGTGAATGAAACTAGTTTTGATTTAGGAGAGTATTGTGAATGTATTTATAGCTTGCTGAGGTGAGACACTAGGAGATATGTGATGAAGGGACCAGTAGGGAATGTATTCCCTGGAACTCTGTGAGAATCTCTCTGCTACATGAATAGGAAAGTACACAAGTAAGACAGGGATGTTCTGCAAAGCTGCGGTCTTAGGATGCTGCAGGTCTGCAGTAAACCATTTGGGAAGTAAAATTTCCATGTTTTGCAGTTACTTACACTGTAATGATGGTTTGCTGTAACAAAACCTCTAAGGAAAGCCCTACTTATAAAACTGACCCATTTTCTGGCTCATGTAGTCAGAAACTGAAAAAAACCAAGAAAATAGCGTGATATTTTTTTACAGTCCATCCCTGCAAAGTTCCAGAATATGCATTAGAAGTGTTGAAGATATACTGAATATACTGACTAGCTGGGGTTACAAAGAAATTCTGATTTGTTGGAAGTGTCAAAATTTCATGCTTTAATTTGGATTATTCCAAACCATTTAATAATGCTGGAAAACCAATATGTGAAAAAATAATGGAAAAAATAAGAGTTGAATAGCTCATACAGCTGCTCTTTGAAGCTGACTTTTGTATTAGACTCTGTATATAAGCAGGAAAATGGACAAGAATAATATACCAAGCAGTGTTTGGAACTCCTTGGGCACCTGGGTCTAGGGCAGCAAACAGGACGGTGGAAGGCAATTTGCACTTCCCAGTCTCTGCAGCCTCAGGGCAGCCTTTCTGGAGTTCAGGGCTAAGATTTGATGAAGGTTAATCAAATCTGAGATGTTTCAGACAAAACATTTGGTGCTTATATATATCAGTGTTTTTCAATGAAGCTACATTTCATAATAATGTACCAGATCAACTGTATTGCCAAGAGCAGTTCTTTCTCTTTGTTCCTTTGCTTTTATTTTCCCTGAACTCGCTCCTTTATTTTATTGCTCCTTTTCTAGCCTTCCCTTCTTCCTGTGCTTTTTTAATCTGCTTAAAGTATTCTTTATATCTCCCTAATCTCAAAACAGATCTCCTTCTGTGTCATTTTGCCCTCAAACCCTCTATCTCCTCAGTGAGACTAAGCAGTCCCTTAGTTGTCAAGCAATCTCTTGTTTTTGTTACTCAGAGGGGAAAACATTGGTAAATGCCATGAATTAATTCCATATTATTCTTTATTCTGCAGCTAAATAGTAACAATTTCCACCTAAAAGTGTCTCCATTATTTATTTTGTAATCCAAGTTCTGACTGATAAAAGTTTTCAAAAGGATTTGTCTCAAAAAAAATTAACTCTATGTTCAAGTCCAAATACACAAAAAGCATTCAAGCAGAATGCCATCAGTTTTGAGACCACTTCCCTAATAGTAAGAAGCTTAATGGTATAAGGTTAACAAGGAAGTAATAGAAGCAGTAATAAATTCATGTGTTTAGAAACAAAGATCTGTCAGAAAGACGATTTTTTTCCCCCCACAACATCAAAGACTTCTTCGCGTGTTTTGTAATTGATAATGAGCTGAAAGTTTCATTACTTCAGAAAGAATTTTGTCACTAAAGTACATCAGAGATCTCGAACATTTACTAAATAAGATTTTATACTTCATTGCTCTCCAGGAACGGAGAAAAATCAAATGAAAATTTGTATCAGGAGGCTCGTGCCCTTTGTGAAGAAGATTTCCGAGAAACCTTTTTAGATTTTTGGCATGCTTTTTGACTTTAAAAAAGCTCCATTTAGTCATTGTAAAGTGTTGACTTAGTTTTGGCTTCTCCCCATTTAATTTAGGACATTACTATTGTTGGAGCTGTGGTTAACTGAGGTGAGCCACACTGGTGGGTGTGTGAAATACAAATAACCCCCTGGTACTGCCTTTTTTACTGACACTAGAAGGATCTGGGTGTGCAGTCAGCTCTAATTGAAGTATATTGAAACTCAGTGACATAAAAAGAGGGATTTTTCTCATGGACAATATGCCATGCCACTGTACACACTAACAGAAAGCAGTATATGACTGGTGTCCTTACAGAGATGAATGAGAAAACTAGGCAGGCTCATTTGTAGTAGATTGTGATGTCTTTCTTACATTGAGTTCTTCATGATAAAGCATATAATATCTTTTTCATAGCTCAGAATGCCTGATTGCAGAGGGTAGGTTGTTCAGGTGAATGCTAATCATCATTTCATTTTATGTTTTATTGAATAATGTCCACATAGAAGACGACTGTGGTGAAAATGGTTGGGAAACTCTAAATGTTGTCATCCAGGTCTATAAAAATATCTGGAGAAAAGTTTCATGCTCAGAGAAGATTTTGACACTTTACATGGAAGTATGAGGAACTTCCAGCACTTTTATGAAGATATCAGCAAATTCTTAGTTGAGATATTAACACATAGAACCTTTGGAGTAATAGCACAAATCAGTTGTATGCTGCAGCTTTTAGAAAGGTATTGGCCAGGCACTCAGCTGGTGTCAAAAAAGGTAATTAAAGTTATAACAATTTGCATTGTATGCCTGTGTTTTGATTGGTTTCTCGTAATTTATTGTCTGTGTTATTGATTGTTGATCTAAATGTGATTTTTTACAAGTGGTTTTGACATCTCTCAATACATTGCTTAACATAAAATGATGGCACAGCTTGTCTGGGCAGCCTCCCGACAATACATCATTCTCAGAAAATGACAGAGAAAATGTTAATAGTACTGAATAAGAGGGTTTTAAAAAACACTTATGGAAAGTAAAATCATTGGAAAGTAGTAAATAGTTGTCAAAAAAAAGAGATTACAAATCCTGTATAATAAGAAAAAAAAGTTTTCTGAATCTCACAAAATAATGAAGGAAAAAAATTACACCTAAACAGACAGGGCAGGGAGTTTTTGGAAAGAAAGAGATCTGTACAAAGATTGCTAGAGAAGTAAGCTGTAGGATGTATAAAGAGAACTATGAAGATGCTTCATACTGTGTTAGCACTTACAAACACTTCTCTATTGGCCCTGTTTGCTTCTACATCTGCATTAAGTATAGTAGCTTGACAGATACTGTAGATTGTATTTCTAAAAATACATCTGAAGCCCTAAAGGGGATGTCTGTCAGCTTTTGGCATGTATAAAAACAACTGAGATTGCAAGTCCTGATGTATTTTTGTTGTGTAAGCGTCTTTACTGTTGGCTGGTAGTTCAGAAAGCTTTTTAAATCTGCCATTAACTGCCTTGATGAACTTACTGAAGAAGTATAAAATGAGATTTGGCCTTTACTAAGTTTTTGCCTTGTGGTCAGTTCACCAGCTACTGTTATACCACTACTGACAATAAATATAACACTTATAAGGTCCTAAATAGAAAAGCCATTATTTCTTTCAAGATATCTGGACTTCATCAAGCTAAAATATAACTTTCAGAAGAGCAAATGTATGAGAAAGTCAAACTGTTTTACTCTCGGGGTCAGTCTTATGCATAATGTGCAATGAATGACTTAAGGAAAGGCCCAAAGTGAGACTTCAGTGGGTTGTTAATAGTTCAGTTCAAAAATTGTAATTAAATGTCATACATATACAACATACATACACAGCTAGAAATGCCTAAAATTAGTGAAAACCTCCTTTCTTGATCTGAAAATCCATGGTGTCTGTGAAAACTATCTTAACCAGAGCAATTGTTTTCCACAACTTTACATTTTCAACAAAAAGCACTCTTTTGACATGTTTACTCCTTTAATTTCTTTGGCTTTTTTTTACAAAAGCCCATCGCAACTGTAGAAGACTTCTTCAGATCAATCAATAGTAGAACTCTATTTTATATAATAGTTGTGACTGATATAGGAGTGATAACAAGAAAAAAAATTAAGACATTCCTGACAAACTCAATGTGGAGAATTTCTGTTCTATTCTTCAATGGGTTATGATAGGACTTGTTCTGCATCTTAAGCAGCATGTAAATATATTGGAGTATTTATTGAGCAGGAGTTGGGAACTGTGATGGCTTTTGTTCCATTCTGTTCCATTTTTATTTATAACAAAATGGTGTCCAGACTGAATGTATTTCAATAAATTAAGTTGACTGTACTGAATATCCTATTAGTAACTTTGTAAAGAATACAAGGTTACATCTTTATAAGGTGATTTATTGATAATACAAATCTAAACATAAGTATTATGAGCAATTAGCTAATTATACTTTCATATAAATTACTACATATCAAAACATTGCTGTAGGTAAAAAGTAAGTACTTTTTTATGTTTCAGGTTCTTGCTTTTAACTAAGGTATATGTCCATAAAAAGTAAAATTGTTCAAGCTAATGGTCATTTATAGAAAAATGATTCTTCAGTTAGCAAAAGAAGTGTTCATCCATAGCAATGTTATTTTTGCCTGGGAAAGATATTGCTCCCTCCATAAAATGAAATAACATATTTAATCCTATCAAATGAAAACACAATGCAGTCTAAATTATGGGTCTGTTTAGAGATTTGGATATCAATTTCTATTCCATCATATTTATTGCAATAGCAGCTGTTTATGAAGGCATTACATACAGTGATCGAAATCTCAATGTCGATATGACTGCCATTAATTACAACCAAAATGTTATACTGTTGCACACCCTATCTTTATATTCTCCTGTTTCTCCCTTTTTCTTTATTATTCCCATGTTCACTGTTTTCCTTGATGTCTCAAAGTAAGAATGACATTCAAAAGCATCTCTATACTAGAACAGATTGAAAGCCTATCCAGTCTGTACCTTGACTCCAATAATATCCAGTAGCAAATATTGTATTCATTCCTGCTTCCAAGAATCTATGGCTCACAACCACTCTGAGAAGTGGTTTGTGTTAGCAGTCCCAGTAGATTTTCTCTCTGATTAACCTATCTAATCACCTTCTGGATCCGTGTAAACTTTTCCCATCTATAATTTTGCCAAACAAGGAGTTACACAACTGAATTCTTTGTCAGGAAGAAAATAAAAATCCTTTGTTTTGGCCTTGCAGGCTTTATTTCACTTGATGTTCCTGTTTGACACAAGCGTGTCATTTGCTTTGCAACATCTAGACTCTTTTTTATCTCACTATAACAAAGTAAGACTTCAATGAAAGAAATGTAAACACAAGACAAAACAAACCTTCCACTGCTCTGTGATGGGGAAATGATAACCAGGTGTCTTGGCTCACTTGGGTTATTGACAAAGCATGATTTACCCAGAAGTTGTTTAACACCCATTATAGCTAAGTATTTACTAAATTACCTGATTGTACTTTTTTTTTCCCCTAAAGAATTTTCCTATTTTTGCAAATCTCTTTTGATAGAATAATATCATTTCTATCCAGATATGCTTGGAAAGAAAAATCACAGAATATTTATGAATGTGTACAAGAATCCCCAAAGCTTTCCTAATTTAGAAACAAGTAATTAACATTTGAAAAATTGCAGATGAACTAATTTATTTGTCATTCATTATTCCTGGCTGATCTACATTATTCCTCATTCCAAACTTTTCAGTCAGTCAGAAAACAGAAACAACACAACTTAAGTTCTCAGCTAAATAAAAGGAACATTACATCACTAAAAGCAAATAATAAAAACCTTAGTAAACAAAAACTGTCACAGTGAAACTATGCAATGGGCAGGATAGAATGCTCAAAGATTTGACTTATTAATCAGAGCAATCAGATTACTTTGTGAACAAAAAAAAATCAAATAATAAATTACTGTCCAGTTGATTGGGGTTTGGTCAGTTTGTTTCTGTGCTTGTTTTTGCATTTTGTTTGTTTGGAATTATTTTTTTTTCAAAATTGTCTGTTGAATTTCACTTTTTTGCTTGTTACTTTTATCTGACTCCCACTGAACTTAAATACACTTGACACTTATAATCTCTTTTAACACATCAAATTACTATTTTTTCTTGAGGGGCCTGTGTGTATTAGTGTACTTCTGAAGCACCAATGTCTTTTTTCCTTTTTGGAAAACAGATAGAGAAGTAGTTGGGTTTTTTCCCTAAAGACTCTTTTTTTTTTAATACATATATAAATTATAATATACATAAAGTAAAATGTAATTTAGGAGACGTTGAAATAGAAAAACCCCTGTCATAACTTCATCGCCACTAGACCCCAGAGAATGAATGTCTTAAAGTCAATAACAGTCTTCTAATTAAAAGCATAAAGCACCGTCATGAGAGTGTGTAGGGGAACCTTTGTAAAGAACCCTCAAGTTCTCTGGTCTGATCCTGATATGGCTAATTGCATTGTGACTTGCCTTTATGTGCTTATGCAAATAGCATTGGCTGCTGCTGCAGAGCTTCTAGGCTGCCTCTATCAGGAGGAGACTTGTTTCCCCAAGGGCTTTCTCTTTGTGAAAGACCAGCTGGTCAGAGTTTTGCATTGTTGACCCTTATCACCAATGGCAAAGACGGGAAAAAATAAATGAGAAAAAAGAAAAGCTACTTGATTTCATCTTTTTTGTTTTATTAGAGCCTTGTTCCTGGTGCCTCCCTTTCCCCAAACTGATGCTTTAGGGGCCTACAGCAGACTCCCTTTATCTTTATTATTAGTACACACAACTATAAAGTTCTAGTTCTGAGTCTTTCTGCAGCGTGTAGTTCTCTATTCACTGACACTCTGCAAATGTGTTCAAACATTGCTATTTACACTCTAAACCTCTTCTGAAACCCCAGCACTTAATCCCATTGCTTGTTGTTTTCTGCTATTTACAATGCAAAGGAAAAATTTATAAAGAGACAACATTTAAATTCGGAAACTTCCTCCACTTCAGAAGCACATGAACTAATGCTAATATGGCAGGAAATGTACACTTGTGAAATGTTAAGATTACTGTTAATAAGCTTGCCAAGAAAATGTAATTACATATGATAATGTCATGGTTATTGTGAAATTAAAAACAGAAGTTCGACTTGATCCTTTGCAAAAAATGTAGCTATTTCTTATGGTCTCTGTATAAGACAGAAAAAAATCTGCTAAAAAAAGGATCAAGTATATATTTATTTTCTTCAAAATCTCATTCATTATATTTCTGCTATAGTTTCCTTCATGTATTTCAGTCCTAAACTGGCAAAACCATGTTATACAGCTGTCAATGTGGAATTCCTTCTTACAAGGTTTTTAGTCATGTTACAGTAAGACCTGTGTTATTTAATTAATAGTATGAAAGAGAAATAACCTAAATGAACAAGGCTCTGATTTTTAAAAGTCATTTCATATAAAGCTATTTTATTAAATCTAGTGATGAAAACAAGAATTTAAGCACAATGGCTGCACATTAAAGCTCTGCTACCATGCTTTGGAAGAATGACAAAACCAGTACTTTGTAGAAATAGGAAATAAATAAGAAAGTGAGATGTGGAAAAAATATTGTTAATTTTTCTACTTTTTTTTTTTTCTGTCCAGATGTCTTCCACATTCTGTGTTTTTCTCAGGGATTTACATGATCACATTCTTTAGAACTGTTTATTGTAGCACAGAAGAATCTGGCTTTTCACATGTCATTATTTTCACACTTTTCCCTGGTCTCTGCAAAGCTACTTTAGAACTAGCCTCTACAAAGTCATTTTACTAGGAAAAAAGAAAGGGTAACAAAATTAATTCCTGTTGAAAAGAGCCCAGTATTTGCATAAGGTAAATTGGCATCCCTTCATCAAAATGGTATTATGCCAGCTGTACTATTTCAGTGATTGACCTAGGAATAATTGTTCCACAATATGAACCTGCATATATTTGCTACAGAAATATTTGCATTTGCTACTCTAATTATTTGGTGACAGATTTTAAATAGTTTGTCAAAAAGTGGAAAGTGTGTTCTCAATGTTTGTTCTCAATTTAAATGAAGATCCTTGGGAAAATCCATGAAGATGATAATGGTGTCTATGATCTGAATGGTATTCATGATTCTACTGGGATTTTTCTTTTTCAGTTATATTTTGTCTTCAGCTTTGCTGTATTTTAGTTTACAACAGGTATCTACAACCTTTGAGACTGAGATGCTGTGTAAAGATGACTGGGGGTAAAATGAAAGGAAATCGAGAAGTTATATTCACATTCTAACAGAAGTTATAATGGCACAGAAATTATAGGGTAAAACGCAGCTGCTACTCCCTTGATGGAATGCAGTTGGCATGCTCAAAACCTATTCCATGATGATTCCCCATATACAAAATCTACAATCGTATGCAGCTGCTAAGGGGGATGGAACGAAGAGTGGAGCAGAGCAGAGACACTGCAGCCAGGTTCTGTAGAGATACTTACAGGGATGGGAACTCGATGGTACTTTGCAGCTGATAAACTGTGCAGCACTTGTCAGCCAAGGGAGATAGGAGAAGATGTCCTGCTGCTGAGCCAACAACTGCGGTGAAATCTCTCTCCTCAGGTGAAGTTGGTTCATTATAACCTAATTGTAATACTAACACACACCTCCATCCCAAAGTTACCCTCCTCCAAGGTACGATCACCCCTCACTTAGCATGTGCTTTATATTTTATTGACTATAATCTTAAGAGCAAAGCGAGAGAATTTTACACCAATCAGTAACAAAGGTATGACTAGAGTTACTCAAGCTTCACCTAAACATAAAGAAATAGAATAAAATTAAGTTGAGAATGGGGAAAAGTTAGGGAAGATTCCATTGTAACTACTGGGATCAGTCAACAGACTGAATTATCTCCCATAGAGATGCCTATTGGGTAAGAACCATACTCTATGCATGTTGAATAATTTTAGTGGGGATTAGGGCTTGTCTGTGTATTGCTTTGAATACATTTTTATGGTAAGATATTTTCACCAGCAGCCTTTGAACCTTAACCTGTCACGATTCTCCATTAATAGAGTGCTATTCCATAAACTGTTAGTGTAGGTCCTTCACGGGTGCTGACAGTCGCTGCCAGCAGGAAACAAACTCAAATACAGTAAAAGACCCACCAAAGGGCCATAAGGTGGGAAGATCATAAAGGGGGTCTCCCTTATGCTATTGGCACGTGTCCCTGAATAAGTCAGTTGAACAGCTCTCTGACCCAGTAGGACTGTTCGGTGAAGGTTCCCCACAGTGGGACACTGGCAGACTGTTGGGCACAAGGGCTTCGGCTTTCCTGGGTCACTGACAGACAAAGCAAACACTAAGAGTTGAGGAAATCTCCCCACAGTAAAGACTGAGAAAATATCTCCTTTTCATGTGACAGAGGTACATCACCTTACTTTGATACTGCTAAGCACAGAGGCACAACAAGAAGTCTCAGTGTGGCATTGACATCATTATTTCCTTTTACAGTTCAGCTGGACTTTTTCAACTGTCCACAGTGTTCATGCTTAAGCAATAAAATAAAATATATAAACCAGAACTGTTTTTTAATCTATAAGGGAAGGGTTCCCAAGTAACATTTTTTTTTCAGGAGCATTACACGTAAAAAACCATGAATCAGAATAAAAGAATTTTATTTGCAATTGCTTTATTTAATAGAGAAATAAGCCTGTAATAACCTCTTCAAATGAACTGCAAAACTTGTAGTCATTTTTCAGTAAGTGTTGTTCAGATTTTCTTTCCTTTCTTTCTTTAGCAACTCAGTAGCCAATGACCAGACAAACACATTAGTTAATTATGCCTTATCCTGTAGCTGGAAAAAGAAAACATGATATTTTTAAGAGTTTTCAAAAAAATATGTATTTGTTTCTTCAGGCACTTGAGCATTCTTAGTGACACTTTCTTAAAAATAGATCATGGAACTGGAGACAAATAAAATGAAACATTGGGTCATTCTATTTACTTTCTAGGTTTTTACTCTTCAAAATTAATGTTTTCTACCTTTGCTACACAACCACAATATTTACTTTATAAATAAATACTGCAGTGCTTAAATAGCACACACTGACAATCATCAATACCTTTAATCAATGCCAGTTAATATGGTACCTATTTTATTCAGAAAAGGCATGAGCACACGAGAGTATTTCTGTTCCAGTTCAAGCAGAGAACAGAATATGACAATGGTGGGGGTTGTTTGCTGACTTTACACTGACTTCACACTGACTTCACACTGACTTCAAGAGAACAGATGACATCTAAAAGATTGGTTATGAAGTCTGTCATTAAAATTACTCTCCAGGTAATAATAATAATAATAGTTATTATTGTTATTGGTTTTAATAATTACACCTAAAAAGTATGTTTCTGCAATTTGGTACCTTCATTGAGTAATAGTAGTGGCATGCACTCTATAGAGTGGCATGCACTTCAAAATTACACTTTGCACCTCATGAAACCATTTAAGTACAGCAAGATCTGCAATAAGATTGTCAGCTAGCAATACTGCTTTGTTTCCTTCCCAATACCAAAAAAGAGGCATTAAGAAGATGCCACGAAAGTCAGGAATGGGATGCTCAGTTAAATAAACAGAAGGAAATTTAAGTTTTCTGTCAGATTAGAGTCTTTTTATTTACTTAGCTGTTTACATGTTCCAAAAATGAAATTCATTTTGAAAACTAAATATAGAAAGGTAGCTCCCTGACCTCCTAGTGCTGAAACACCATATTTAGTCAGAAGTCCATCTGGACCCAAATTGTTGGTGACATTAGAACATATTTATTAGGTCCCAAATAGTGATATGCAACTTCAAGGAGATCAAAGAACAAATAGAGTATTTTCTTGAGCTTTTCTTTTTGTGTTTCCTTTCTTTTGTGGGGACTCATGAAAGGGAACATGCAGTAAGATATTATATAACTTACGAGGGAGAGAAATAATAAAAGACTTCTCCATGATAGTGGGTGATCAAAATGCGTTAATCACTAAAGTTCTAATTTAATCATTCTTTTCATAGTACAAAGCAATAATCTTGTCATTGGATGAAAAACAAAGTAAAAGTGTTTGTTTATACAAATAAGCTCCTAAGCCAAAGGTCTTGAATTGATTAGTCTCAGTCTTAGCTAGCAGCGATCCTGAATTAGAAAGAATAACCCACTTATCATTATTTTTATAATGACATTTTCAATTAAACAGTCACATTTCATTAAATATGAGGAAAAATGTTGAAAAATTATGCATTTTATTAATAACTTCAAATAGAATTGTTTAAAACATATGTTTAGATAACCCTAACTTTCTTTACTCTTATTCATACTGTTCATCTTTCTCCAGTCTGACCTCAGATTATTCTGACTTTTCTCTTAGGAGAATATTTGGCTCTTTCCTTCTGAATAAATGTCTATTTTGTAATGTAGTGTTGAGAATCAAAGAAAGGAGTTGAATTTGATCCACTCAAGCAAACAATGCAAATATAAATAAATAGCAGAGTAAAGGATTTATTGTAGAAAATGCAGGAAAAATCCTCCTGATTTTTCTCTGACTGACTGATTATAGCTGTCAACCACTCAAAATAGTTTGAACGTATATGTAGTGAAAAATAAACATATAGGGTCCATTTTTCAGTCATGGGTATGTAACACACACATTCAGGTGTATTTAGCAAATAACCTCATTCACAAAGTTGTGGATAACTGTGAATAACTAAAACTTGCATGGCTAGTTTTAGCTGAAAAGACCTGAACTTTGTCGCCTAAATTTAAAAGCTGGAAACAGAAATCCATAGCCAACCCACAACAAATTATAGAAAAGAATGAGGAATATCAAGTTAAAAATCCATAATGATGCAGTGCCCCAGTACACTAATTGGATCAGATCTTTCATTGTTCAATAACTTGGATAATTGTCTGACATATTGCCTTCATAGGTAGAAATGTGTGATACAGACTTTTAACTATTAATCATTAAACAGGAAATTCAGAATCACTCTCCATAAAAGAAGGACTAATTAGTGGAAATTAAATTCTGAAAGCCTGTGAATGTCTTCGGGACACAGTTTTCTTGACTTGAAAGTTCCTTCTAGTGTGTACAGTAATTTGAGCTGTGGCAACCATTGTTACAGGTGTCGGTTCTCCTATCATGGATATGTAAGTATAATGCTCTCTGTCCTTTGTGCAGTTACAATTAGAACAACTTGTTTTCCATGTATGTTTTTAAGGACATGTGAGGTGATGATATTGGGGGGAAGGTGGGCAGGAAGAAGGTTGTAGCCCTACAATATGAACTGAAATTAGTGCTCTGTACCGAGTGCTGGTATAGGAGACATTACAACTTGCCCCTGAAGGCTGGGGTAAATGAGGTTCTATGATTCTATAATCTTAGATACTGGGAAGCAATAGGGACAATATAGTTTTCTTCAAGTCTAATCTCCCTTGATATCAAAATTTCTACCAGCAAGGTTTTCCATAACGTTGAGGTACTAATAACTTAGAACTCCACAGTAATTGAATGAGTGGGGTTTTCTTCGCATGTGTAATCCACAAAGTGTGATTTAGAAGGTACCTATTGAATATATTTATTCTATTAACATGTTGAAAGAACAAGGTAAGTAAAAATTATCGTTAACATTCCTGCTATATGATACTCATATACTCACCTGAGATAACACTTCTCATTTATATTTGCTATTGGCAAAATATCAAGAGACTTCCCTCTGCAGCAAGATGGTTTTCTGGATCTGGTATGTAAGCATCTGTCTCTCCCTATGGGAACAGCTGTATGGATTCCACCGCACATCAGGATTCTTGTAAGTTATGGATTGCAACAACATACCTAGAACTTACTTGTAGATGTAGCCCTGAGTCACTTGCTCGAAGTCATACACAACTTGTAGCAGAGCAAGAAATCTGAACCATATCGCAATACCCTAAATATTCTATCCATGAATAGTCTGTCCTCTTGTCCTCCTACTAACCTTCTTTCCCAAACAAGTAGTAAGATGAAACAAAATCCCAAGGCTATTTCTCACAACTTCGATAAAATTAGGGTCATGATGATAGATGGCATTTACATGTTCAGGCATAGAACTTGTGCCATTTTCATCTCTAATAGATTAAATACACAAAAAATAAGCACATATTCTAAACATCTTGATGTCTATTGAAAGACATATAGTCAGCAATACTAAGTGCCCAGGCAGCTCTGACAAACCAGTAACCTTGCTTTCATTCTCAATATGGCCATGTACCTCAACCTTCCACCTATAAATTGAAGCTGAATAAACTAAACTTTAGAAATACTATTTTTTTTTATTTTAATAAAATATTGGTTGGCTTTTAAATTAACTAATACTAATACTGTAAAATATGAATCTTCTTTTTCTCTTCCCTTCATGTCACACTAATCAGAGCTTTTCAGTGGCTTACACAAATTAAAGGATCATTTGTACTTTTATAGTTGAAATTTTAAAAGTCAGTTAAACTATGGAAGTTAGAAAGTACAGTTTTGGGGGTGAAATAGCATCTTTTGGACCAATGAGCATACTAGTGATGCTGCATTGATAATTTATAGCTGTCAAGATAAAAAAGCTCTTGAGTGGTGTGAAATTTTAGCTGTTTTGTTAACCCATGATTTTAGGTTCAGGGACTATTGGCAGAAAGCCCAGACACTTTGGACTTCTGCTTTAAGGCCCTGTCAAATGCTCTTCTGTTTATTTTCTTTGTCCTATAGACAGTTTTGTTACAGAAAAGGAATGACATCATTTCTGAGAAGTTTGCTATTCAGAGCCTTTGATTTTATTTTCCATAATATTTAAAGAAGTAGGGAGTGAGGGGGTTTATTTGGGCTTTGCTTTATGCTGAGGATGTGTAGATTGTTGAATTATCAAATAATAAAATTCCAGGCAACTGAAATATCACAAAGGCAAATATTTGGGCTGTTGATTTGCCTCCATTTTTATTGGTTTTCTCTATTTTTTTTTATTCCTGTCAGAAAATAGTTTCTGTAATTCACAGAATATTTGCATTGTGGAGGCACTACAACAGAGATGCTGGACAAGTTCAGTAGTGTGTACAATACTCGATTTAGCTTTTAACAAAAATTGTGGGAGTCAATAAAGCTAACACGATCTCAATTATGGGGGTGAAAACTGGAATCCTCTATTGGACATACAGGCTGATATTTTAAGGGTCTGGGGTCTACATATTCATAGGGGGGCCGAGCTATTACAAACAGGGGGTTTTACAAGGATGAGGTAAGGGAAAAACCCAAGTTACACCTTTTGGGTTTAGCACTCACATCATAGGGAAAAGCCACTTATTTTAGGATTACATTTTCGGGGATTTACATGAGGGAGAGATATTCAAGTTTACAGAATATACAGGATACACAGGGAGGGGAAAACAACAATGGATTTTATGTAGAGGCTTGATAACATCACAGCATAGTGTCTCTGTATCTTGGCAGGACATTCCAAACAGGTGACATCCTGCCTGGTCCTCAAATGCAGGTTTTTTCCCCAGCTAAGGCTTTCTGTTGAGGCCCAGCAGTTTCTTTTTCTGGTATCCAAATTTTGGATTGGTACAAGCTATATCAACACTAATGAAAGCCATGCCTACTGATCTACTTCTCAAGGGCTTGACCTTGCAAACTGTAGGTATTTATGTGAAGAACTCCAAGTATTTCCATCGATTGTTCTCAGTACCAGGTGAGAATCACAGGAGTGATTCACAGGAGTGAATCCTGCCTACATCTGTCACTTCACAGAGAGTGAGTCCTGTTTGCATAATCAATGATACAATCTAATCTCTTTTCTGGTCTCTTTTCTTCCACAATAAACTTAAAGGGAGTGAAAGTAATCGTATAATACAGAGAAATCATAGTAATTCTATAATTTACTTACTGAACTATTCAGAAGTACTCCCTTAAATTTATCTCAGCCTACACAAACAGATGAGATATGTATACAGCACCTTTACCATTGTTAGCATGGAAACCTAAATATCTTTACATGAAGCCTATGCATCTGGCACTAGGTTTAGAAAAGTGTCATGTTTAACATGCCTTTTACCATCCCTGCATATTTAGACAGTCTTAAATGGTTCTTTTTTCTGGCTTTGCTCTGGGTTTGTGTGTTTCTCAGTTCTAGATTTAAGAAAAAACAATTAATGCTTGTGATGAATGATCTTTTGTATATGTGTTTGATGGCAGGAATCTGATTTGCACTTTGTTCTCTTAGAATTGTGCTGTGTTAGGAACTTACTTATAATTCCTTGGATCACGCTTTTCATGTGTAATGCTTATGAAATCTTTACAGAATGCATAGCTAAGCACTTTCCACAATTCTACTTTCATCTTATTTCCATGAATGAATGCATGTGTTTTCAGTAAACTGTCTATTCATTCACCATGGGGATTTCAGATTTTCTGCCCTTTCATATGAACTGAGATTTCTCTCCACACTGTATTAACTGTGTTCCCAAGGGTACTTTTGCCTTCAGGATATAAGCAGATTCTGACAGATCTTTCAGTTGTAGATGCAGGGTCTTTTGCCCCAAATTTCTCAAAACTGGGTTAGACAAAAATCTCTCCAAACCTTTTATAACCTCTAGAGTTTAACTACCATCATGTTTACTCTTAATCGAGACTTAATAATTGGCTCCATACAGCAACAGAATGCATATGGTTCTATAAAACATAGTCATCAATTTACATGTTGCTATGAAATACAAAAATTAATACACAAATGAAAAAATCATGGTTACTTTTAAACAATATCTAAACTATTAGAAACGGCTGTGTTTTTCACCATATTGGATTAAGCACATTATCGCCAGTTGGTCAAAGGAGGTGACCCCTGCAGCACTACAGGCTGGGCACAGAGTGGCTGGAGAGCAGCCGGGCAGAAAGGGAACTGGGAGTTTGGATTGTCAGGAGGCTGAACATGAGCCAGCAGTGTGCCCAGGTGGCCAAGAAGGCCAATGGCATCCTGGCCTGTATCAGGAACAGTGTGGCCAACAGGACCAGGGAAGTGATTCTTCCCCTGTACTCAGTGCTGATGAGGCCACACCTGGAGTCCTGTGTCCAGTTCTGGGCCCCTCAGTTCAAGAAGGATATTGAGGTGCTGGAGCAGGTCCATAGAAGAGCAACAAGGCTGGTGAAGGGACTGGAGCACAAGTCCTATGAGGAGAGGCTGAGGAAGCTGGGGTTGTTCAGCCTGGAGAAGAGGAGGCTCAGGGGAGACCTCATCACTCTCTACAACTCCCTGAAAGGAGGTTGTAGCCAAGTGAGGGTTGGTCTCTTCTCCCAGGTAGCTATCAGCAAGAAAAGAGGGCATGGTCTTAAGCTCTGCCAGGGGAGGTTTAAGTCAGATATTAGGAAGAAATTCTTTACAGAGAGGGTAATCAGACATTGGAATGGGCTGCTCAGGGAACTAGTGGATTCTCCGTTCCTGGAAGTTTTTGAGATGAGACTAGATGTCTCCAATCCTCACAGACTGTCCTGATAAGATCAGGGACCTGGGAGGACAATGATGTTACTAGGTCCCCTATGTGGTTCAGCAGTGGTCCCACATTTACCTCAGCTTTCCTTCTGCTGCTTAGGCACTTAACAGCAACACTTCTTGTTGCTCCTCATGATCACCACTGTCTTCAACTCCTGCTGAGTCCTCTCAGTTTCCACATCCAATGTACTTCTATTTCTAAGCTTAGTCAGGAGACCTTTCTTCATGCGTATTGGCCTTCTGCCACACCTCCTGCATATAAGAATAGACCATTTGAGTTTGAAGGAACTTATCCTTGAAGATCATCTAGTTTTCTTGAACCTCTTTTACCTCCAAGGCAGTGTCCCACAGAACCCTGCCCCACTGATCCTTAAAAAGCTGAAATGTGATTCCTTGAAGCCTAGGACTGTGATTCTTGTAGTTCCCTTACTTCTCTCAGGACCTAAACACCACAAACTCCTAGATGCTTCACCTAAGGGTGTACTTACTCCTTGTTTGTGAGAAACAAGTCCAGATGAGTCTCTCCTAGCCAGATCATCAATCACCTCTATCATGAAACTGTTATCAATACACTCTAGTAAACTCCTAGCTTGCTCGTGCCAGTACTATTGTCAGAAGATGTCAAGATAGTTAAAATTTCCAAAGTACCAGGCTCTGTGAATGTGGGGTTTTCTCCAATTGGATAAAATGACCATTTCTATTTTTTCTTCTGGACTCTTCATCATGTGGTCAGATTTAGCATGTCTTGCTCTGTTCTGTTATCCATACCTATATGTTTTTACTCACTCATAACCCATTTCAAGATAAAACTCCATGCATCCAGGTTCCTCTTTTGTATGGAGTGTGAATGCTCCCCTTATCTCAATTTCTAGAAGTAGACAGGAAAGTTCCTTGTCACATTCAGTATACTAGAGAAACTGCCAACAGTTTTGAGAGATTTTTAAATAAGTATCTTCAGTTTGCTGATCTCAAGAAACTTCATGTTTTGTCTGCCTCTCTTGCAAAAGTTCTACTACTTTATATCTGTTTCTGTTGAGAAAACACTAACCATGATTGCAATATCAGCCCAAATCACATTCACCACTGGATCACCTTAAATTTTTTCAAATTGTTACAGAGCACCTCTTCAAAATTGTTTTTTGAGAGCCATTCTGTTTTTTTAATAGATTCTTATCAACCTATATATTTCATTACTCTAAATGTTGTCTGACATAGTGCATTAGTCTACTGAACTGAGATTAATTTATGGCATGCTGTGAAGATATTAGTGTAAGTGAGGGGTAAACATTTGTTGTTTTAACACATGGACATTTATGAAATCACAGGCTTTTAACAAAAAAATCACACTTTTCACTTTGTACTAAGACTCTAAGAAACATGATGCTCCTGTACTATCTCTTCTTGGAGAAAAGAAGGCTGAGGTGTGACCTCATCGCAGCTGACACGTTCCTCAGGGAGTGCAGTGGGGGGGAGATGTTGATCTGCTCTCGCTGGGGACCAGTGATAAGACACAAGGAAAGGGAATGAAGCTGTGTCAGAGGAAGTTCAGATTGGACATTAGAAAAACATATTTCACTGTGAGGTTGGTCAGTCACTGGAACAGGCTCCCCAGGGAAGTAGTCATGGCATCAAGCCTGTCAGAGTTCGAGGAGCATCTGGACAATGCTCTGAGTCACATGATTTAGTTTTATGTTGTTCTGTGAGAAGGAGGATTCAATGATCCTTATGGATCCTTGCCAACTCAATATTTTACGATTCTGTGATTCTTAGTGCAATTATTTCAAAATTTGCCACTACAGCTTTTTTTCATTTAGTCTTCTGTAACAAGTTTATTGTTAGCATTTTCTAATTCTTGTTCAAATGAAAATGTAAAAAAATACAATAGTGATAATGAGTTATATTCTCTAGAGTAGTCTAGAACTTCGGTGACTTATAAGTTTTGGGCAAATCTTTCAAAGTCATGTGGTATAACCTGTCTGCTTTGCAGGTAAGAGAGCAGCAACAGAACCAAGAGGTGTGCGTGCATTAGGAAATCACATCTAAGGTAGCCCTTTGAAACCCAATACCTTCTCCACTCTGTGCACATGAAGCTCTAGAAAGGGTGATTGTTCCCTCAGATACTGACTTCTGGGTGACTGCCCAAGACTTCAACAGTACAAACATCAGTTTTCACCTCTGTATCTAACTCCAACTTACACAACTTATTTATTTTCTGTTCAAACAATATTTAAGATAGAAAAGTGTAGCTGCAAAGAATTCTGTACATTTGATATTGAGAAACTTTTCCTGCTTTCTGAAGATCCCACATGAGCATCAAAAAAAAATCACTAACAAATCTGATTTAGAAGCCATCAATTCATTGATTTCCTCAAAAAAGAACGTATATAGCCTAACAGGGCACTCATCATATTTTGCCACTGAATAGTTCATGGAAGAGAATATTTTCTGCTAATGGCACTTAAATCTTCTAGTTAAATGAAAAAAAAAATTGAATCAGAACAAACATATAAGCTAATGTTCCCCAAATTGTTGTGTGGCCACTCTTCCTACAGTTTTGGAAACACTGTATTACGTTTTTTTTTATCGTTCCTGGCCACAGAATTATGAAAAGTTATTTAAATATAGACACCCACTGTCAAGAGTCTTTTCATTTTTTTTTCTGTCTCAGTTTTCTCTATAGTAATTTCTCATCGTTCGGTCATGATCACAGAATATTCTGAGTTGGAACGGACCCACAAGGCTCATTGAGTCCAACCCTTAAGCAAATGGCCTGCATGGGGATCAAACCCACGACCTTGGCATTATCAGCACCATGCTGATATCGCCTCTTATTTTTTACTGAGGCTTAAGGCACACATTAGAGCAACATAAAATAATAAATTAGGTAAATTTTTCTTATTTTAATATTGACACTACATTTAAAGTGTATAGTTTCCAAAAGCCTACAAACAATATTTGTTGGAATTCTTCCATCATGAAGATTTATGAATATCCATACATGCACAAACATATTCATATGCAAATCTTCTGAACTGCTTTAAATTTCTTTCAGGTTGGGGTGGGGTTTTTTTGTTTGGGTTTTTTCCTTTTTTCATTGTCTTTTAATCCAACAAAAATATAGCAGTAATTATAGAGAATAGCAACAGTTTGTGGGCATGGAGTATCCCAGTCTTCCATATTTCTTAGTACTACAAAGGCAACTTGCTAAGTTTTTTCCTTCATAAATGAATGATTAAATAAGAGTGAAGATTAAAAATGAAGTTAAAAAAAAGCCCTGTGACAACTCTGGAGTCAAAGTTTGCACATGTCTATTCAGGCAACATTGTTAAACACTACATCTATGCCAATGTGCTGTAGCTTGCCAATCTGAGGAAAACAGTGATACTGTCGAACAACATCAAGGGTCCATTGTCCTATTTGCCTCTTGTCCTCATTTTCCTTTAATAACCGAACAATTCAAAGACCACAGGCCACTGCACAATAGGCACACATTACCAGAAAGTGACATAATAATCCCAATTCAAATGTGCCCATATAATCCCAACTCAAAGAATTTAGTACCTATCCCTGGGACTCCCATTGTAATGCTCAGTCAGAGAATGAAGAGCATCACAATTGGCTCAGACTCGTATCAAAGCAGATGGATTAATTAATAAGGTCCTTCTTTCCTGCCTATAGTAGCAATCATAGTTCTCTGGCCTCACCTCCTATGCACGTGAAACATAAATAGTTTAGAAGGACACTTTTTAGGAAAAAAATGGAGCTCTCAGTGAGTTTAGCTAATGCGAATGGACAACTTCTGAACTTCATCCGATAAGGTATTAGGATGGGTATTTTTTAATTGAGAATATCATTGCAATTGTCACCTCAGAACACTGGTTGAAAGAGAATAACCTTTGTGTGTTTTAATATTAGGTTATCAGTTTTATAGGAAGAGCAAAATAGTTAACACTCGATAAATATAACACTACATTTTAAAGATAACATAAAGTTATATATGGCAAGCAAATAACTTCCTGGAAGTATGTTAGAATTTTTTTTGTATGAACTTAAGTGTTACAGATGTTGAAAGTGTCAAAGGAGGAGTTTGGGTTGATAAATCCATAGCTTAAGTCTTAAATTAATTATTTGCATTAGATTTCATGATTTCTAAAATTGGACTTACCTTTATGGTCTTAAGAGCGTCTTTTAAAGTGTCAAGGTAGGTATTGTAAAACAAATTTGTTAAATGATGAGTAAAATGCTACAATGAATACGTAGTATTCAGTCAAAAGTTCAAAGAAGCTCAGATATGATAGTATGGACATATTGACTTAATGTATGAGGCTTCATGTAATGTTGTCTCAGTGCCAAAAGGACAGAAGAAAACAGGTATTTTATAAGTAAATTATTAGTTTTCAAAAAATCCCTTTTTAGAAAAGCCTAGAAAACTGGAGGCTTTGATCTCCCTACTATGACAATTAACCAGACCAAAAAAAAAAAAAAAAAAGACTTTGGAGGGAAAGGTAAATTATATATTAGGGAAGAGTGAGTGTGGCTTTTCTAGAAAGAATGGTGATAGCTATTACACAAGAAGTTTATTCATTCTTTCATTCAGTGTAAGAGAGACATACAGTAGGTGTCATTTTGGGTACAATGGGATGTTGTGCGTAGGTTTTGGCTGCTATTTCTAGCCGTCTCCCACATCCTACCCCTTACCTGCTATCCTGGTTAGCCCTACAGAGTTGTCTGGGATACCCTAGGGCATCTGTAAGGGCCTTGGCTGCATTTATATGGGTGCATCCATCCTTTACTGCTCAGGAGAACTTAAACTGAAATAAGACAGACAATCAGTACAAGGTAGGGAAGTCAGGGTAGCACAATCCATTCCCTTCAAAACATTCTTTTGACTTATTGACACAATACACACCCACCCCCCAATTTTTAAAATGATCAATTTGGTGCTCTTAATAGACATTTTTGGGGACTGATTAGTGCCATTGTATTTGCCTGTGTCTCCAGAATTGTTATGGTGACAAAAGGTAAAACGATGATTTAGAAGAAAAGGAGTATTAGTCACAAATCCTGGGCATGTTATTTTGTCCACCTGATGGCTAAGAAAAGAAGTCTATGAGCATTATTTTAGCAGATATGAAGACTGATGATCAAATAGTTGATTGCAAATCATCCTCTTTCGAAAGCTGTATTCATTCTAGCTTTAAAAATTGGGGCACTAAAATTATTGTTTACACCATATTTTAGAAGCAAAATGGAAACCATATATTCATATGACAAAAAAAAGGAGGATATTTATGGACTGTTAGCCCTTTAAATATTACACCATGTCTCATCTCAGAAGTGTTAGACACATCACTAGATCATTTCACAACAGCACTGTTCCAATGACCTTTCAGACAGAATTTCACATCTTAACACTATTATTTTCTTTACTTAAATTGGTGAAACCAACTAGCTTCTATTAATAACATTAAAATCCATTTTTTTTTTGCAAAGAAACATTTAGGAGTTACTCATTGGCTATTCTAGAGACCATCAGGTTTTGAGTACATATACATGCCCATGTGTTAGTGACAACTTATGAAATTAATTATACTTGTCCTTTTTATTTGGTCAAAGATAAAAAATTAAATCAAAAGGACGTTAAGGACTTGATTGTCCCATTATATATGTCATATAGTCTTTTGCAACCGTGCAAGGTTAAAGGAGTTTCTGATAGTGTTTTAAATTAATTTTTCATTCATACTTCTTTTGTGTCTATGAATACAAAAGAGACTCAGCCTTCAGCATCCTGATGTCTTTCCTCTTTCTTCTGCTGTTCTAGTTTTTCTTTTTTCTTTTCTTTTAGTAATGTATAGAATTTGAAAGGGGTTTGTGAAGATTTCATTTTTTTCTTACCACATCAAGTCTGGTGGAATGAAAACAACCCCATATGCAAGTTAATGGAACAATTTGGGGGATAATTTCTTCAGGTACAGAGTGTCTGACCTCAGGAGCCTGACAGATATCACTGCGGCATTATTACCAGTCACTCAGGCCTCCAAGTGGAATTAAGGAGGCAGGAATGCCCTCGCATTTCAATCTGTGCAGTTAACCTACTTAGATTAGAATCTATTATTTATGGTGATTATCAGCCACTGCAGCTCTTGTAAATGGCAGTAGGTCATTGCTTTGATAATAATTAAGGTATTCATTATAGGATAACAATGGAGGTCAGCTTCACTTCTGCATTTTGAAACAAAATTGAACCTAAGGAATTGCAAGACCAAAGAAATTATTGCCATAAAGAACCAACTTAGATTCATCTTCTCTATTCTGAAGCTGTATTTTCACAGCTTTCTATATTCATGGTAGAAGTAAAAACTAAAAGGTCCCTAATGCCTTCTTTTAAGGAGTTCATTAGAAAGCAGTTAGTGAAGTTTTGTGTATTTTTATTACTACTGCACTCTGGAATGAGACACACAATACCTACAGGAGTCTGAAAAATGGGAGGAAATCATGCATGCAAAGCATATCAACTTTGTACAGTTTTCTGTCTTTTTTATTGCATGGCATGAAAAAGCCCCTTTTTGTTTGAGAATATACACTACTTTATTGTTTAATAATGCAACTTAAATGTCATACGTGCCTTACAAAGCTTATGTTTATAAAATTTATTAGAGAACTATATGCTAGATGACTCTTAGGGGATTTGGATATTTCTGAACATTGGAAAATCAATGAAACATAGGTAAGACTAGCATATTTCCTACTATTTACCCAGTGAACTAAATCAGACTGAAGATATACCATATAGAGAGATTAAAAAGTAGAGGGGGAAATGTTTGCTTTTTACTGCATAAAATGACTGTTATGAATAACAAGTTTTCTTAAAGTTGTTAGCAAACCATCAGGTTTTAATGGAATTAATTTTAGTCAGTGCCAGCATCCATTTATCATAATGTCTATCCATCAAAAGATACTCCAGCATATGGGTCAGAGGTATCAAAACCTACCATCTATCCACAACACCCTTCCTAGATTTCTAGTGGTATGGAATTGTGGAAAATATATAACTACTTGCATTTCCTTACAAACATACAGCAATGGACTGGAGACTGATTAGAGAAGAAGACAATGAACAAAATCTCCACAGGGTTGCCTTACACATAAGACTAGAAAGATGAAATTGGCACTGGTGAAGTTCCTCTGCCAGAATCAAATTATTGCAATTTTAGAAAACCATTCCTTTCATGGATGTAAGATGGTCTCATCCATCTGAGCTTTATATCAATGTCCTTTAAAGATTTCAGGTAGGTTTTTGTTGCTATCTGGGTATAATGGCCAGTCTTCGCGAACGAAGATCTGGGGAAAGGTCTTTTACCTTTCCAGCCTGCCCAATGGATTTTTTAGATGAGACACAGCCTGCGCTGAACCGAGCCCACCCTTTAATCCTAAGGTTCATCTGCCGGGGCCAAGCAAGCTTGGACAATGGCAGTGAGGTCCTCAGGACGTAGGTTTGTTTAGAGTGACCTTCTCATAGATGGATGGCCTCGCAGGGCTAACGAGCTCCATCTGCCCGGGGGAACTGGGATTCGAACCTGGGTCGCAGCGGTGAGAGTCCCGCATGCTAACCACTAGGCCACCAGGGGTCCCCTGCTATCTGGGTATGAAACATATTAAATGTAAAGGCAAGGACTTACTGATTGTAAAATCACCTCTAAA
Source organism: Neopelma chrysocephalum (assembly GCF_003984885.1). Classification (NCBI taxonomy): domain Eukaryota; kingdom Metazoa; phylum Chordata; class Aves; order Passeriformes; family Pipridae; genus Neopelma; species Neopelma chrysocephalum. Next base: position 5,106,703 of record NW_020897704.1, read on the forward strand.
AAAAAAACGTAATTCAGAAAATATCTTCAAAATCAATACAAATATCTCTTATTTTTATTTGTTTTCTAGAACTTTGAAAATTATTTTGGATAAAATTCCTTCCGTAACCCATTCTAAAACTCAGAAACTAAGAAAACCCAACATATTTTGTAGTAGAGTGCTTTGGAGGGAGGAAAAAGGAAAAGAGGTAACTGTTAGATTTCTAATTAGAATATATGGACAGAAAATGGAGATAGAAAATATAGGGGAAGGGAGGAAGAAAAAGAGAGGGAGGGAGGGAGGGAGGGAGAGAAGGAGAGAGGGACAAATAAAAGGGTATGTATCACTATTGTAAACCTTAATCAAAATACAGTCCACGAAAATGTTTGAATTTTGAATAAGCATTAAAATCTATTTGCACAGGTCAGAGTTTCCAATATGTTTGTAATATTTATCAAGTTGTGTTTTCTATTAATGTTATGTGACTTCCTAATGAATTCTTTTATAGATTCTGATTTGTCATTAGCAGAAAATGCTGATTTACTCTCCATGTATCATCAAGATTCTGAAAATGACTAAAACAAATAGCTTGTCATGATGAATGAGGACAGACAAGTGTTAAGGATATCCTTGAGTTTAAATGCAGCTCCCAGGAAACATTCACTTTAAATGGAGTTGCTATCAGTATTTTTTCAAAGAAATAATATTGGAAAAAAGGCAAGCTCAACAGCCCATCGTAGGGAGTGTACTCCTAGTTAATACCGTCATGGGTAGGTTTTCTTGTCCTTTCTCTTCTGAGAGCTTGAAAGGATTCTTATTTGAGTCATTAGCTATTCTGTAAAGCATCTAACACCTTATTTGTAATAAACAGAAGGGATGGGAATGGTCTACTGTATTTCTTTCCCAAAATTTTCTATCCCATTACATTCTTTCCATTTCACTTCCCTGAGTCTTCTCTTTGCTAGTTTGTGGTGTCACAACTCTCTCAGCTTGTACATGTAGTGCAGATCTTCCAGTCCCTTAATCGTCTTCATGGCCCTTCACTGAACTCACTGCAGTATGTCCATGTCTCTCTTGTACAAGTCCACCACTGGGCACAGCACCCCAGATATATTTCACCAGTACATAGTCAAGGAGAAGAATCACCTCCCTTGACATGTTAGCAATGCTCTAACAGAGCTCAGGAGGTTGATGGTGCAACTTTTGTTATTATCTTTGACCCATTTGATACCCTTTCCTAATGCCTTCAGTGTTTCACCCAGACACCCTCCCATTCTGTTTCTTGGCTTCCTTGTATCTACTTTTTCTCTGTTGCCTTTCTACTTCAGCACTCCTCCTGCTTTTGTATTTCTGTGAAGTATAACATGGAACACCCAGTTCAAGGAGAAATGGACAAAGTATATTTTTCTGTTGATTTTGGCTCAAGCATTGTATTTAAGAACCACACAGTTACTTCATCAATCTTCTCGTCCCCCTGCTCTGCTTGAGCTGGAACCTGGAAAGAGGCCCACATGGAGCTGTGTATGACAATCCAATGCAGTGCCTACAGAAGAGAAATTCTATGCCAAGCTCAATCTGACTCACATTCAACTTTAAGGACATTAGAATCATTACACTGTTACATTTATGCCAAAATGAATCAGTCAATTAGAAACATTTTATATAGAGTGTAATTCAAGTAAATCTTCACCAAAAAGCACCAGAATAGTATTATGTTGCAGCTACTAGTTTGCAGTGTTCATGAGTCATGCTATATATGTTATGAAATTGTGATATTTAAAAATAGTACATGCAGAGATTTACTTAGTTTTGTTACTTTTTGTTTTCCCTACTACTCCTAAACCTTCATTTTCTTGTTTTCTTAAATTTGCCTCTGACGACTAAAACCAGACTATTTTTTATTTTGGAATTATAGACTCCGTTATATTCAAGTAACTGTTGTGTCCAGTATTTCAAAAGGACTTTGACTATCATGAGATTTGGCAATTTTGCCACAAGACTTTTTATTCCTTTGTATACTCAGGTTGAAAGCAGAACATAAACCCACTACTTGTTAAATATCTATTAACCAATATTTCTTTTCCTATATTGTCTCCCTGAACAGGTACTTTGCTGTCCTTAACTTTGACCATGTTACTACAAGAGTAGAACACTGGCATGTATTTTTCTGTCCACTCCAAAGCAGATCCAACATAAATAAAAGGAATGGAAATCATTCATTTTTCTTAACCATCCAGGCTAGCAGCAGTGAAACATTTTAGGAATGTTCAGAAATGTTAGTTGCTTCATTTGATCCTTGTTCTGACAGGAAATCCATATGAAAGCATGAATTTCTTGTGAATATGACTAATTTTGTAAAATGAGTGAGTTGTTGGTGTCCTGACTGCATCAGTGTTCCATAAAGTTATTTACCACCTAATGGTTATCTACTTCATTGAGAGTTAGGTGTCCAAACATTTTCTTTTAATCTAGTTCTGCGTTTTCTCCCACTATGTTTATTCCTTCACTGATGAAGTACAAATTCTCAACTTCTTTTACAATTTTTAGGATAGCTCTTGTTGAAAAATTCATGGCACTGTCCTGTAACTAATAAAAATTACCTTAATGGTTTCAAGATATTTAACCTCAGATTCCTGGAAAAGGTTAAGAGGATTAACTATGGAAAAGTCATTATTCTGTATATGTTTTAACCAATATAGGCTGTGATCATGTTATCCTGATTCCTAGGATTTGCATTGAGCACTGAAGAGGGGAAAAAGGTGAATAAAGCAACACTCCTATGCAGACACAAAAAAAAAACAAAAAAAAGAAAGAGAAGGATCTTTTGTCACTTGGCAAATTGAACACTGAAGTGTGGTCACTGGGTCAAAGTCAGCTCTTGAGAAAAATCAATACCATTTACTTCCCAGGGTTTTCTCTTCTTTTCCAGGCTCTAGTCTCCAATGGCAGCCAAAATTCAAGTCTGTGCTGGCTCTTCACTATGAGAAATACCCAGATACAAAAGAAAATGTTGACATTTCTTCTGTTTAACCTGACAAATCATCATTTAAACTGTGTAGTCAAATAATGAAAATCATAGAACTACCAGTGAAAGCTCTAGACAGTGCATGATCTCACCTTTACAATTAAGAGGAAAAACAGTTCCCTGTCCCTTTTTTTCACTCTAAAGCAAATGTCCTACAAATTTTCTAAGAAATTAGCCTGTAGAAGTTTTATTCAGACTTTGCTGTTTGTAAAGACTTATGTTGTATTTTCGTGTCTTGCCAATCAAAAACTACTGGGAAAATCCTAAATCAGAAAATTCAGGAAAATATAAAGTTCAAGATGAAATAAAATATATTCAACATCTTGATTTTAAGGTGTTCTAAGGAATCTATATACATGGAGATTCTCTCTGTAGTAATTTGTATCTAAAGCATGCTATTGATCATAAGATTTTCAAAATCATTCTAAAGATACCTGGAGCTAGACTTTGGGAATGGTTACTTCCCTATGCAGAAAGATAAACAAAATATCTTCTGAGTAGGTTACTTGAACTCTGAGGCTATGCACGTGTAACAAAGAGGATTCTAATATGAAATGGTACACAAGAACTGGTAATTCGAAGTGGTATGAAATATCTGGAGCATATAAAAAGACATGGCATGAGCCAGATTCTCTTTCTGGACAAATAGTGAGTCTGATTTGCAATTTGGTCTGTGAGAATAGTTGCATAGTATACTCACAGCAGAATGTGTTTTTTACTCAGTAAGGTTCTACATTCTCTCTTTCTCAAAGGTATACTACTATAACAATCATATTAAAATTTTATTATCATTTAATTTCCCTAGAATTAGTTTAAGAATTTAAAGTAGACTAGAAAAATATAATGCATAACTGATTTGAATTAAAGGAATGTCACTTCACAGGTTTTGGATTTTCAAAGTCTCCAACCTGATAGAGATTGCTGTGATGTCACAGAACATCCTGTATTGTCCACTGGAGGAAGTTTGTACACTTCTGTGAAAAAGATACTGGAGGTATCTTACATGCTTTAGTGTGCACAGAGAGAATGCAATAATATGTTTAATATACTTATTAAAAAAAAGATATTTCTTGGGAAATCTAAAAAAGAGACTATGTTCTAAAAGTTTATTAATTGGTTACGTAGGATCTTTAAAGGGATTATAAAAGTGTAAAACCAAAAAAGAAATCTATCAACTTGTGCTTGGAGTTACATCTGCTTTTATTTTTTGATTATTTCCTTGGTGACATATTAAAACAACTTAGTTGTGTTTCTTTCTGTTGTATTCACAACTGCCTTTATTCATAGAATGGAAAGCAGGAATGTTGGAGGTTCAGTGTTTGTGAGAAAAGTTGTGTTCAAATCAATTCCCTTGTACTGTTAACTATGCAAGGTCAGTTTTGTTTGTGAAATTGAAGAGGTTGAATGAGGAAGTGGGTCATGTAGATACATTCCAGAAAGCATCACTAAAAGAATAACTTCTCCTTGGACCCACGTACAGTGAGGAATAGACCTCAGAGCTGTCTGTGAAAAAGCAAAAGCAAATCCTTCAATCTCTAGAGTTTCATTTTCATTAGAAAGAACAATGAAACAAACAAACAAAAAAAAAACAGAAAGAAAAAGAAGAATAACCCCCTCATATTTTCAAAATGAGGTCTAAATATTTCTAATATAAAATGCAACAGATGTGAATTGCAAATAGTACTTCACAGTCTTGTGATTATAATATGGGGAGGGAAGTGGGAAAGGCATGACATTAATGACCCATTTTTTTAGTTTTGTGTTTGCGATACTGAATACTGAGATGAAAGGTCAAAACGTTCATTAGAAAAGTAACACACAGTAAGAATGCATGAAGGAGAAGCATGCTTTAGACACGGCATAAAGAAAGTAGTAAGTTTTTTGTACAGGAGGATGAAATTTACCAGTAGGAATCTGGTTAAATTTGTGCAGGTTTTCCACATACACAGGCAAGTTACAGGCGAGGAGTTTTCTGGGATTTAAAATACTCTGCTGATGAAAGAATAAAGTCTTGGATTTGTAAATCCTTTACTGAAATTCTAACAATGTCATTATAGGTAAATGATGACTAAAAACCAACTATAGCAACAACTGAAATGAAACCTGATCAAATAATTTTGTCCAAGAGTAAAACCATAAATTGGAAGGTCAAGAATAGATGTTAAGACATTGCTGGTACATGAAGTAATGGTTTTATCTCTTACTGAGTGTTTGCAACTGCTTGTATCTTTATACAATGCCTGTTTTGATCATATGAGCAGTTCTTGTTCTCAGAGACTCTTCTGTGAAGTTGTCTCTTCAGCTGCTAAGATGAATATATCACTTTCAAAATGTGGCAGATTTTATTTATGTCTGTGGAAAATCAGTTAAATTTGGATTTCCTTATTAAAAAAAAAAGAAGAATTAAAACATCCTTTCAGGACTTGGTTAAATTTTCACTGAATCACAGAATATGCTGAGTTGGAAGGGACCCACAAGGTTCATCAAGTCCAAATCCTGGCCCTGCAAAGGACCATCCCCAAGAGTCACACCATGTGCTCGAGAGTATTGTTCAAATGCTTCTTGAACTCCATCAGGCTTGGTACTGTAAGGACTTCCCTGGGGAGCCTGTTCCAGGACACGACCACCCTCTGGGTGAAGAACCTCTTTCTAATATACAACCTAAACCAACAGTGACACGTCAGGCCATTCACTAGGGTTCTGTCACTGGTCACTACAGAGAAGATATCTTTCTTCCATTCTATCAAGATGTTTATGCCATGTCATCTTAATTTACATGACAAGAGTAATTTTCTCATTCATAGCAGTTATTTGAGTAATACATTCATTTAATTATATTTAAATACCTCTGGTGTAGACATATGTGAGGAACTATTCACCTTAGTTCTCCTCAATAGTCAGACAAAATTACACAAATATGTTCAATGAAGCCTTGTCCACAAGGCTTTTTTTTACATATATATATATATATTAGAATATAAACCTCAAATACATACAAAACTAATTTCTTTCCAGCCTCTGTAAAGAGAACTGAGGATAGCTATTTCAGTTATAGACATCAACCTGTTTCCATCTAGAGTTTCATGAGGTCCATACTCTATTTTTATTAAAAATACTTGCAACTATCTGTAATAATTGCAAAAAAATTAGAATAGTAATTCTAATATTCTCATAGTATCTGCTCTTAATGTAGTATACTCTCTTTTCAAACAATTAGGTGTAAACTTCTTTTGCTCAAGAGATTTTTTTGAATAATCATACACAGGTTTCATTCACAGCTTTCTATAGTGTGTTCTTATATGTGTTCAGAGGAGTGCAATGTTATCTCTGGATAATACAATGGGAAGAAGGAAGTCATACTTTGTATTTGTGTTCTGCAGCAAGACTGTACAATAAATTCAGTGGTGGGAACTGAGATATCCAAAAGAAGAACTATCGGTTGTGATAGTACATTGGAAGAACTGTTTGTCAAACAAGAAGCTGGAAAGGAGGAGCTATATAATGGGAAATGGAAGTATAATAATTGTAGAAATCATATTCCAGAAAGCAGAGGACTGAGTTGCAAGAGCAAGGTCAAAGGTAGTAGATGATATTTGTGAAGAGACTTGGACACAAACCAGGAGAATTGAACGTGAATGGCACATACACCAACAGGCAGAAGGTTATTTGAGTATCATAAGTGATCTACAACAAAAGAATCAATTTACACTCAGAAGAGTATGCATCTTAATTCATATGTGGCTTTAGGTTGCATTTTTTCGTGAGGACACATAAAGTGTTATTATCAGACAGATGGTTTCATATTTCCATGAAAGACATTATTTCCGGAGTACTTGGAGGGTAGCATGTTGTTCCTCATAAAAAGAGTCATTTCACCGTAATGAGAAACATGCTTTTCTTCTAAGGACTCTGTGGGAAATTTTAACAAGCATTAGCTAATGTTCAGTAAAACCAGCAATTGTAAAAGGAAATACATATGACAGACATGTACCTTGTAGGTCAGCAAATGTGGAGTTGCTATTGCCGTTGTGGGTAACACGTCACAGACTGAATGCTAAGCCAACAGAATAAACAAGTCCTGTCAGAGTTTTTCAGGACTTCTTTTGGCCTGTCTAGAAATTTGTTTCAGCTTGTAACAGCATTATCTTACACCCAGGGAGTTTGTTTATGCTGTTTTGGCTTTTCCTTTGCTTTGCACAATGGTGTAGCGTAACGTTTTTTGTCGCGTATATTTCTGACTAATGGATACTAATATCAAGTGGCCTTTCTGTGAAGAATGAACCGTCTGATTCCCAAAATAAAATTCAGCTGTGGTGGGTTGAGGAGAAAAGGCACGGGTGATGACATTGAAGCAGATTGATACTGTAGGCCCACAGTTGTAAACAATTCACCAGTGGTCAGTTACTGGTCATCAAAAGCATGATGTAAATAGCTTTAGTGATGAAAAAGGAAACAAAGTACAAATATACCATACATTTAAAACACATCTTATAAAGTGAAGTTGTATGTAAAATTAATTTACAGACAAAAAAAAGAGTAAGATGTAGAGCAGGTCAACTCACAGAAGAAAGGGAATCCAAACAGATCTAAAGAGAAGGAAACCACCAACATCAGCACCATACTCCTCCAAGCAGAGATACAGACAACTAAAATGTAGTTTCTCCTCTAAATGAAGCTTTTAGTATTACAAGAGTGAGAGTAACATTTGAGACGTATAGAGAGTAGAAAGTGTGTGTATGCATAATTTTAACTATTTACAATTGAACTATCTTAGTACCACTATAGTTGGCCTAAGAACATTTTTTTATTAGACTCTTAATACTTTAGTTACATTAACAGTAAATGATTTGCTTTGTATATATATGGTGTGCTTCTTTAGGCCGTAATATTTTTGAGTACAGTAAACTGAGGGCAATACAAACAGTCCGTTCTGTAACTTGGGTACAACAAATTGGTAGCAGATATTAATCATAATCCTTGTCAGTAGTTCTACTTTGTACAACTGTAAATGCCATACAGTCCATGGTGTTACTAATTTGATAAAAAAATCTAATATTTTCTGATTTTACATAAATCTCAAATTTTTTTTGATTTTATAACTGTTAATCATTTGTTTAATAATTATTTTAAAGCATTGGATCTGTCCAGGAAAACCCAAATACAGAGAGATATTTTTCTATTTAATTTATTTTTACAATTAAAACTTTTTAGAATATTTCTATAGCAGTTAGCTTATATTCCAATGGCACTCACTAAGGAAAACTTTTACACAAGATGGACAAATTAGCTTAATGACAAGAGGTGGACAAGGCTTTCTCACTTTCTATGCTCTCTTACTGACAATATCAATTTGCAAAAGGTGTGTGCTGGAGTATGATATAGAGGATTATAAAATAAGATGCGCCATAGAAAAAGTGGATATCAAGTCATTATTTGTTATTTATTACAGTATGAAATCTTGGGACTATTCTTAAATTTCATGTCTCAGTGTGTAATTAAATTTTTATCCTCATTTGAACATAACTTTGAAGGAAAAATATAACATTTTACATCAGTTCTAAAAGCTATTGATTCAATTAGAAAAAAAATCTGTCAAGGACTCAAATTCTAGAATACCGTTTCTGACTCATTAAAGTACTTGTGATACACATTAACAGCAGAAGCTACTGGAGTATATTTTCAAAACCGAGTAACAAAATCATTATGTGTTTGCACCATTCTTCTGGAGTTTGGACTCTGGTGTTATCAGACACAGCTACTTTGCTAAATAGCTCTTGCATTTAACTCACCTTATGATATAGGACAAGTTTACTTTGAAAATGTCAAGGATTATTCTTGCATTCCCCAACACATCATGTTTGTCATGCATAGATTTGAAATAGCTTTGTTATTCATAATTTATTTGTTATGCTAATTATCGCACATCATTATTAGTAAAATTTATTAATGAAAAACACCATGGACAAAATAACCTCAGAAATTATAATTTTAATTATTTTTTTATTAGACTGGGGTCTGAGATCTGTATTATTTTGATTTTAAAGTGTAATACTTTTTCATCTGTTTCTGTAAAAAGAAAGTTATTAAGCATTACAGTTGTGTTTAAAGTTTGTTGTCCAGCATTTGAACCTGTTCACTGATTATAAATTGAGGTCTGAAAAATGTTAAGCTCTTAGAAATTTGGTAAAGTTAAGTAACTTGAAGAACTTGCTTTGAGAACTCACTCTTTATTAGACACCTGAAAATTTACAAGGCAGCAAGATGTATTCAGTTTTGAAAATGTTGGAAAAGGTTTGATCAGAGTTCTAGATTTTTTTCCAGATAACCCAACCAAGCAGGTAAAAGACAGGCTTTACCAGTTCCATTGTTTCCAGAAGTGTTTTGCCTTGCCTCAGCTGAGTCTCTCAAACCTGTATTGTCTCTCCTCCACCATTTTCTGCTCTCTAGCCTTCCAGAGTACTGATTCAAGTTTTCACGGCAATTTTTGGTTTTCTTGCCCCCCATTTAAAAACTCCAGCATTTCAAGCTGTGTAAAGCTCCCTTTTCAGCCACTGAAGAAGAAAGCAAAGGAATAATTATCAAGAACAATATTTTCTTCTCTATTTCTGGAAAACAAGCAAAACAATGTATCGGAGCAGCAAATGACATAGTTTTGTTGGGCAGTGTATTGGTTCTTACTACTGCATATGTTTTATAATCTTGCAGGGGATTTTCAGTCATCATTCTGCAAGGTTATTTTTGTTATTCTATTTTTAATTAAATGATTTTACCAGTGTAAGGCAAGCATAACTCCTACCAACCCACAAGTCAATGTTCACTCAAATTGTTCCGATACCTACTTCTACTGGATTATTTTCTGAACAGTACTCTAGGTGAAACCTTTTCATATTTACATGCTATATTTTTGTTTACTTTGGAAAGAAAATGTTTTTCTCTCCAGGTTAGGCCAGTGGAACATCTGGTGAGGCCAAATATTGTTGTTTACACCTTGAGCATTCAGTTCCCCTGAAGTGATGGGAAAGTCTCAGAAAAATCTGTGTGACTTTCAGGGCTGTGAGTCCCTTGAACTTAAGCATCTTCCTCCAACTTGGGATAGAAATCTTTCAATTTAATTAGTTATCCTATGGATATTTCTCTATAACCTCTCCTCTGCTAAATCCCTCCTGACATCTACAAACAAAACCTCACTGCCTTGGAATGAACCAAAACTGATTCCCTGTGACTGATCTCACCAATAAGCTTGTTGTTAACAAAGGCCTTTAGATCTGGCAGCGGGTCTGTGCCATGGGGCCTGAGGGTAAGTGCTGTTCCCAGGTCAGAGTCCTCTGCAGTGTGCAGATGCTTCAACTAGCACTGTCTGTTTAATTAATTTCAGTCTGCTTCACCTATTTAAGCTTTTCACTTGCCTGCTGTTTTCCCTATCAATAAATATAAGTAACAGATTATAAAAAGAGAAATTCTGTATAGAGCAGGATGAATCATTCATGCTAATGATTAATTTCTTTCTGTCATTAAACTTGAAAGTTTGTATGAAGCACATCAAACAAATTATTTGAGTATATTGTATTCCTCATATAGATGAAGTGTTCATATAAAGCAACATATATATTTGTAAATGTAAAACATGTTAGAGTATATCCCTCTTTATACACACAACCCTGCAAATATAAAATATATGAGGATATACCCATCTATATACACACAGCTGTTATCACTAGACAGAATTTTTCCTAATTTCGTTTAAGCACGTTAAAAAATTCAGCTTTATCAGAATTTGTTAAAATTTTTTTGTATTAGAAATATTTCTAGTTTCAGGCAGACCTGGACTCCGTTTTGTTAAAATGCTACATAAGCAAGTAATCCTATTAACTGTGTTGGTGAAGCTATACTGACCTAACTGTAGCAATAAAGCATTTCAGTTCAAATCACAATCTTATACAAACAAAGTAGGTTTTTCTAGGACAGTTGAGCTACCTTTTCCAAATCCATACTAGTATTAGGGCTTTAGCTCTTCAGCATAAATAGTCCTGTCTATATAACAGTCCAATAAGCAAAACTATGGTTTTATAAGGTGGGATGAACAGAAATATAGCAATTTGTTGCCACTGGTAAAGGTCTTGAATCTGTCAGCTCCCTGTCCTTGGATGAGCTTCTCCATCATCTAGGAGAAGAGTCTGGTCTTGTTGGACCTCTCAAAGAGCTAATTTAACTCAGAAACCAATTAGTTTTATGCCTGGTTAATTAAACAGTCCAAAGAAACTGGGAAGAGCGCTATAGCTGGCACAAGGGAGGAGGGGAATCTGTAGGACCACATTAGAGGGAGAGGGGGAGAGGTAAAGGCAAAAAGGGACAAGAGAGTAAGACTGTCCTTTCTCAGTGTGGTGGATGCTGACATCAACACATCTGCATGTGGAAGGACAGCTCTGTTACTTTAAATGATCATAGCCCAGCAAGTGGATACAGGAGATATAGCAGGACACTGAAGAATGACAATGTCCAGAAGACATGGTGACAATAATTAGGTGAAGCAATATTGGCCACTTTTGAACAAGCCCTTTTTGTTTTACTTTTTTACTTTTTGTTTGACTTCAAAAATGCAAACATATTAAGAGTAGTTATGATAGCCCATTTTTGAGAGAATACTGTTGCTTCTTTCGTTGTGGAACTTACAGTCACTAAAGTCTCATCAACAGTCTTCTGAATGTAATGAAACAGTGTAAAAAAATGACAACAGGTAAAAGTGCTACTAAAATATTAAAGCACGAGAAGTTATAAAAAAAGCTACTTTTCATGACTACCTCACAGTGTTGCAAGATGTGGAAAAGCAAAGCATCTGTCTGTGAATATCAGCTTTCTATTCTAGAAGAGTGATGTTCCTTGAGTATGAAGTGGGACACAACTCTTGAAAATGACACCCAAAGCCAAAGACAGCAAGAAACTTTGAATAAATGGATCTGTGACTAAGGGAGTCTGACACCCCTTTTTTCCACTCAAGACATAAAACTATCATGAGAGGGACACTTTTTCTAACTCAAAGTTAACCAGAGTAATACTTTTTTTTCTTGAAAAATGATATCTAACTAAAACATTCATTTAGCAAGTGTGATGAATTTTGGTCTACAAATTAAGAAAAACACATGTGAACAACTTCATGTCCTTATTTTTTCAGTGAATATCAGAACATTACCCTCTTCTTTCAGTTTTCACCCTCAGTCTGGGGAAAATTATTTTTAACCTTAAGGTCCGGAGATAAAAGCCTGTAGTTTCTAAATGTTGATGGCATCTTTCAGTAAGAAATGACTGCCAGTAAAAGTGTGACACATCTTAGGTATCTCAGTAAACAAAAAAATATAGCTTAAAAATAAGCACTAACACTTAGCTCTAATCCAGTTTTCCTCAACCAATAGTCAGTTAAAATGATCAAATTTAATTTTCATTTAATAAATTTATTTAATAGAATTTTGGCAGAAAAATAATTTTTTAATTGACTTTTTTGTTAATATCTACCAATATTTCTAGCATGCATAGTTCATCTTGTTCTCAAAATGTTTCACTGTTTGTATGCCCAAAGCAGGTGACAAGCACTACAGAAATAGCTCCCCATAGCAAGTAAGCTGCTCTCCAGGAGTCATATTTTTTCAGCTCTTGGCTACATAAGAACCATTTTATTCTAATTTTTCAGAGCAAGAGAAGAATCCCAATTATCCAAATGATTGAAAGAATACGCAATAAAATACTTTTTTTTGCATATTCTAAATAAACCTACTGTCATATTTCCATGAATTGTTCTTTCAAATTAATAAAACATCATAGCATGACAGGTACATTCATGCACAGTTGATTGGTAGTGATGAGATGACAAGCAGCAGTGAAATAGTTAAAAATGTTGACATTTAAATTAATCTTCAAAGTTAACTCCTTCATTTAAGGAGGATGTCTAGAAATATGTTCGTGCTATTGTTTCAATCTTTATGGTTCTCCATAGAGACAAAAGTCTGTGCATTCACACTATTAAGCCTATCTTTTCATCTAAATGTAATTGAAATGAATAACCAAGCTTTGAGTCTTGGAATACTGCATGAGGAAAAGTTTAAGAACATTTTTTCCAGTGACAGATTTCTGCGGTCCAGTAAAATATTTTGCCATGAAAATTCCAGCTCTCCACCACTTATATGTGATTCTTGAGAGGCTTATTATTTGAATATATACCCACACCATTTCAACTAGAGAAAGGTAAGCATCTAGAATAAGAGATAAAGAATGTTGTTTCAATTCCTCCCTATGAGACTTCTGTAGTACAGTCTGTATGTAACTCTCTCAAGACATCTCAGTAATTCACATAGCTGGTGTGGAATTTGGCAGCTTGCTAGCTGTATAGTACGTGTTTCTGGGAATGTCTGGCATTTCTCACTGCCTCCTGGTTTGATATGGGGTGTTATATAAGGTCCTGACTTTCAAAGGCCTGTTGTGCTCTGACACGGTCTGGCACGAGAGGTGGTTGTTCACTCAGAGAGTTGAGGAGATTCCTCAGCTTGTGTCCTGATCACACAAAGAGATGGTCTGCTGGGGCTCCTGCTCAGCTCAACCTTTGCCTACAGCACACATTAAGAAACAGGTAGTTTGGTTTTGTTCTGGTTTTACTTTTTTCTGAGGTGAGTGTTAGACTGGTAGGAGGCCAGCAGAATGAAATATGATTTGAATTCTGAATTCTGTACTCATGAGCACCTTAAGGGTAAGACCTTACTGGACGCAGAGACTGGGAACCAGCATACCCCTCTCCATTCCCACCAGAGACAGATTTGGCTCACTCTGGAGAGGAACCTGATCCAAATTAACACATATGCAGTCATAGGACTCTAACACTAAACAAGTGTAATTAACAGTGTGACAGTACAGACAAATTGCAACAGATTTAGTTATCCTGTAGATCTGAGTTACTCCATAGGGCTGGATGAAGTACAGTACAAGAGAGAAATGATGCAGATTTGTATAGCTATGCCCAGATGAAAGGGTGAGATGAAGGCCTCATAGAAGCACTTAAATCAGAACCAGCTGTACTGGCTACCTATAGAAAGGAATATTTTCTTTAATAATAACTGTCTACAGATGCAAAGTAAGTAAAGAACACTGAAATCAAAGACTCTTAAAGTATCTGAAATACGCTCACAAAACAAACACCTAGTATTAAACCTACTCAGTAAAAGATTCACCTTGTGTCTTAGAAGTCTCTGCATTTTATGCCACTTTGACCGCCTGAGTGGGATTTGCTGTACGCTAGACACTGAAACTGTTAAAACCATCAGTGGAGAGAGATAGCCACCTCAACCTGGGCATGGTCTCCTCAGAGGAGATAAAGCTACTTTTAGAGGTATAATCCTTCCCCATACAAAGAAAGGAGCCTGAATTGCTGTCTTACATCAGAAGCTTAGCAGCTAGATAGCTGGATTTGTCTGAGCTGAATCCCACCCTAAACTCATCTGCAGTTCCTCTCACTCAGCCCTATGTGGGGTTCAGGAGAAGCTATAGCTGTGAATTTATTTTTTTTTTCTTCAGTGTAGGTGGGATCTTGGCTACATATGATTTACCAGCAGGTTTACTGAATACAGCTGAGTCATGGGGGAGGAGATTGTAATTTCTTCTGGTATTGTACCAAAGTAAATCTGCTATCTCCTCTTTCCACAACAACAAACTTGGAGGTATATATCTGATTCACATCACCTTTCTGAATGAATCAGGATTCATCCTAAAATCACAAGATATTCCTTATGCAGAACCCACTTCTAAAAATAATTTTACACTTTTTTCTTACTCCTCAGTTGTCAGTGATGAAGGATCTTTTTATCTTAATCCTTCTTTGCACTTAATTTAAGAGGTAGTCTGTAAGGCTTTCGGCATTTCTCCATCATGAAACTGGAACAAATTTTTCATGTTGGCTGTACTCATTGTTCCCTTTGTCCTAGTAAGAAGAAAATACTGCCTCACAAAAGCGAACTTTGTACTATCACCTAGTCCTCTCATCTAGTTCTGTCTGTTTCTTTTATTAAAATAAGGTTTTATTTATACTGTATTTTATTGTGCTCTCTGTATGACTCTTCACAGTTTCTCAAGGCTCAGAGGATTAAAAATTTTATTGCATTTCTGTTTATCTATTTGTCTATTTTTCATCTGCTACTCCTTTTAGTTAGCATTCTCATGTTTAAAACAGAACATTATATTTACTTAAATTGCTATCAGAGAATCTTTAAGGCATCATTTTCAAATCTTTCTGTGAGGTTCTTTCAATTACTTAGATATCTTCATCATGGAAAATACTTCCTCATCATAATTTCTTCTGTTAGACTTTTTCCATTGTATTTAATTTTAAAGGAAAATTAAGAAAGAAAATAGTTAATCTTTTATTCTTTCCCTTCAGAAAGTAATGCTAGAGTGCAGTGCCATGATTACTTATTGCTTTTCTTTTAATACTTTAAAAACTGTTAAAAGAAGGAGCTACGTCCAGTCATTAAGCAGCAGGAATTATGGGTGAGAAATTGGCAATTCAGTGCCTCTCTCTGGCATGGAATTTCTAAGTAGACACAAGCAGTCTGCAACAGCACTCACATGAATGATGAACTAGTAGAGATACTTGAAAGGTAAATATAGAACCAAGAATAGATCAATTTTGTTCAAGCAGTGGTACCCATTGTGTTTATATTGCCATATAACATCATAAAAAGTATCTGTCCATGACTCAGTAATATAAAATGGCATGGAGTTATTTAGAAGAATTTTATCTGCTCTTTCCATAAAATCTATATATTCCCTAAGAGATTTTTTTTTCCCCAAGGAATACATGAAATAAAGAGAGAGATATTTTTGACAGTGCTAGTTGCTATGCATAGAAGTGAACTTTTTCACCTTCTTCCATTAATTCCTGGAGAATAAAAAAAGATATACTTCTCTTACCAGTCTGAAGCGGTTTTTGCCAAGCAAAGCTAATTTCATAACTGCTCTTAACTAGAAAATATCGAAACATTTTCATATAAAAGTATTATCTTATTTTCCTTCTTCTTTTCCTTGTTCTCCTCATAGAGATTAAGAGTATAAGGTCCATAGGGATCATTAGATTGTCTCATCTGACCCCTATATTTACTAGTTAACCCTTGGATTCCTCCCGGCAACAGTATTGACTGAAGTACATCTTGACCAATTTAGGCCATGCCTCATTCACAGTCACCTCTTTGTGCTTCATGATAGCACACAGTTCCTGGACAGACAACTTCTTAATCTCTTATTTTTTTTCAGCAATTCACCCAAATTTGCAACATTCCTTTAAATTGTGGGCACTGTATCTGTCCCACGTACAATATACTTATCACAGGCACAAAGGAAGTTCTTCAAAAAGGATTTATTGCATTTAATTCAGATATCTGCTCCACAGACATCTACGACTGAGGTGGACAGGATCCCTTTACACACAACTGAGAGAAACAGTCACTTTCAGGCCATGTCTCATTTATCCTATTTTAAATGGTTATGTTAGAACAAGATGAATCATAATAGGCTGCAGAACTTTTTCAGATGTTGGGTGTTTTCTACTAATTACTGCCCTGTTTATGCACTGCAATTGTATTACCTTTCTTTTTTTTTTATTCACTAGTACTAATGACAGCTCTTATTGAGTTGCTTAACTAATGTGCCTCCTAAATTCTTACAGAATCATGGATTTCCAATAAATTATTTCCATTTCTATAGTTATGGTTATGTTCCTTGTACCAAAATGCATTCAGTGATGATTCCTCTTTGACTGATATTTGTTTGGACTACGATGGAAGCTGGAAAGCTTAAACTTGTGTTTGGCTAGGTCAGAGCTGCAGAAAAGGTTACATTAATAGAGATCTGCTATTTTTATCCTGTGAAGTACCTAGTTGCTCACAAACAATGTGAACCACCTTGTTTAGACATCATTTGTTTAATATTTTTGTTATAAAATAATAATTTCATAGAACAACCTAAAATACATACCAGCTAAATTTTGGAAATTTAAGAATAAGAAATTATTAGAATATTCCTGATTTTTAGTTTTTCAGCAGAAATATGCTAGCAGCATTCTTCAGCTACAACAATCCTATTTTCAAAAGATTTTGGAACATACCTTCCAGTACAAAATTACAACAAAAAATATATTTTGCCCCTTTAGCACTATCTGTAGTGCTTCAGTATAATTATTAAAAAGGATAAAATTATAAAAACAAAATTAATCAAAATTTTAAGATATTTTACAGGAAAGAATTTTAGAGTATTTGACAGAGAAGTGATAAAAATACTCTAATTTCTGGGAGATCATTCAAAATCCCATACCAATATCTGGTAAATAAACTGAGGGTTATTAACAGAGGGTTATGAATGGATAAAATCACCAGTTAATGGACAGAAAGGGAGGTTTCCACAATGAAGGAATGCAACCCATGCAGTATGTAAGAGATCTCTACCGGGAACAATGCTGCATATTCACAAACAATCTACAAGAATAAAAAAACAATTTGTTAATTGTATTAGTTTATGCAAGGAGTGTAAATAAGAGGGCTACCTGTAAGAACTGCAGGCAAATGGGTATCTGAGCTTGACCAGATGGAATTCATTGTAATAATAATAATGGTCAGTCTTCGCGAACGAAGATTTTGGGAAAGGTCTTTTACCTTTCCAGCCTGCGCAATGAATTTTTTAGGTGAGACACAGCCTGCGCTGAACTGAGCCCACCCTTTAATCCTAAGGTTCATCTGCCGGGGCCAAGCAAGCTTGGACAATGGCAGTGAGGTCCTCAGGACGTAGGTTTGTTTAGAGTGACCTTCTCATAGATGGATGGCCTCACAGGGCTAACAGGCTCCATCTGCCCGGGGGACCGAGGAATCGAACCAGGGTTGCAGCAGTGAGAGTCCTGCATGCTAACCACTAGGCCACCAGGGGTCCCATGGAATTCATTGTAACTGAACATAAAATGAAGCTTGGGGAAAAAATGGCCTTAACCCGATGACCTGGAACAGTGTCTTGGACCTGCAGTAGACAATTTTAGGAATATGTCAGATCACTCCTATAATAAAGCAATAAAGCAAGTAGCAAGCTACAGACATGGGAATAAAGAACTACAAAGTAAAAGTCATTATACCACCATACATCGATAGTGCTCCTATTGGAGGATTGACTAAATAAACAAGGACTCCAAGCTAGAAAGTGAGAGATCTGTCACATCTCTGAGGAACTGTGACATTAAGAGGTGTAATAAAGATCAGCTGTTCTCTGTCTCTCCCATTAAAAGAATAGGAACTAAAGATCACAAACAGGTTTTTGAAAGCAAAGAGTAAGATAGAGCATCTCAAATCACATAATGAAGATGAAAAACTCTCCAGTGAAGAAAACTGTGGTTGCTGAAAGCTTGCATACCTTCAAGGGGAGGCTGGACGAGTCAACAAAAGAGAAATAAGTCCAGGGTTTTACGAGGACTTTGTCTTATATCGTCAAGAAATTATTGAGCCACTAGTCACCAGAAACAGGAAAAATAGTCAGAAAAATACTCCTGAATGTTCTGCCTGTTCTGATATTTTATTTCTGATATTTTCTCCTAAGCCTTCCTTTACAGGCACAATCAGGGGCTGTGTTTGATGGAACTTGTTCTGACCTTACAGTCCTCAGAAAACCAATATAAAACCTCAGAATTCTACACAAACTATGCTTTAAAACATACGGAATTTTATAATATGATTCTTTCATTGCTTTTTTAATGGATGATTTTAAGAAATTCACAATTTTAGAAAATTAGATTAAGTAGAAAAATTACTGTATTTTGATAGCAAAAAGGGGATTTCAGCCATATCGTATTTTATTGCAACTGAGGTGTTTTCAACATGTTTAGGGTAAGGATTGTGTTGTAATCTACAGACCATAATTTCATAAAGTCCATAATATAAATAAATTACATTAGTTAAAGTGGTGCAAAATAGAAATAAGATAATAGAACAATCAAACAGATAGTAGAAAGCTATGCAGAAACATTAGATAGAGAATATAAATGACTGTTGGAGCTGCTGACATTCAAATTGGAGAGGATGCAAAACCAATCTCTATATATAAAATAGAAAAATGAACTTTAATTATAATTATATACACATGTATTGACATTTAAACTACATAAACTGTTTGAATGTGGTTGTTTTAAGTTCAAGTATTTTAAATTGGGAGGAGAGTGAAGATGATATATGGGAAAAAAGCATGGTGTAATTTTTGATGCTGAAATCCTGTGCTGCTTCTGCATGCAAATTATGATAGTAAAAAGGTCCATATTATATGACGAGGGTGGGTGGATCAGCCTAGGGAAAAGCAGCGGCACAACTGGACATAAATGCAGACTCGGGATCAAAACAGTCTGAGGATAAGCACAGCTAATTAATGTAACATTCTTCTCCTGTGTGAATCTCATATATGTCATGATTAGTTTGCTAGATTCTTGTAGTTAGGAGGCTTGCCATGGATAATCTGACACATCTGAATTCTGAGATTGCTACCCAAAGACTGTTTGGCATGTCATAATGAGTAAGTGTTTGCTTTCTGTTCCAAGTATTATGAAAGGAAACCACTGTTTCATCGTCTCTTCACTAGAACCTCTTCATACCTGCTACTTTGCTGCCTGATGGATCATTTTCACAGTTACTTATTTGTGGCAACTTTAAATATTTTAGATACAATTAAACAGTTTAAGAATGTCTTTGTTCAGGAGAAACCCATATTTTAATTTGTAAACCCTATTAAAATTTTTCCAAATAAATATATCATTATGATTATAAATATAGAAAGAGGCTAAAGGCATATGTGATATGGGGAAACCATCTCTTACTGACATTCAGTGAGAACTGTGCTCTTAACTCTCGTTTATGTCACCTCACCAAGCCTGTATTAAGGCTAGTCATGAGGAAAAGCCTTCTAACATTACAGACAGTGAAGCGCTGCAAAAGGCTGCAGTAAAGCTGGAGTAGACTGCTGACCTTTATTATTGGCAGTTGCACAAACATCTGTCTCTGTGACCTAAGATGATCCCGTCTGGACACATAAGGATAGATTAAACAAACTTTCATTGTCTCTTCCAACCCTATAAATCTGCAATTTTAATAATTGCAGTATGTTTTTGTAACTCAAGCTTTTATGGTTATGGGCTGAGGGAGAAACTTATGTTGACGAAAGTAAAGTAACACATTGCAAAGCTTATAAACAAGAATTATTTTACAGCACAAAGTGTAGAAGAAAAGAATGTGCACCCTGAAATTTATTGAGATAGCTCAGTACGTTAATGATCAGTAGGATTATTTTAGGTTTTGGGAAAATAGTAAAGTGTTACCTAGCTAACTGCTATATCATCTTATACCTGTGACAAATATGGGGTGATACCTCTTCAGATATTCAGTTCTCCCAAATGAATGAATTAATGACTCAACTAAATAAATCTGAAAGAATCCTCAAAAAGTGTTTTAACTGGAAGTGAAGAGGTTGAGAGAAATACTTAAACCACAACTATATTGTTACAATAAACATCTGTTCATAGGTTTTCTTTTGTCTTTGTTCAGAATAAGGACTCCAGGGTATAAACATGGTATTATTGTATTGAATTTAATGACATTTTCATTATAGGTTTCAACATAGAAAATGCCACCTGAAGAATATTTCCTGCTATATTATCTTTGGTGAAAGCTGTGATGATCAGAGACATTTATATCACATCTTTCTTCACTAGAGGAGATGGATGGTTACCAAAGCATTTTTGCAGCTATCTTTCATTTCTGAAATGTTTAAAAACAGCCATATATACACCAGCGCTAAATTAATAAGCTGGACAATGGGAAAGATAATAATTTCTATATAACAACGTGTATTATCACTATTATGGCAGCTACATGCACATCAGCACACCAGGTACCTTGTAGCATCTATATTTACTGTACTAGACCTGGGGAACTGAATCTGACTCCCTTCTGATCATCACATTAATGAAGAATGAACTTCGATGAAACTGGATGAGTGCAGCAGTGATGAAATCAGAATTGGCTTCAACATGCAGCAATCCACACATCATTTTCCTGTCTTGAGCTCAAGGTCATGGAGTAAATAACTCAATGGACTTTTGTAGGAATAGTCCATAGACTAAGGGAATAATATCTGTGTGTATATCTAATGAAAGACAGGAAAAGACGGGATATTGGGAAGTGTGGGACCTGACATGACATAAATAGTATGGAATAAGGAGTGGGTACTGTCCTCGTTTCATCTGGACAGAGTTAATTTTCTTCTTACTAGGTGGTACAGTGCTATGCTTTGGATTTAGTAGGAGAATAATGTTAATAACATACTAATGTTTTGGCTGTTACTAAGTAGGGCTAAGTCCAGGGCTTTTCAGTGTCTCATGTTCTGTCAGTGGGCAGTTGCATAAGAAGATGGGAGGGAGCATGGCCAGGACAGCTGACCCAAACTGGCCAAAGGAATATTCCAAACCATAGACTATCATGACCAGTGTATAAATAGGAGGGTGTTTGCTGCGAGGGACAGATCATTGCTGGGGGGCAGGCTGGGCATTGGTGAGTAAACGTATTGTGCATCACTTGTTTCTTGCATTTTATTTCTGTCTCGCTTTACTTTCCTATTAAAATTATTGTTAGTATTAGCATTGTTATATTTTACTTTGTTTCAATCATTAAACATCTCAACCCATGAGTTTTACTTTTTTCTTCTGATTCTCCTTCCCAATCCACCTGGGACAGGGTGGAGGGAGGGAAGGAGTGGCTGCGTGGTACTTGGTTGCTGTTTGGGGTTAAACCATGACACCTAGACGATTCATAATCAGTGTCCTTTGCTCTTTTAAATTTATGGAGTTAACTAAGAGTGATTCAACAAAGCAGGTATATCAAAAAGATAAAAAAAACTTTATAAAAGTAAACTATCAATGTAAAAATAAATCTGTGAGTCATGGTATGAAAATCTTAGTATGAAACACTTCATGGTAGTGTTTCAATGGCACTCACTTCAAAAACATTTTCAAGAATGCTGGAGAATGTTTATTGGGGTTAAAATAACTTTTCTGCAGCTCCTTAAGTATGTCTTCACTTGGAAAATATGAATCCCTAAAAACTGATAGATTATATCTATTTAGGGGTAATAATGGAATCCACTAATACTGAATTTCTGCCAAATACTATTTGAAAATAAAAGACACACATCCATTGCAAGCAAGCAAAATATAGAGAAGAAAGAAAGGAGAGACAAAGAGGAAAGAAAGGAAAGAGAAAGGAAAGAAAGGAGAGAGAAGCTGAAAAGAAAGAAGGGGAGAAAAAGAAATATGGGGAGAGAAAAGAGATAAAACAACTTTTAAAATCACATATATTTTTGAAGTACTGATCCATGACCACTACATTCTGGAAAATATGGTCACTTTTGGGCATCTCTGTTTGAGGATGACACAGTTAATTTAAAACAAAGTATTGTGATTTCCTATGGACAGATGGGTTCTGACTCTTTTGCATTCCCTCTGTCTTGCTTCTGAGGTGAAAATAGTTTAGTGGGAATTGATGACCAAAATCCCTTCAGACTGCCTGTAGCCTTGCTAACATCATCATCTAAGACAATAATTTCTTCTGATTCAGAACTGGAATTGCTATTAAACACTTTGCTAAAAATGACTGTTCCGGATTTTAGAGGGTTACCTGTCCAAGCTTTGTTGCCAGTGAGATGTCAGTCTATTATACAAAGCTACGTTGTTAAGTAAGTTTACACTAGAATAATATGTATAAAATAATCAACAGAAAATATTTTATATATTTCTATGTGCATTTGTGTATCTACAAATGTGTTTACAGACACTACACAAAAGTTTTAATGTATGATCATTAAAATAAAAAAATTTAAAATACCTAAGATAACTAAGTACCATTGAATGACTTAATCACTTGGTTGCTTACTCAAAAACCATGATAAATTAAAAGCATTTATCAGATTTACAGATTTTAAAAATAACTTTTTAAAAAGGCATTAATCGGCTAAGAAAAAAAAATTGACATAAATAGTTTTGAGAATTTTAAATCCTGCGACAATTGAAATACCTTTCAGTGTTCAGACACTATTGGAAATTTCTACTGTTTTTATTTCTGTGGTACTGAAATGGTATTTAGATTTCATATTAACTTTTATCAACCACATTAAAAAATAGTAAATATTGAAGCATAGTCATGATAGGATATATAAAAGTGCTTTGTAGAGTTTCATTTTTTCAGCATTTACTGTTACTTAGAAAGAGGCTACATTTGAAATTATGAAATACCTGTTCTGCACAGTATTCTAGAGTTACCTCTACTTCCTCTGTTCCTAACAGCCATCACAGTTGTCCTGGTTAGAACGGCTGGGACCAATTCATCCCTGGATGGGTGTAACCCAAAACTGTGTATTCTATAGCCTCCATGCCATTTCCCAAAAACTGCTGTCAGTAGAGGCCTGCAAGGTGGGAAGATGTTCCTGTACCCTTTTATGGAATTCCCCGCTCTGATATCCTTATATGGAATTCCCCGCTCTGATAAGACGGACTGAGCATCCACATGCCCTTTTATGGAATTCCCTACTCTGAGGGAGGGACTGAGCACTCCCGCCTGAACTGGAGAGTATATAACTGGGAGTTTCAGAGCCTTGGGGCTCTCTCTCGTGAGACCCAGAGGAAGACAGCAGACCACCGCTGCTCCCAACCAGGCTGAGACCACCACCCTCAACTGGACTGCAATCACCACTTCTGACCAGACTGCAGCAGCTCTCCCACCAGCAGGTTTTATCCCCTCTCCCTTTGCTTTGGACTCGGGGGGTGGGCCAAGGTACACCACTTTTGTTCATACCCCAGGGTGCTGGGTTTGTACATTTGGGTTTTGTGGGTTAAAACCAATTGTCTGTCTGTATACTTGTACTTATTGCATTATTTTAATAAATTGTTATTCTGACTTATAAATCTCTCTTTTGAATTGAGTTCATTTTGCCTTGCTGGTTAACTTTTAAACCAGCACAACAGTAAAGACTGTTTTATATCTTTTACCTCCTAGAGTTTCTTGATAGACCAGATTGGATTTGCTTTGTTAACCATTTATACTTTCCAAAATACAAACACCTTTGTGAGAAGTGCTCCTGTTGGTGACTCCTCGCAATTTTCAGACCTCTGAGACACAGGTTGTTATGTCTCCAATTACACATAATTTTATTAAAAGTGGTTAATCTCTTGACTCCTTGTTTTCTTCTTTATGCAATAAAAATAACCTGTTGTGTTGTGGAAAGCACCCATAACAAGTAGAGAAAAGCAATTCAGAGATAATGTGGGACTTTGTTAATGGATTGTCTGTAACAGGCTCAATCAGAAGGTCCTGATGAAAGGTATGGTTTTTGCCACTTATTCTGAGTAGGATTTATTGTGTAGCAAATGTATTAGTGAGGAAATGCCCTAGAAACACTAGCCATTCTTGTACTACTATGTCCAGCAACAGCAGAATTAGTGTCCTGAACTCTGGAAGTCTATCCACCTGCAGACATCTCCAGAAGAACCAAAACCAATATAAATCACATCTGAAAGTTTTAAGAAAGCCAAGGACAAGATGCTCTGATGAATCTCTTAAAGATTGGAACTAAGAAATTCTTGGCTTAAAATGCTGACTTTTAGCCAAGGTACTGTACAGTAAGTTTACTTCTTGGCACGCTTTAATCATCTCAGAAAAAGTACAAGGTGATCATAAAGAAAAGGTTGAGGTAAAACAAGGGCATGAAAAATAAACAGTTATGACTCTTGAAGTGTCATAGACTCTTGTAGTGAACATTCTATTCTTAGAGGTAGAGACTTAATGTTAGGAAAGCCTTTCTTTCAAAGTACACAGATTGTACTTTGTGGCAGACCTCAGTTTTATGCTTTGCAGCTGTCTGAATAGACATAGTCTCCAGGATTTGGATTAAACTGATGTTGGTTTTCAGTGCTATATTTCAATAAGTTTTGATTCTTTGATACCACAATGTCAGTGGACATCAGAAGTGCTAATGTGTTTAGTGTAAAAACAAGCATAAAAGAGACACTTGATCCCTGAAAAGGCAGAAAAGCTCAAGGAACAAAGTCTGGAATGGAATTGGGACAGTGAATTACTGATTGCTTGAAGTGAGTGAATAGAAATTATTCTATATCCAGGATGAAATGGGGCTATTAGATAGAATTTGAAATCTAATAATAATTGTACTATTAAAAGAAATAAAGACAAAAAACATGTAAAATTGCAAAATTGTGAACTAGGTGACCTAAATATCTTTACCTACAATTCAAAGATCATTTTAGTTAACAAAGACTCCCCTACTCGACATTACTACAGCAATGGAAACCTAGAAAGTAGCATTTGAAGCTCAGATAAAAGAAATAATCTGTTGTGGGTTTGGGATTTTTATTTTTTCTTTTTTATTTTTTTTAAGTAAAACTTGATTAGACCGCAAAAGTCCTAGTATTATTTTTCATTTTTAAAAGACAAAACTGACATATCATGTATTAAAGATTCACCACAATACAAATATAACTCTTGGTTGTATTGCTCTCATATTTTGAATCAGGGAATACAAATAAAGTACGTATGTCCTTCATGAATATTGTTTTTTGCTTTTATTTTATGTAAATGGGAAAACCATGTTCCAAATTCCAGTTACATGTGTTTTGATTTTTTTTTAAATATATCTCAAAAGATTGGTCTATGGACATGATTTCAGATATAAATATCTGAGGTCTTAAAATTATGAGTATCATCTGTTAAATTTTAAGTCTTCCATTATATCTTATAAGTAAGAAATAGACTTCTTTAAGGAAGTTAGATGGTCACTACCAGAGGGTAGTGGTCAACAACTCCATGTTGAGATGAACATCGGTGACAAGTCGTGTCCCTCAAGGGTCCGTATTGGAACCAGTGTTATTTAATATCTTCATCAATGACGTAGACAAAGGGATTGAGTGCAACCTCAGTAAGTCTGCAGATAATAACAAGGTGAGTGGTGCAGTTCACACACCTGAAAAACAGGTTGCCATCCAGAGGGACCTGGACTGCCTTGAAAAGTGGGCCCATGGGAACCTCATGAGGTTCAAAAAGGTCAAGTGCAAGGTGCTGCACATGAGTCAGGGCAACTCCTGGTATCATTCAGACCAGGAGATGAACAGATAGAGAGCAGCCCTGCCAAGAAGTACTTGGGGGTGCTGGTGGATGAGAGGCTGGACATGAGCTGGCAATGTGCACTTGCAGCCCAGAAAGGCAATTGTATCCTGGGCTGTATCCAAAGAAGTGTGGCCAGTATGTCAAGGGAGGTGATCCTGCCCCTCTACTCTGCTCTAATGAGACCCCACTTGAGTATTGCATCCAGCTCTGTTATCCTCAGAACAGGAAAAGCATGGCTCTGTTGGAGCCAAAGGATCCAAAGGAGGGCCACAAAAACCATCAGAGAGCTGGAACACCTCTCTCTGAAGAAAGTCTGGAGGAACGGGAGCTGTTCAGCCTGGAGAGGAGACATTATTACAGGGGGCTTACAAGAAAAATGGAGACAAACTTTTTAACAGGGCCTGTTGTGATAGGACAAGGGGTCAGGGTTTTACACTGAGAGAGGGTATATTTAGATCATATATAAGGATGAAATTTTTTATGATGTGGATGGTGAAACACTGGAGTAGCTTGCCCGGAAGGTTGTAGATGCCCCATCCCTGGAAACATTCAAGGTCAGGTTGGATGGGGCTCTTAATAACTTGATCTAGTTGCTCACCGCAGGGGGACTGAGCTAGGTGATCTTTAAAGGTCCCTTCCAACCCAAACTATCCTATGATTTTATGATTCTATGGATAACATGTAAAATACAAAAAAGTATATATGGTAAGATATAGAAAAGTGATCATTATTTCATTTTTTTTATTTTTTGACACTCAGAAGTAGCATAGTACTAACACTGCCAAAGTGGAAATATAATCTTATCTAAAACTGGCTTTATTTACAATGGTAATTGAATAAAAACCTGGCCTTACTGGATACAGCACACTTGCTAAAGACAGGCAGGTTATTGTCCCGACTCATTCAAAAATTGCATCTATAGATATCTCCACAGGTGTTCTCAGTTTTCACAGTGTGCCCGATGTGTACACAAATACAGTGACATGGCTAAAATTTGAGGAGGAGAAGCCTCTCTCCTGTTACCTTGGATGGAAGAAGCTGCATTTCAGCAGATGTTTAAAAGAAATGGTACAACATTCTTTGCACATCATTGCAAAAGCATTGTTGAACATAAACAGAAAAGCATGCACTGTAAAATTCATAGTCAGTGTTGCACCTCTCCCGGGTAACAGGAGAAAAGGGAAGTAATTGAGCTTCTGGGAGGTAATTACAACCCTTGGATATATCACAGGCAATGCAGCTTGCCTCCGTTGCTTTGCCCACCACAGAAGACTTGAATCGCTTGCTGTTTTCTTTGAGTTAGTTCTCCGGTGTTTGCCTAAGGTTAGTGTGTATCTTCACTGTGATTACTGGGAAATGACACTGTGCCTCAAAGACTAATGGAAGTGAACAAAATTAAGATCTGTTCCCAAGTCTTCTGTGTGGATGCTGAAATTAGCCAAAGCTGTACAAGGAAAGAAGAAAGAACATACTTGAATTATACAGAAGAATGAACAAATATACAAGTTCAGCACTGGATGACTGTCCAATTTTTTTGATCCGTATGTCATAGTCCCTGTAGCATATTAGGAAGACACATGTAATAAATATAGATTACATCAGCAGACAAACTGTTAAATGGTCTAGGATTAAATTATTATTTATGCATATCATTTTATTTCTTCTCCAAGTTAATGAGTATTGGTTCTGGATGCTGAAATTAAATAGACTTTTGGGAAGATATTTATGTCTTTTGTCTGAAATATACAAACTGGCTTAGCCAACATCTAGTCTTAAGCCTTCTTTTCAGCAGGTACTGAAGTGATTTTCATTGCTATTTATCTCTTCAATTATGTACAAATTTCTTACTGAAATCAAAACAAAGACTTAAAAACCCACAATACAGCCCAGAGAAAGTGAAAAAATTTAGCCCCATGTTTGTAAATTTATGTCATTTTTTAGAGGCAGAAGTTAAAGGCAATAAAATTTACTGTTTTAATCAGTCATCTGACAACACAGAGTTCAGCAAAGCAGTGAACAACACAGGAAGTATAGAAAAAACCCACACAATTAGGAAGACAAACAATAGAATAAAGACTATCTCCTCCAGAGAAAAGTAAGCTGTAATTTCTCTGCCACCTAAATTTGGCTCATTACTAAAGAGACTGCTGAAGACCTCCCTAATGACAGAAAATCATCAGACCGTAAGGAAAATATATAATACTACATCTGCTCCATTAAGACTGGCAGCTATAATTCTTTTAAACATAAAGCTTTAGCTTGAATCAAATAACTTCGTTTCAGTCTATCTAGAAAACATAATCCTACCACTTCTTAAATGCCTGGGTGAAATTTAGCAGACTAAGCCCACTTTAGTTAGGTAATGCTTTAGAAAGACCAAATCCAAGTTAAGAGAAAATTCAAAATCACAGGATGAATGTAATATCTCAAACTATATTTGCTAAAATTTATCACATGACAAACTAGAGTACAGTCCAGATTGTTCTGTAGAGAGTTCCTATGCAGTTCAGGAAAGTTTGGATCAGATCCTTCTGACGTAACAGTCTTTCAGCATTATATATTTCAGTGTACAACTCTACTTATCATTTCCTTCTGTTATACCAATTCTATATGTTCTAATTGAGTAAAATATTTTTTTACAGTAGTATGCATCCCAGATCTGCACCCAACAAACTGCCCTTAAGACTTGTAGCTTCAGTGATAGCATTCTCTGTGAGGAGTAACCCCTCTGATAGTTACTACAGGTATCCTAATAGATCACCAAGTATTGACTTAGTTCATATTTCTTGCCAATTAAAGTAGTACCAAAGTATTACTCTCCCGTTCACTTTCTGTGCTTCCTTATACCATGAACTGACTTCATGTTAGCAAGATTGAATATATGATAAGAAAAGAGTATAATCCTTCATAGTAATGAGCTGATCCTACAACAGTTTTCAAATAAGGAAGTGCTATTGAATTAGGAATGAATATTTCCTTGTGTTAAGTTTCAATACAGGTCAAATTCATACCAACACTAGAGATGTCCCCCATAAAAATAGGATTTTTAATCAAGTTCTTGAACTATGAATACACTGTAACAACAACATGACCTACGTTTCTATCGTCTTTAAAATATTTTCTTCATTACTCAGCTGCCTACAGACATTTTTTAAATGTTTATATCAGGGGATTGTTTTCTTTTCTTGTTCTTTAGATATTTTTTTTTCTTAAAGAATATCCATATTGGAAATTTATCTCAATTGTTGAGTTTTATTCTTTTTAATTAGAGGACATAAACAAACACCTCTGTAGTCTTTGCAGTTCTTTGAACTGCCTCTGAATCAAAATCAGAGACTACAATAAAAGAACTTCCTGTTGTACAGTTTTATAAAATTCCGTGTGAGATTCTTAACATGTTGAAAAAATATTATTCAATAATTGCAAGAGACAAATGTGGGGATTTGGCTGTCATTTCTCCTCATGTACTTTGCTGGATGAAAAGTAATATTCAGCAACAAACATCATTTATAAAGATAATGTTTTGAAGAAAGAAAAATATCACTATTTTAATCTTTCTTGTCATTGTTCAAATAATATGTGTGAAGCAAAAAAAAAAATCGAAAAGCGAAAATGAGTATCTGCAGAAAATTGTAGTCCCAAAAAATAATCAGAAAAAAAAGTAAAATTAAAGACCTATAATTTTTTGCTACAAGTCCAGGTTTAGGACGCCTTTCCTTTTGCAGATGCTCATTTTCCTTGTCGGCAGCTTAAACATTTTGAGCTTTTGGAGCAGTTCATGCCTTGCATATTTCTTCCTTGTGGTTTTAATTTGCAGAGATCTGGGCTGCTAATGCAATCGCAAGCGAGCCTGGGCCGGTGCGGGCGGGAGATGAAAGTGGCGGCCGTGCCTCCCGTGGGGCGCTCGCCGTGACCTACTTCCAGGGCAGCCAGACATAACACGGAGACCACGTGCTCCCGCCCCGCCGTCAAAACAAACCATTAAAACCGGCAGCTTAAGACTGATTTAGGACCCTCTTGTCTGTAAGTGGTGTCTGACTTTTTTGATCTGCTAACTGATCACAGGTGGATGAAAGGAGATCCCTGAGACAATTAACCAGGAATTCGACAGGTTCGCTGTCACAAAGGAGAATGGTTAGAGTTTCGCCTAGGAGGGCATTAAAAAAAGCAGCGGTCAGTGATTGCCATGGCAAAGACATGAATGAAAAGCAGGGGATGAAAACACAGTCTGCTTAATATCCATGCAAGAATTCTGCCCTGAGTATCACATCTTCCCGATTAAATTCTTGGTTCTATCCTCAGTAATGTTGCATTTCAACAGCATCAAGTATTCTATGACAAGCACAAGCACAGCTAAAAACAGCTGGGAAAAGCATTGTGCATAAGAAAAGCCCTAGCAGTGGCTGGGAAAGTCGTAATTTTCAGTAAATAAACTAGCTATATCATGCCCAATAATCCTGATACTTTTACAAAAAGGATTCCAAACTGACTAGGTTAATAATTAAGGTTATTTCTTCTTTGATGCCCTCCACCTGATCTTAATTTTATACTTAGCAAAGATTGAATAAAGACACTGAGGCAGGGTACCACGGCAATACACTCAGATGTAGTTAGCTAAAGTTCCTTGCAATAGAATTACAAAATAACTATTATTTATTAACCCATTATTATTGTTATATCATTACTTTGATATGTTATTGATAATTTTGGATAACATCAGAGTTCATAATTACAGCCCAACAGCCACTGAGATAGGCAAATTCCTTATTCCACATAAAAAAGGATTACACTTTTTTTTTTTCGTTGACCATGGACTTTTTCTTTTTTGAAATGGAAAGCTGGTACATGAAGTCATCAGATAATAAAAATCTATCCCCACTGTATACTTAACCACTGAACCAATTTGTCTTTTTAAAACTCCTTCATATGAGAATCGATAGGTTTGGGTGAATAGATGACTGCTGCTACCTATGGTGGGCAGTGATTTATTGGCAATTTGTGAGAAAGTTGCAAAACATTTTGTTTCATGTTTTTTTTTACTTATAGCTAAAGTAACTTGAAAAAATGATATTCTCTGGTTTTAAGAATTAAGAATCCATAACACTACATTAACAATAAAAGGGGGAAAAGTACATCAGATAACACAAACACCAATCTTTTCCATAGAAAACAGAAAATTCCTTCCTCTCCCCCACTGAAAAATCCAGTCCTTAGAGATGTAATTACGTGTGGCTTTGGAGGGGCCACATGTCAAATGATATTCTACAATTGCTGATGTATTTGCACAAGTCCCTTGATGCACTAAAATATGTGCTATTTTAACTTATTGTGGGAGCAGTGATTCTCCAAGACAAGGTAAAGAGAGATGGATAAACTGGCAATTAAACCTGCTCACAAACATAGGCGGCTCCATCTAGGATCACCTGGCCTGGCAGAAATACAGCTTGGTGGTGAGAGGAGCCCATCATTCTGGTGCACCCTAGTGCAGTTGGCCCTACAATGTCCTGTCCCACACTGGGTTCTTTCTTACTGTGGGCCTGTTTTTTTTTTAGTCTCTACAACATGTCATGGACTCTGAACCTCAATGATGCAATGTCATGCCTTTGGGCATAGGAAGCTCTCAGAATAAACAGTGGAGTGGGTGGGATGCCTTTTATTTTCTAAATCTCTGTATTTACTCTGCTTTTGCTTCTTAGAAGATGCCTCAGATGTACCGTAAGTACATCTGGGACCTCCTGCTCATGTGTTGAATGCAGCAGGGAACAACCTAACAGCTGATCTAGAATCTTCTTCTTTGGACAGGATTAATCTTTTTCATATTAGATCCCTAAAAATTAGACTTTTATTCTAGCTCTTCTATCTGCCAAGAAAGAGAGAGAGAGAGAGAGGAGATTTCAAAAAGAAAATATAGCTGTCTAAGAGATGCTTAGGAGGTGGAAGACCTCCTAGAAATATGCATACCTGTCTGCAAAGGATACCACTCAGTTGCAAACTTTCCTTCATTATCAAAAAGAAAAAAAATTATGAAAAAAGTAGAAACCACTACCCACCAATCCTACAAGAAAAATAAATAATCTCTTACTTCTTCTCAGCATTCTGGACAAGGAACTCAAAATACTTTTAGGAGTATAAATGACTCTGTGGTGAGTTTAGGAAACGCTATTTCATCTGAAGCATCCTCTTAAAAGTTAAAAATCCTGATATAGCTTACATATTTTGTAAGAACATTTCAAAACCTTGACTTCCTGACACCTTTTTTTTAATCTGTATTCTGCTTTCTTTAATTTGAATTAAGGTTTTTTCCTTAATTTTTCAAAGTTCCAATGAATAAATATTTTTGTTTAAATATCTGCATTTGTATAATTCCATAACTATGTTATATATTAAACTTCGAGGTTAACTGGAGACTTACGATTTGCTCAAAAACTTTGAATTTTGAGAAGGCCTGGGTCTTTTAAACTGTAAAATGATTGGGGGCAGGGAAACACCTAAACAGATTCCTCCACTGCAAAGCTGAGGTATTTCCCTGATCTATGCTTGTCTTGTTTGGGTTTAGGGTTCTTTTTTTTTTAATACTGTTATCACTTTGAAGCCTATATCTCATACAGTCTTAGGAAAAAAGTAATATAGCAAAGTAATTACACTTTTGTTTTCAGAAGATCAAAAACTTTTCTGAAAGATAAATGAAGACATAAATGATCAAAATCTCTCCAACCAGTGGATTTTTTTGGGTGCATCTTCTCCACAGAATAAGGAAGAAAGTAAGAGACTTTCTGTACTGTTGAAAGTAATAATGGTTTGCAAAAGACTCTTGCAGCTCTTTTACTCTGTTCCAGTTCTTCATATTATTGATTGGATCATAAATAGTTAATCTCTGCAAAGCCTTTTTTTTAATCCAGTTAACCAAACGCTAAACTGTTTGCATGTGCCTTCCTGTGTTGCCTCCATTCCTGCACATGTATTTTGCCAAACCTTGTGCCAACATACTTTTCTGCCTTTAGGTTTGCTTCATAAGAAAATCAGGCCTGCAACACTAGCACCTGGTGTTTTCTGAGAGTCCAACCAATCAGGTTAGACCAAATCAAGCACTAGATTCCCTCTACCTCGAAAAATTGCGAAGTCCTCACATTTCCCTCTAATGGAGAAACGGTGAAGACACTGACTCCCTGCCTTTGTATTGGCATCAGTCTTGACTGTTGACTGCACCTTTCTTCCAGAAAATCCTATTTATAAGATGTTGACCCTGGAATGGCCCTTAAGCCTTTATCCTTTCTTCATTTCAGTGCCTTATCAAGAGCTACTTCTGCCACAATGATGCATTCAGGAGAATGGTAATGTTTAATGGTTAGGAAGTAGAAAAATAGAGGAAATATCATGCTTCCTGAATCTATGGAATGCAAAAAATCAGACAAAAATATACATAAAATTTATATTTAGAAGCACAAGAAGCACAAGAAGCACAATGGCCATTTTTGCAGGTAAATTTTTGCAATATGCAACTAACTCTTGAATAACCAGTTTATATAGCAATCTCTTCTGTTTGAATTACAATGATGCCTTGAACTGTTTGCTTACATAAATTGGTTTCCACTTGATTACTTATGCTTTGCTGAAACATACGTTACCATAAGAATAAAAAATATTATTTTATTCACTGTCATTATCATGCACTATAATTCTGTTGTTCTAAAATCTGTGTTCTTAGCATTTCAAGTTGATCACTTGTACTTTCAACTTTTTTTAAAAAAAGTTGGCATTAAACAAAAGTGTATATTGCATTTGCTTTTCTAGATTCTTTTTACTAAGATGATTGTACCAGATAAACTGAAGTGTTGTCGATTTTGCCAGAGTTAAAAAAAAAAACAAGCTTGCAGCGTGTAATTATAATTTCTTAGCAGTCTTTTTGGTATTTAACAAAAAATGATATTTATTTCAGCTTTTTACATGTTTTGCTTTTGTTCCATTATTTAATATTGCATAATTATTTTTCAATTCATTGTCTATCTAATGTAATAGGTGCTATAAAGAAAAATTCGGTAACATTTGTTACCCACAAACCTTGGATTGTTTCTCATTCCATGTTTATTTTGGGAAAACACCTATTTATTAGAGTTATTTAGCCAATTGGTCTGTTTACATTCAAATTTTCTATGACAATTCTCTCTTGGTGATGCATGTACAGTACTAAAAAGAAAAAAAGTCCTAATAAAATGAGATTAAATAAAAGTAATGATAATTGCACCATTGTTCTTACATGCTCATCTCTTAAAGTTTTTCATTTCTTACAAACATTTCTTGGACTACTCTCTTTTTTTACTTCTGGGACTCTTTCAAGTCCAAGTATAATTTCAAGGAAAACAACTAAAAAAGTCAGTTTAGTTGCCATCGTACCTGGCAAGTAAAAATTTTGGACCCAGAATAACAGCTCTCTCACTCAGTTTTCTCTTTTCCTTAGAACATAATTTATATATCAAGGACATAAACAGAAAACTCAAAAAATTAAGTGTAGTAGCTGTTGAGGTTTTTTATTATTTTATTTTATATATCTTTAGGTAACAGCTTCATAGAATGTAATAGGCTTTCCAGACCATCAAGTGAAACCATTAACCCAGCACTACCAAGTCCACCATTAAACCATGTCCCTAAGTACCGCATCTACACATCTTTAAAATACCTCCAGGGATGGTGAGTCAATCACTTCCCTAGGCAGCCTGCTCCCATTCATGGTAACCCTTTTGGCGAAGAAATTTTTCCTAATTTCCAAAATTATTACAAACTGCAGTGTCTCACAGGACTGCTGAGGAATACTAATTTTTTTTTTCTGATTTTTTTTTTCTCTCCATACACTTTTATATGTATATAAACCTAGAAGTAGATTACAATGTTAATAACAGAAATACATGTTTTTTTTCTTTTGTAATGAGGACATTTCTAAATTAGATACACAGGCTGATTTTGCCATGCTGGTCACTGTGAAGGTTAATTTTCAAAACATTTGTATTTCTTGCATTGTGACTCAATCAAAACATGATTTCTGGATAAGTTGAGAGGAACAGTGATTTAACAATCTAAATATGTTTTGAATGAACTCAATAATTGTAATTGCTGTCAACTGTGTTACTATATTGCCTAGACTGCATCTCACTTTGTGTGAAGATGTATTTGAACAGCATGAACACAACAAAACCCACTAAACAGCCCTCAAGTGTATATATGGCATTTGCAAGTCCTTAGAGAAGAGAGCTTCTATCTTTTATTGTCATATTTCACAGCAGAGTCCTTGTGTCTTGACTATGCCAACCACTCTTCCTCTCATCTGATTTTCCTCATGTTATTATGATGGAATGTGAACCCAGACTTCCTTGTTTTACTGCCTTTAAGTACCAGTCTCAGACACTAATATCTGCCTCTGCTGTTCTAGCCTTTAATTTAGTCTACTGTACAGGAAGTGGCCTATTTAATGCCCTCTCCCTTTCAGTTGACTAAACCTAGCTTGAAATTTCTAAAAGGAAACAGCTGCGCTCTGGTAAAACACAAAAATCACTGGATACACTTTCCTGTCCTTCCTGGGACTGAGGACGAGGATGGATTGCTAAACCAGAAACAGATATATATTGTGCTAGCAGATGGCTGTACCACAACCTTTCTTCCATGCAAGATCCACATTTCACTCTTCCATAGGATTTGGCTTCATTCATGAAAGACAAAATCTTGGCACAATTGACCCCACCTGTTGAAGTCCTTTAAGTTTTTGGAATTAAAAAAAAAAAAGTTAAAAATTGAAGTGGAAGGTCATAAAATATGGTCCAGATTTTGATTCTTCAGTAGTCTTCTCCCAGGCTTGCCTAGACTGCACAGTATAATTTCCAGAAAACTTTTTTCTCATCTTCCTTGAGAGTCAAGTTGCATAACAGAAAACTGCAGCAGTGTAAAAGCCAGCTGACAAGCTCAGTATCTCTAATGCTTATGGAGAGATCAGAGTATTTGGCAGCAGCTATTGACCTCTCCTATATTATTGCTTAGCTTTGTCATTGGGAATGCCAGCTTCAGTCAGGTCAGGTATCCTTAGATGTTTTGTTGCTTGCTTTATTTACTATCATAACAACTCTTCAGTGTAATTATCAGAATAGTGGGAAGTTCTTGCCAGTGGGGATTCAGATGAGGATGAAAGTTCCCTTTCAGATCCAGAAACATGACCCAATGCAGAAAGTGTTTCTGAGAGAACACACTTATGGGTAGGAAGAACCTTCCTGTGTTGCCTCCTCACCTATGGTTTGTAACTGTATTGGGTGATACTTAATTAGGACAGTTTTTCTTTGCAGCTGTGCATTCGTTATGATTTCTTTTAAAGGCAGGACTCATCAGATTACGCCAGCATTTATAACTCTGGTTCGTTAAAATAGTTCTAATTCTTCTGTGTCCAGAATATCCTTCTGAGGCTTTTACAAAATGTGGCCACATTTCTGTCAAACAAGATTAGCTGAAATAAAAGGTATCAGTTTTCTACGAAGTATATTGGCTTCTTGCCTACTCATTCTCATCAACAAAACATGCTACGGTTAGTGTCTTGGCTACCCAAGTTCCTCTCTCCTAGCAAGTGTTGCTGTGGAAGCTGAAATGAGTCAGTATTTTACTGCCTAGCCACAATATCTGAGAGTGGTAGCAATGCACTTCTTTTTAACAAAATTGCATATCTACTCTATTTTTAAATTTAACCACATTTTGACAAATGATAATAATATCCTCATACACAGAATGACTTTTTTTTCCATTTTAAACCTAGTATCGGTGTAAAATTTCATACAGGCAGAATCCAGGGAAGCAAGTTCTCTCTACCTATGTCTGTAATTCTCAGTCAGGTACTGAAAATTAAGAAGGATAATAAGCATAGTTTATAATGCAAATTCAGAGTTATACATTGAATGATTATATCTGATTGAACTTTACTGTTGAGTTGGATGTTAATACCTGCTTCCCTGCTTGGCATGTTGATAGTGTGGTCTGCTGGGCAGTGGATAGGGAGGACACTGTACCTCTTACTACTGCACAGCTTTCTTTAACACTTCCGCCATTGGCCTACAGAGTTGAAGAAATGCTGGGGTACAATGGAAGGGAAGGAGCTCCCCACACTTCTTTAAGCATGTAGACACAATGAGATGTTGATGAGGCAAATTCCTTTGGAATCTGCAGTAAATCTCAGTCTCTGGATGAATAAATATCAGATCCTCTTCTATCTTCTCTAAAAGACCTTTAGTGCTTGTATTTTTCTCTCTTACTAAAAAAAGGAAACTTACTTTCTCAGCAGCAGATGGTGAAAACATACTACTCTTTTTTTTTTAAACTTGAACAGTTTTAAAGGGTTTTTTTCGTTATTGTTGAAATTAGATCATCAGTGAAACTGCAACAGGTAGGTATTTAGAGGACCACCTGGAATAAATTCATTCCAGGGAAAGAAATTATAAAGGTCAAACATAGCAAGAGACATGGAAATTTTACAGTGAATGTCACCAGGTCTCTCCTAACTGCTTGGCTACTGAGGTTTACTTGTGCTTTTCAGTACAGAGTAACTTTTCTCAAGGTAGGTTTACCTTCGTATAGTTTCTTGTGCACAACGGCGGTGTATTGAATACCATCAAAACTTTGTGCTGGGTTGTTACTAACTATATTTTTCTAAGGGCGACATTTTTTCTACTGGATTTTGGACCTTTCTATGATGAATTATTAGTTAAGATGAAATATCTATCTGCTATACACAGCACATCTATCTTGTTTGGATGTTTTGGACAGTTTAGTAATGTTGATAGCTGGTAGCAATTTCTCACCAAAGACAGAGCAGAGTATTTAATCATGAAACATTTAAAAAATGAATAACAGAAAGATATGTGAAGCATTCAAAATGCCTGACATCAGGCACCTTATTCGGTCAGATTAACTAACCAAATGGCTACATCCACTGTTGGAAACAAAAAAGGGAGAAAGGAAAGACTCCATTGTTTAATTCTTAGTTCATGCCTGGTATGGTCTAGACCCACTATCCCAGGTGACAGAGGTGATATTCTTTTAATGTCTGTATAGACAGGCTCTCCAGAGAGTGACTAAGGTGATTTAAAATAGAATAACTCTCAACTGTCCACCTGAGAAGATTTCATAGAATCATAGAATTATTGAATGGTTTTGGTTGGAAGGAACCTTAAAGGGCACATAGTTCCAACCCCCTTGCTGTGGGACAGTTGTTTCTGTTGGCTGAGAAAATTAACCAAGGAAGATATTGAGGTAAATAAGCAGCTTTAGAATAGGAGGTCTCATCATTCGCTGCGGATGCAGAATCTTGTGTGCAAAACTAGTTGAGGTTTTCATAAATAAAAAGGCAGGATGTTTTGACTTGATTTTTGGGTCTATTTCCTTTTCTTCTTACTTTAAAAGAATGGAAGTGAAATCAGAGGAACTCACAATTTTATCTTGGAGATACACTTTTTTTTAATTAAGTAATTTGTCATTTGTGGCTTCATTGTAACTGTGGACTAGAAAGGTGGCATGGGTAATAAGAAAAATTAAAACTGATTCTGAATAAGTTCTTTTCCTTTCTGGTTGGGAAAGTTTAATAGAAAAATTTTTTACTATGGAAAGCATCTATAACAGGTAGTTACAAGGGCTTTAGGGATAGCTATATATTTTTTTTGTGTTTATGTAAAACAGAAAAAAGTGCTTACAGGCAACCAAAGTCAATAGCCAAAACTTTAGAGTGAAATTATGAATCAGTACAGCTATAAAGCAGTTAAAAACACGGACCATTTGACATCTTGCCTCCAAAGCAGAGTTTAAGTGTTTGCTGAACAGTTTATGAAAATGATATCAAAATGTAATGTTGACATTATATCCTTGAGGAGAAGTTTAATTAACTGTATTTACACTCAATAGTTTGGAGCCATTGAAACAAATAGCAAGATGTTCCTCAGTTCAGTCAGTTGGGCATTTCAGCATGATAGTGTGTAAAGCAGTTTTAAAAGGAACTGACATTCACATTAAAGTTTTTATGCCATTACTTAAAGCTATTATGGAAAGTATTCTTTCCTCGCATGTAAATAACCAACATTGTATCCAGTGGTTCTCAAGGCTGGGCAAGGAATATGTCACCGCTAGCACAATAGTCAAAACACAATTGTCTGTCTTCGGGGTGGGCAGAAAGTAGTAAGCAGCAGCTGGAGCTTTAGAGGAACTGACAAGTTATGTTTTTATGACCTGCTTGAAACAATCTGCTTTGACATTTCAGGAATTGCCACAGCTTCTGGGAAAAGCCAAGCATGCAGTCTGAGCCCAACAAGCCAGCACTCTGCGATGAAGTTTAATTAAGCCACCTACTGAGAAAGCTACCATAGGGAAAGCTCTTCTCTGAGCGTCGGATTTGCAAACCAGTGGTGAGCAACCACGGAAGACAGCATTTTCAACACCCAATATATTTGCCCTAGTTCCTATAAATTACATGCCCTACTTCTTATGAATTATGCATATCAAAAGCTCAGTTAGGAATAATCTTCACAAATTTGGTCATTACAATGCTGAAATAGTCAGTTTATCAATCCATAAATAAAGTATGTATTTTACCCCCTCTACTAGTTCAGTTTTATAATTGAGTGATATAGTTAGACCTTAATTAGTTTACAGATTGCCATTACCATGATCTATTTACTTTTTAAGCTTCTTCTGGTTTAGTTTTAATCCATCAGTATCAGTGAATTTTCAGAAAGGTTCATGACATGCTGTAGTATGTCACTTGTGTCCTTTGATGGCATGATAGAGGAATGAAAACAGGCACCAAGCCAGAGAACAAAGATCATTAGATGGAATTCAAGAGTTTGCATGTAATTGGTGTTAGTTTATGTTGAATTAGAAAATAAGCTATTCTTAACCATAATTTATTTTCAAACAATTCTGTTTTCACAGAATTGTTCTTTAAATTTTTGATACAATACATAATGAAAAAATGACCAATGATTTTTAAATAAACATTGTGTTGAGGTCAGTGGGACAGTTCCTGCAAGTTAAACTTCCTAAGGCTGGGGCCAGATATGAAAAGTTTATGTGAGGTTTTTTAAGTGTAAACATAGCTTGTAGTCATCAGAATTTGCTAAGATTAGTGTTTAGATCATAAAAGAAAATGATAGAGGACTACAGTCATCTTTCTTCTTGCCTCTTTGTCTTTCTTCTTACTTGTTGCTG
This sequence comes from Neopelma chrysocephalum, assembly GCF_003984885.1. Classification (NCBI taxonomy): domain Eukaryota; kingdom Metazoa; phylum Chordata; class Aves; order Passeriformes; family Pipridae; genus Neopelma; species Neopelma chrysocephalum. The sequence goes on from NW_020897704.1 coordinate 5,147,137, forward strand.
TCTTCAGAATCTGTCCCATGCTCTCCCTGGCACATGGAAACTGGTTTTTAATTTTGAATGGTAATCCAGTAATATTAGTAATTTTGAGACACCTCTTGAAAAATCTCTTCCCTAACATATTGTTACATTATTGCTTCATCTACTTCGTTCTGTGCACCACTTTAAAAGGTACATTGGGTACCTATCTGTTACAGATGGTGTTTTATTTTACGTTAAAAGGAATTCAGTCTTTTATTAAAGAAAGCCCAGTAGTTTGCAGATATTTGGATTATTGTCAAATGCTAACATTTTAGGTTTTCTTGCACTAATCAGCCATTTCTAAAAGTGGGGGAAAGATGGGATTTCTGTTTTGATTTCAGGTTTAATCATATCCTAACATCCCAGGGATGTAAGATAATCATGTTTTCACATAGAGGCTAAATAAATACTTAGAACTCATCTTTCACTAACTTATGTGGCTCACACTGGGGAAACCCTTTCTGGGCAGGAGGTCAGAATTTTTAAAAACTTAAATGTAATATGAATAAGTCATAAAAGAGATAATGCTTTCCATAGGCGGTTCTGTTGCCTGCCAGTCAGAGGTTGTGATACATTCAGCTTTGAAAATCTAGCAATTTAGTAATTTGTGCAGAATACATAAAGAGGGGTAATGAGGTTGTTCAATTTACTGGAAATACACTAGCAGGATTTTTTCAAGAATGAAGAAATTCAGTGAGTTGGGAGCTTTTTTCTGTGACAGCTTCACTCCTTTGAAGATTGCAATATTTCTCTGTTTTTAACTTTTACAACTATATTCAGCCTCCACTAAAATCACAGGACAAAAATATACTGCTTTCTTGAAATCTAGAATGACTTTTTACTTGTTTGTCTACTATTGAAATGTTCCAGTATTCTCTAACTCTTCCAAATCATAACTTCAAATGAACTTTATTTAAACTATTGACTACTTGCCAGAAGAGCCACCATTAAAAAAAAAAAAAGAGAGAAAAAATTGCATCAAGCACAGCAGAAGAATTAAAAACCTTGAAGATTACTCTAGATCTGACAATATGGTATAGAAAACACTTTTCTTCATAGTCAAATTTTAAACACATTTACTAAAGAAAATACATGACATAAATGCTTAAGTGATACATAGAGCGTGTGCAAATGGTAGATTTTAAAATTACATGATTATACTTCACTTGCTGTAATTTAGAGATATTAGCAGAGTATTAGAATGAGATAACAGCTTTATAAATGTAAGTAACAAACACTTGTATCATTTTTTACCTCCAAAATTTCATGGCTTCATTAAAAAAAAGTAGATGCTAGTTATTTTCACTGTATACATACGCATATATGATGAAATCGTTAAATAAATAACTAGAACTAATAAGATTAAGATCCTGAAGAATGGAGTATATGGGTAAAAGATCCCTGGATTAGTTTTGTCAGACACACAGAGGTTCTTAAAAGAAGCTGCCTATAAGCTTAAAGGCTTGGGCAACAGGCAGGCAGAACAGGAAAAACAACATAAGACCTGAGATAGCTGGGTTCTAAGTCACATCTAAATACCCAGTAAATGGATCTTTGTAAAGCTGAACCTTTAGCATCTGCAGGTTTTTTCAGATGTGCCAGATGAGGCAGGCTGCAGGGATCAGAGCAGGGCAAAGGGAGCAGCTATGACACAATCGATGTTCAAGGGTCACACGTTCTTCCAAGTTGTGTTGTGGATTGTAGCCACAAAACCGAAACTGATTGACTAGGTGAGGAATGACAATGGGAGCTCCTCCACAGAGTGCAAAGTTCGGACTGGAAATGCCACAGAGTCCCAGGAGGAACAGTGCATCTATATACAAATAATAGGAAGTGAATCAGTGACCCAATTTTAGTTGTTTTGATTTAGTGTACAGGTCCTTCTTTACAAGGCTGCTAGAACAAAATGAGTTTCAGTCACCTGACTAAGATCATCTGTATGAGAACATTGATTGGATTAGCTACCTACTTCAAGATTTCTTACGCATGACCCTGATACACTTTAAGAAATACTCTTTATCCAGTTATAGATTTTATGACAACACCACAAATCACTAGGAACAGTCTCTTCAAAATTACAAATTTATGCTGAAGGTGCTATAAAAGTAATTTATGATCATGTTAAAAATTAAAATTATGATAGCTGCTTACACTTCAGTTGAATTAGAGGAGAAAGCATGCTTGGGCTTTTTGTTTTTGTTTTTGCCGTATTCAAGATTAGGGTAGACTTAAGTAACTTGGATTAGTGTCCTTGTGTAGTCTGCAAATAGGATATTTATAAATAACCTTAAGTCTTCGTTTGTAATTTTCTGTGTTCTAGGATTATGAGAACAGGATAAGAGTGAGAGTAGGAGGTGAGCACAAGGTAAATTGTATATGAGGCAAGAAGAAATACCTGGGGCTGTTTCTCATGAAACTGACTTCATTTCAAGGCCACCTTCTATTCCATAGTTTTGCTAAGGTATAGGAACATAGATTATTGTAATTTTTATTACAGTTGACCAGTAGCTTATTCCTGGAGCACACTCCAGCTGAATTTAGAAAATGGAAATACAGATATATTCATATACCAAAGAAGGGAAAGTATAATAACAACCGACAGGTATATCAGATTATTCATTTGTCATAACATCAAAAGAGCTTCAGCTGAAACTTCAGAAGAGCAGGAAGGTAAGGATCGTGCATTGATGGGACTATTTTGAGATGACAGCGTGAATGTTTGTTTGCTTGTTCAGTGAGTTATGACCTTCAGAATTCTACAGGAATGAAGACATGCAAATGTCAAGACAAAGCCTCTCCTCAAGAGACTGCCAGTGCTAAGAATGGTTATTGCTGATTGTCTGACTTCTAGTAGAGAAAGGAGGAGGAGAAATGTCATCGCCTGATCCTTTGACTTTCCTGATTTTATAGAAATAACTTTTTTAAATCAGAATTTGATGTTTCTTGAAAAATATTTGCTTCTTACAGGAAGATGTACCTTGATAACCTGTTAATCTGATTTTGGATTCCAGAACTCTTTCGCCACCTCAAAGTACAGGAAGAAAAGTCCATTAAAACCTACCTACAGAAGTCTTCACTGAAACATGCAGCACTTCAGATGTAGTTCCTCTGAATTACTGATGTGAAATATCTGAGTTACAAAGTTACAACTACTCCTGTATATATTTATTTTTTATAAAATTTGCTGGTTAATATGTTTTCAAATGAAAAGTTCAGTATTTTCATTAGTATGCAAAAACATAAAAGAAAACTATTATATTTCAGTTATAGATAATAAAAATAAATAAATATGCTTTAGTTAAAAATAAAATGCAGTTTTGTCTCAGAATTTTCACTTGTTCATTTTTTTAGAGGTGGATGGCAGTCTCACAGAAAAAAAAATCAGAAGAAAGAAAATTCCTTAGAATAGAAGCCAAATGCATTATTAAAAATTGTAGGGTGGAGAAAGTGAAATATAGCAGGAACAAAATCTGAAACGTATACAGATATTTCTTTACTGTGTTAGAACTGATTTTGAGAAGCTCAAATATCAGCTCTTGACACTGATTTATTTTTCAGTCCCAATCAAGTCACTAATCTTCATGTGTTCTGTTTACAATCAAAAATGCTGTTCAGTAATTTAGATAGTGAGTGACTACTTGGCTGCTCTGGGTAAAACTTCGTACTATGGTGTGTGCACAGCTGTGGGGCTGGGCACCCAGTGACACTGCTGCCGGGCAAACATGTGAATTAATTTCTGGGTAGCAAAGGTGGTAAGACTGCAACCTTCTGTATGTTGTATTTCTCTAACAGCCTCCATGAGTGGTAACAAAAATACACCTGAAAGGGACAGAGTTGAAAAAAATTTCTAGACAAATTTAATAACATCAGGAGAAATATTCTATTCTTTTGAGAATACAAGGATGCAAATACTGACTTGATCACAGCATTTATTAAATGTTAAATATGAATGGGAAAACTAACTGCAATTAAATCAGGCAAAGACTGACATAAGATCTAGTCAAAAAGAACTTTTATTTTATGATAAAATGAATTGGTCCTTAAATTTTAAAGAATGCAGTTGAAGCAAACAAGCTGATCTTCAAATTACAATGTGTGATTCCTAGAATTGGCATATCCTTGTTTGTTAGTAGTGTTTAGAGATCACAAGATAATAAATCTGCTTTAGTGATGTTAGACACTTATGTACACTCTCTTTCTCATCTGCTTTGCTTCTCACCCTGCTTTGGGTACTTGAGTTCACTGGCAGTGGTTTGGTGCTGTTGTTGTTGTTTGAGTTACTCAAGATTATTTCAAGTCTCATGTTACAAGCAGTTTCACAAAGCTCCAAGGTCTGAATAAATAGGTCACTTAAATTCGGGGTCAGTATATGTTCATTTGTACATTCCTGAGTCCAGGTGTCACTAAATGGCGAGCTCATATTTAGTAACTTAAAAAGGAAAAAGATAATTTCTGTTACCTGCCTGTGGCTTAGTGAGCTAGCAAACAGAATTAAGGAAAATTAGGACAGTTACAGACACAAAGCTGTTTACATCTGGGACCAGGTCACTTGTGCTCTATCATTTTTTGGTTACTGTTTGTTGTGTCCATGTTAGAGCAGGAATGGAGCCATTGCCCCACTGGTAAAGTCAAGCAAGCACTCCTAACCCTCTGGACTGTACCATCCCTGCCAAATCACATACTGCTTCCTTCTTGAAGCAGCTTGTGCAAATACAGAACTGGTGTATGTATATCCGAAACCAAACAAAGGCAGCAAATCAGAAATGCAATTTGGATGAAGTATCTGTAAAGGTACAAACAGACTTTTGTAGACCGAACCATTCTCTCAGTTGCCTCTCCATCCACAAGAAAGGTGAATAGAGAGAAAGACAAAGAAGTAACAACAATTTGAAAAAGGATCAGGAGAGTCATAACTGTCTGTAAAGTAGAAAAGATGCCCAGCATTTTAGGTGCTGAGCGCTCTCTTGAACTAGGTTCTTTTCAGCTCTTCGCTTGGTGCCTGATTCTGCCTCACTTGCTGTACACTGAGCAGCATTTTAGGGAAAATTTTGTATGCAGGATGGGACACCAGCAATTTATTTTGAGGTCAACACTGCACTGTGGAACAGTCCTGTGCTAAAGGCTCAGCGCAACTAATGAGTCCCAGGGACATGAAGTATTGTTCTCCCTCCAGAAAATGGGGCATTGGTATCATATGGGGGTCAGCTGCCTTTCAACTGTGCAACAGTTCATCTCACAGATTTCTGTACATACATAGGAAACACAGGCAGGTGTTAACTGTTTCTCCCTCAGAGAACTGCACAGGAGGTGCACTTTACCAGGATGATGGGAGGACTCTAACTGTAAATCCATCCTCCTCTAGTTTTTCAGAGGGGATCTTTGAAGCAAGGATTGAGCACGATGTCTGTCCAATTAATTGTCTCCCACCAGCATCTTCCATGGAGTATTTTCTTCTATTTCCCATATCAGTAACTGTGTGGATCATACCACACATTCCTCAAGTCAGTGGTATCACTGTCTGCTTTTAGGAACTTAGATTGTTAAGGCTTAATTCACTTCACCACCTGGTTGAATATTTGTCAAACAAACACTGGTCACTTGTGAAAATGAAAACAAGATGTTGCTCAAATGCAATTGTTAATATTAACAATTATTAACCAAAAGATACATCATAATTTCAAAACATCTTTGCTGACTTCTGACAAGGTTCAGTAGGATGAGCTTTTTGCAAGTCCAGTCTGTATAGCTCCAGAGGGTTATAACATGTATAACACACAAAGCTGATTGCAAACATTAAAATTTCACTATTTATTCTCCATAGCTCATGCTTCCATCATTTAGAAGCCTAGAACCTTGACTCCCTAAAGACAACACTATATAGTGCAGTAAGCTGCACTATAACAAATATTAGAGATATTTGCTGACCAAGAGACCTCCCGTTTACTATGGTCACTGATACATTCTTTCCTTCTTTCCCATGAGATAATCCATTTGATTTTTTGAAATGTATATTTACTACATCACTTCTATGCCTCAGATCAAGTGAATTTTTTATTTTTCCTTTCTGTCGCAATAAAAATGACAGTAAAAAATTAAGAGATACTAAATTATATCTATTATGTGACTTATGTGACTAGTAATTTTCTTCATTGCCACTTGATCTATTCTGCAATATAAGATATTTTCAAGTAGTAAATTTTCAAGCAATTATTTTGGATACTAAACAAGGAACAAAAATTTATTGTGATAATTCTTTGTTTGTTTCATTTTTGGAAAAAACAAAGAATAGTCCTGGAAACTGGAGAAGAAATCCATATATGTAAATGCTAGCCAATAATTGCAGGCCAAGAATGTCTTGCAGGCCTATTTTTGGAAAAGTTTCAAATGCTTAAGAGACCCACACTTTTGAGTATATAGTCAACAGAAATAAAACTTTGCAGTTTCTACAGTATATTTGTATGCTGCAGAATATGGTAGCTATTAAACATATTGTTCTAATAGTAATTTTCTTTGTGGTAGCCCCACTATGATGTTAGACACATTAAAAAAAGAATAAATTCATTATAATCTGAGTTTATAATAGTTCTTCATCTTTTACAATCCACTGCCTTTTTTCTAAAGCAAAATTTTGGGTCTTTGCCTTGTAGTTTTGGAATATGACCACATGTACAGTTTAGATCCTTCCAGAACCAAAGTCTCAGCTATATTTTAAATAAAAGATGATTGTGAATTTTGCCATAATCTTTTGGAATGGTCGCCATTCAAATCTTCAGGCAGTCCATAAACTGAAGCTGAATGGTTAGCTTGTGAATGTAGAAATAATCTGTATCAAGAAAGTCTAGTAGAATAACGATCTAAAAAAATGCTAGTTTTAATTCATGCATGAAAGTGCCCTGATGACTCATAAAAGATGAGCTATGATTAGACTAATTTTCTTTCAAGTAGATTAAAAATAAGACCTTAAAAATGTCTAATTAATAAATTCTTGTTAAAATTATTAACCTGATTAATTTCTCAAGTGGGGTAGATAATTCCAATTAAAAATCTGAAAATATGTTACAGGAAAAAATAATATCACACCTTATAAAAACATTATTCCCTTATTGAATTATTTCTTAACATTCTAGATTTCATAAAAGAGTGGCAATTTTATTTTTTCCCTTTCAATGTATTTATGTGGATTAAAGGGTACGCCTTCTTTCATTTATATGGTCATGAGTAAAACTGACGAACTGAGGGTTTGGAGCTTCCTAACCAAGATCTGAGATCGATACTCCTTGTTATTAAAGTAAAAATCACATATTTTCATCTTTTCTACTTTTTTATAATTTATGCTTCACTCTTCAAGGATTTTAATGTTTTGAAACTGAAAAGACAGTTTTTGATAGGAGATTGCTCTCCAAGGAAAGGGTAACTTTAAACTTTGGCAATTAGTTGTGCTCCACGTGCCCACCCTACTAAGACCAATTACAGGAGAAGGTTAAAAAGGCTTTGATTAGGTATGGTGTGATAGGTTCTCAGTCCCTGGGTCTTCTTCATGATAAGGTCAACACTGAAGGATGAATTATTTTTTGTGTTATTAATTATATACTGGGAACCTAATAAACACAAACTGAACTGTATTTACAATAACATCTGAGAAAATATTATTATCACTGTATTGGTAAAGAAGGTTGTGATAGACCGCTTAAATTCATTCAGGAAATTCCCTGAAAAACAGCTTCTAAGAAAACTCAAGTTTTTTCAGAAGCAGTCAATTGCCTGAATGCATCCTCTCTCTGATTAACATTCCACTGAAATGGCTGGAAGTAAGTGCTGAAAAATGAGAAAAGGGTGAGACAACTGTGTGTGTTCAGCCCTGTGAAAAGGAGGCTTAGGGAAGACCTTATCACCATGTTCCAGTGTTTAAAGAGTATCTACAGAGAAGATGGAGACTCCCTTTTTACAAGGAATCACATGGCAAAGACCAGGGGCAATAAGTACAAATTACTCTTGGGGAGATTTCAGTTGGCACAAAAGGAAACTTTTTCACAACAAGAACATCCTCTCTAGATCATGCTTTTACCAGGAAAGGTTGGACCAGATGATCCTTGATGTCTCTTCCAACCTGTTATCCTGTGATTCTATGGTTGAAAGTCAGTGGGGGGATAAAAAAAAGAGTTTGTAGACTATTTACAATTCAAACACTGAGATGCTGGTGCCTTTTGGCATTTTACCATCTTGGTAATTAATCTACCTGCAAATTGGTCATACTAATAATGTCCTTGTCCTAGAAGTTTATATGTTTGGATAATTTTATCTCTTGATTGATTGAAATCCATCATTCCCAGATATTATGAAAGAGGTCTGAACATCACAGAAGAGAGTTTCTTTTACTTCTCCGATACAGCCCCTTAATAAAGTTTCCCTTTGCACTTCTTTTATTCAGGCTAGTTAGTGCTTTTTTTCCTCAGGCAAGATAATGCTTTCATTATGGTGGGTTTATGTGCAAGGTACTATTCAACATGAGGATATCACTATGTTGTTCATTTGCAATTCTTAAACTGTATAGAAAATCTGTATTAATCTGTAAGTGTAACTTAAAAGAGTTAGAAATCATGCAAAATCAAAGCTAAATGCAAACATATAGGGCTCTGATTTCGCCATTAATAACTTTACACTAGTAAATGCAGTAAGTCCTCACATGTGTGAGTCTACTGTGAATATGAACAAGTTCTCAGTGTTGGAAAGGGTGACTGTTCTTCTGCTCCCGTTTTCCTCTCAATGACTATATTCAGATGAATTGTGATGAGTTTAATACCAGAATCATAAGAGAAACAAACAGAATATCAGACATGTAACCATCCAGAGGAGTCATGGCAGTCATTTGTGTGAATTATTCAAGCCACTGATGGTGTACCACAATGCCTGTTGCTACTGAAGTGGAAACAAAATCAATTGTGTACAATATGTACATTAATATGTACAGTGTGAAGAGAAAGCAGATGGCAGGGATGCATAAAACTTTAATGTTCTCCAATCTGTTTACTTATTTTAATCAGCTATCATAGTCATCACCCACTGTGTGCTTTGTTTACATGGAGAAGTGCTGGTGTGATCAAGCAGAAGAAAATCCTGATAAATATGCCAGATCCAAAACCTGGTAATTAGAATCAGAAAGATTCTGTATGGTACAAAGGATTAGGACAGACCAGAAAACACCATGAAGAGTTAGCATTCACTTAGGACTGTATTCACTCCCAATATAACTGAGGTGAAATCTGTGCCAGCACAGATTTAGCAAGTGACATGTATGGAGAGATGTTATGTTTGTTAGTACTGACCGCATTTCTACATTTCTTGAAGTGCTAACACAATCTTCTTTTCTAGATGTAGCATGTGTTTTCCTCAGTTCTTATTTCCTTCATTGACTACTTAAAGATTTCTAGTAAAAAATTCAAGGTGTAGTCCTCAATATGATTTCTATGGTGAAAATGGGACTTGGATGGAGAATGTGGGAGTTTTTTTGTTTTCAGGCTTTTTTTGACATCCATAAAATTGAACGAGCAATTCATAATTCAGACAAAAGCATCTGTTTTCCAGTCCTTAATGTGAAAGAAGTATGTTAAAAAATAAGCCCTTCTGAGATTTAAAATATTCATTTTTGTTCAAACCTTTAAAAGCCCAGTATGGACTTCAGAAGTGAGTTTGACAAATGTCTTGCTCAGGAGATGATAATGATGAATAGGGTGGAGAAAGCCTGTAAATAGATTATAGCACATAACTAGTGTGTATGATATTGTGAATAGCACATTTGTTTTAGATTTACTCTGCTCTAATTCTCAATTGTTTGTTATGATGCTGTAAGGATTTCTCAGACTTGCTGTAGAAGATTTTGTCCAAACTAACAAAATATACTGGTGATGGGAAAGACAATTATTGCTCACCAAATGATAATGTTTGCATGACAGATGCCATATAGTATTCAGTTTACAAAAGGAGTGAGGATGACAAAGATTATTTGTTAATATTTAAAAATGCGGCACAGAAATTTTTTTGGGGTACAAAACATACTTTACAAACTGAACCTATGACACCTAATAATAGAAGCGTATTAAAAAAATTCTCTCTGAGAGGAACAAAGTGATCTAAAGGAAACAATTGGTATTAATCAAGTTGATCAGGGCCCCAGGAGTTCAGTTCTTGTCAAAAGTAAATGAAGGCTTCTTCTTCCTCTTTAGTAAGTGGAGGGAAATGTATCTTCTAGGTACTTTGACCCAGATTTTGTCATTCTTGAGTTAGCGAGATTCTAGCCTATAATTAAAAGTGAAGTAGTTAATAAATTAGGAAGGAAATAATCTCACTCTAGAAACAATCACCCGAGGAAAAGTGACTCCTGATCTGCAATCCAGTGTTCTGTGGGCTGCAAAATTATCTTACAGGAATGAGGATACGTATCCGGGGAAGGACCCAATGACAAAATTAATCTTTGAAAGTCAGTCTGGGAGGGATATTCCAATTTTCCTCCTACACAGATTCTTTCAGGAACCTTGTCTATGTCATTATTTCCTCCTCTGTAAAGTAGGCAAAATAACAATTACCTTTGAGAAGTAATTCTGGTTAGTAATAATGCCGATAACATTTTCAAGGTACCTGTCTAATACAGATATTTATTTAAGAAATTAATATTAATGCCTAGACCTTACTTGAACAAAGGACTAAAATTCTGTGCAGTAACAAACAAGTCAGTGACTGTGGCTGAATCCCTGCTCTTGATGTGGAGTTGTGATCTGAACTGAGGCACACGTCACCCCAGCAGAAACTCCCAGTAGCAAAAAGAGTGCGAATAGAAGACCTTGATTTCCTCGGTCGGCTTATATTCACTGATTAGAATGGGTTCCCTCACCCCAAAGGCATCAAAGTGTTTTTCTTCCCTAAAACTCTAGGGTGGAGAAATAGAATGATGACGATGGCTCACGAGGCTCTTTCTGTGATGGAACAGTTCTGTGCCTCCTTTTAATGAAGTCCATTTTTTTTTTAATTGTATAAAGGACAGTATTTTATCTTTTTGGTTTGTCTTTATAGGGGATTCCATGGAGGGAAGGGATTAGCACCTACAGTATGTGACTACTACAATTCAGATACAACTCCTATAAATAAGATATTTCACTTTTCATTGCCATGTTCTTTTAAGTTTCAGTTATGGCTCACCACATTAACACACACTTATGGCAAATTATATTTGAAAGGCTTCTTGTTTATCGTTATACTTAAAGCTCATTGTGGATTCAACAGTGTGTATTAAGTGGCAGGTCAGCCGAGGTAACTGTGATGGCTCCCAGCTTAGCAAATGTAGTTGAAGAATGAATCAGAGGACCTGAAAGCCAAACACAGGCCTTTACAACCTGAGCATTTAGCTCAGCTCATGTATGCCATGAGATGCACACAGATGGGCAGAACCTTCTCAGATGAACTTCAAATATGACAGAGCAAGAGAAATACCAAGCCTGACCTGCCCAGTGTCACTGAATAACAACTTGCCAAGTTTGATACGGTCTACTATAAAGCATGCATAAGGCTTATAGACCCCTTAGTCAAATAGAAAGAAGAAAATCTTAACATTTAGGTTACACCAATTGACCTGTCCTGACTCTAAACAAACCGAACAAGCCTTGGGAAGTGACTGAAGAACATCAGTTTGTTTCCATGAGGATTCCTTGATTATCAAAATTTTATTCTATCCTTGTTTGACTTCTTACCTAAGTATCAGGGTGCACCTCTTCACTTCTGTCAAGTTTATATATTTAGAAATTTTTGAAAAGTTGAATCACAAAGCATTTTAATCACATGCATTTAAATAAAAACCTAATACTGACCTGCCATGACATTGAGGAACATTTTTAAATCAACTCACAGGAAGACAAAGTTATGTTTAGTTTGGGGAGTTTTTACATCTACTTCATATAAACTAACAAAGTTTTTAGGAGAAAATAAAAATGACATGAGAGTAAAGTAAGAGGTTATGTCAGGCAAAGCAGATTTTTTTGTCTTTCCTTTCTTTTTTAGTTAAAACAAATGCATTTAACCATTTAAATACAAGTTTGTTGGCGTAGATGTAATTTTATGAATCTCAGTTGCATAGAGGGTTTAACTTATGACAGAAAAAAATATTCTGTTTTCTTTGATTTTATTCCTTCTGTTTGACCTGGATATGTGCCTTGGTACTAACCACATGACCAAAAGTAATTTAAAATTTTGTAATACTATATCTTGGCACAACAAGAGACAGAATAGATTTAGAAATAGCCATGTTAGAACTACAAGTTAATATAAGTCACACATAGAGGACAAACATTTTTATATTCCAATAGGCAAAATACAAGGTATAAAACAATGACATGGAAAGAGTTATAAAGGATTCGAGAACTTGTTTTATAATGACAATGAGTACCATGTGTCATAGTCTGCTTCAAAAAAAAATCTGTTGAAACTGAAAGAAGTAGTTTATTACACAAATATGTCATAAGAAATCTCATCAGCACTGCTACATACAGTTGAAGTACATGATGCAGAATTTAAGGCGGGAAAAATATGTGCATAAAACAATATGCTTTTGCTGTGTTCAACAAGGATACGATGGATTTATGTGGAGCTGCAGGAGACGCTCTTTCATTAATTCATCCTGGTGATGTCAATTTTTTGGTACAGATGGAAGAGACATCACAAATACACTATCCCCATATCCCAGTCTTCATTTCCTACTTTCACTGAAGTTCAAATGTTAAAAAGCACAGAATAAGAAAAGGAGAAGTGAGCTTAGCTTCTGTGGAAAATGAACCTGGAAGGAAAGACAGGGATTGGAACTTCCTCAGATGGGTATTTCTTTGTATTTAATACCCTATTTATCTATCAAATTTTGTTTACACATAATACACAAATATATGAAATCTCATGATCAACACACAAAAAGCCCAACATTACATTATTAAAACATGCATCTGAAAGTGAGGAAATACTGGAAGAGGCTTTTCTGGGTATTATCAATTCAGGAGTCTTTTGTGAAGGTTTCTGATTTGTACGAATTATAATGTAATTTTAATGAAATGATTTTTTTTCAGGGGACCTCTGTTTCATTCACAGTACAGAGTGGATGATGTTTACTTAATGAGCAGCTGCTCAATACTGGCTTTGTTTCATTGTTCAGCGTGTGTGGTCCCATTTGTTATTTACTAGACACTAACAATCCAGTTCCCTATTGAGAACAACTAATTTCCTCACAGACTTTTCTGATTTCACTATAATTTAGGAATATATCACATAAGCCTTCTTGGCATTCTGTGATACCCAGGATGACATCATTCACATCAGGGATGGAGATTTTATATGTGAAGGGATTCAAGTCCAACATTTCTATTACATGGCCAGCTTCAGACAACTGCAAATTCTTTATTTGTAGTCTAAATTTAGCTTTGTATGTTAGCTCTATCTATTCAAATATATATCACATCAACTTTTACTGTAACTGAGGACACCAAATGGCTGACCTAAGTTTGGTTTAAATGACTTGAAAAGCATCACACAGCAACTTTTTGTCTATAGTAGAAAATGCATTTCTCTGGGGCTCCCATAAATACGAGACTTTTTCTTGCCTAAAAATCCCATACACCATTGTCTGCCCTCTGCCTAACACCTGTAGGACTTTCTTGGTGAACTGCTTCCATTGTGTCTGAGGTGTATAGTGCTTCAAACACTGAACAATGTCATGGACAGTATATTCTCATTGGGGAGGGTAATTTCAAATTGTGTCAGCGATCTTAATTGTCATGTGTTGCCACCTATCACCTCAGTTTTATAACCCTTGTGATATTCCTTTGCCATACCTTTCATATATGGCTAAAAAGACATAAATCTTAAAGCAGAATCCTCCTGACTCCTCATAGCATTTGCTTCTGTGCACTTCAGTAAATCTGTGCTACTTTAGGCTTAATGGAGAGCAAAAGCTCTTATCCTTTTTCTGGTCTCTCTTTTAGTTCCCAGTTCAAGCCTCTTTGCCTGGCTGTCAGTGAGACACAGGAAATGATAACCCATAGTGGATTTGAGTACTGGGATTTATGTAAGAACTGTCAAAATTCTACCTTGTCTGGTTATTGCACTTGTTCCCCTACAGTGCTGTGCTCACTAGGTCTCCATTTCTTTGCTGGGAGGTCCCTGCTGGCCCTTGAAGGTTGGACAGAAAGCTGTGCCAGTTCATGCTGTGCAGCTGCTTGCAGCTACCCATCCCAGATGCTACCTGCCAAGGTCTATGGGCATTTCCCAGCGGATATCAGATTTCCAGCATCCTCCTTGACTTGAAAGATATTTCTTCCAGTCAGGTTCATCATCTTTTGTTTTTCAGGCCCCCCTTTAGTTCTTGAGACCACTTCTCAGTAATCCTCCTTTTTGGCATCCAGATCTTTCAGGAATTCATTTTTAAATAATGTATGTGCAGAAATACAGCATGCCATCTTCTCCTGAACTGGTGGATCCATCTCATATTTTTTTATTAGTATCAGGATTCAGAATGTGCCACTCTTGTTTTGTCTTGGTGTTACCAAAACTTACGACCAGCTGGCAGTAGTGGCTGTCACCAGGTAGCAGATTTCTACTTCAGAGTTCAGAAGTTCAGTCAGGCATTCACCCCCTCACACAGATGTACTCAATTGAGTGCCACCTGTTAGCATTCACAACTTAAGCTATTTTTGCCTAAAATGTTAATTTTATTCCTTTCTCCAATTTCTGGTACTATCAAGCTCCTTATATCAATCTACTTTTTGTTTTTTCAGCCCTCATACTCAAACAAGCCTACTTTCTGTTTTTTGTTCTCCATAGCCAAAGAAAGACCAATGGGAAAAAAAGAAACTTCAGTCAGGAAAATCTGTGGTCAGTCACCATGGGGAAGGTCTCTCATAAAATTAGTTATTCTGAGTACATGGTGTATTTAAAACTGGTTCATTCTGAAAACTGAGAAACTTGCCTATACTCAGTGATGATGAAGTCAGAGACGTGATTTTCCTGAAATCTAAAAGTTTCTGCCTAGAACTTACGGACCACAGTTTTTCACATGATTTTAATTTGCCTTTTGCAAGTGATGCCAAGTCACATTCCCAACATAAAAAACATTCTTTTTTTTTTTATGGTGACTCTTATTCTACCTTTTATCAGTAAAGACCATTTATTAGTTGGGGTTGTTTGATTCTCCTCCCCCTCCCCGCTGGCCAATCTAAATATTTTCCTTTAGCTTCATTTCCTTAAACATTTGAATCCAGCTGTGTGGTGATGATAATGATAATGGCAATTAACATTCCCTTTGGTATATGCCTTCAGTTCCAATTTAAATTTCAAGATGTCAGGCACAAACTTCATGCTGAAAAAATATGAAACACCATCCATGCAGCAGGCTAGAAGATGTTCCCATTATTATTTTAAAGAATAGGGCACAGATTGTATGTGGTGTGGTAGGGATTGAACATTTTGCCTAAAGAAGCTGAACTCAGATTTTTAGTGGTCAATAGGAGAAGTAAGAGTTGGCCAAGTCATTGTTTCAGTTCAGGTCTGTAATTCAACAACAGCGTTAGGTATTTCTATTTTCTCTCTAAATTACATCATGGCACCATTTTTGGAATGAGAACAGCTCAGTGTGCATATTATTGAGCCTATATATAATTATTAAAATACCTTATGTACTGTGTTCTTCAGTTATTCTAAAAAGTATATTTGAATGTCCAGCCATTATCTACTTCCTGAATACCCTACTACAAATAAAAGAATTTATTCGTTTTATGGAGTCGCAAGGGATGTTTGTACCACAGACCCTCATGTGTTCTGGTTCAATCATGTGCTCAGAGTTTTTATATATTTCTGTCTAGGAAATACAGCTAGAAATAGTTTATTTTTGTAGAAAAAAAAAGTCGAATAAATATTGAGTACATCTTCATGAACAACTTCATACATTGCAAGCTTCTTGATCCAATTTTGCCTGACACTAAAGCTTGGAGCCTTGTAGTATATCTTAAGCACACCAGTGTTGCCCTAACTGAAGAAGTAAAGTTGAAGTTACCTTCTAGAGGGCTCCATTTGCTGTACAGATACAAGGTACCTTTCTCAGAAGAAAAACATAACTCATCCATACTTCTCAACCTCTGTCTTCGACAGTGTGAATTAATGTTTCGATGAGTGTTCATACATATATATATATATTTATATTTACATATATATATAATGGTTGCACCACAGTCTCAGATCTCTATCAACTGGAATAAGATCAAGCAGCCTTTCTAAACCTTACGATAAATTATTTTTCTTACCCTATTTCCCAGGTCAAAATCAGGCCAGTTTCTCACTTTTTCATGGTATGTCTCAGTTTTGTAGCCAGTCATTTAACAATATACAAGTTAGATCCAAACTGACAGTTCTGTCAAAGTTAGAAACAAAGATAGAGTCAATAACAACAAACAGAGTGATTTCAGCTATTGCTTTTGAGTGTTTTAAATCATTATAAAGATTTATCAAAGTGGAGTGGAGAGCATTCTATTGATACAAAATAAATTCAGTATTGTTAATATTCTAATACACGGTTGACATTCTAATATTTACTATCATAAATTGTGTGTCTAAAATGGTGGTATATAATTCTCTTTACTCAAAAAAAGAGTATCTCTTCTGACAAACTGTAGGTGTTCTTGCAAGCCCTTGAGCCTTTCATTGCCTCCAAACCCAGTTACAGAGAAAACAAACTTTCTAGGAAATGGAAGCATTGGTAAAATGTTGATCTATTTTAAGCCTCAGGCTATTTGAAAAATCACAGGTGTACCAGATGTCTGCAGAGCTAAGAATGAAACTAGAACAGTGCTGAAAATCTCATTTTGTGCATTGCTGGCAAAAACAGCAGAAAACACAATGTGTTATAAAGCATAAAAGCGTGCCGTTTTCTTACTTTCAGCCCAATTTTTTCATAAATTAAACATACTTATTTTGTCAGCAGGAAATTGTTAATCTTTTTATGAATATTAGTTATTGGAAAAAGCCTAGGTAATTAAAGTTCATAAATATAAATTTGACAGATACATATGCATAGAAACATATGTGTATACAAGGGTGAAGAAATGTTCAGGTGACATATTACTGTAAGAGCTCTTGTAATATTAGAGGTTCCAATTAATGTCAGTATAGTGATGGTGGTCAAACATAGGAACACATTAGCAGAGGGGCTCTGAAGTCTCCTCTTTTGCAGATATCACATACCATGACCAAACTGATCTGGTAGGTTTTGGGTAAGGGGGAGAAGCAGATTATCTTCAGGGGTAAATTACAACCTATATATTCTATGATGCTACTATTCATTAAAATTATCACTGAAATGAGGTTACTAGTATTATTCAGGGGAAATTAAAAAATACATTTTGTTGAATCTTATGGAAATGTCTGTTTAGGAGAATGTTTCATGTTTTCAATCAAATGTCAAACCATGGCACTGTTGGATGAAAGTATAAATTGAATCTCATATATTGTCCTTCTTCTCATGTTCCATTTTCTTTATTTCATGATAATTTTCCTTTCTTGAGAGGTGAAGCCTAATAGCTACATGGCAACAATGTCTCTTTGGAAATGAACCTCTTTGCTAAGACTGGCTGAGAGGAAAGATAAAGTGAGAAGACAGTCCCAATGAGCTACTGGTAATGGACAACACAGAAATGAAGTACTGTGGAGCGTTTTTTCCCTCCCTCCCCCCCCAAAATGTTGATTTTCAGCTGAAAACAATATTTTTTTTAAATAATACAAAATTCAGCTTCTCAGGTGATTCAAACCTTTGTTTAAAATCCTCAAAGAGTTAAAACTAATTTTCTATTTCATTAGATTTTTTTGGTCAGTCTTATATTAATGTCATTGAGTGTTCAATGTATTCCCTTATATTACATCAAAAGGGAGAATATACTGAAGCATATCTTTTTCTCATAAAATGATAATATTACTAGTCTATTGTCCCACAGCTCTATAAATGTCTTCTCCTTTCTATCCTGTCAGTGGAGCATTTTTCCTTTGGCTGATAATTACCAGTAAAATCTTTCATGTCTTTCTTCTTCTAGCTTCCTCTTGGTTAGTAATAAGGTACAGTTCCACAGGACTGTCTTCCAAGAGCAAACTAATAGGCCTGTCATTTAATAACTTTCTTTTACCAAATTGAGACATTTTCACAATGAATTTTAAACATTTCTGATATTGATCTTAAAGATTTCTTGCTGCCTTGATGGCTTGTCTCTTGGGCCAGTACTAACTGAAGTTTCTCATTTTGGAGGTGGAATGAATTAAGATATGATCTAAAAATAACCAAGAAATTAAAAATAAAGGTCTAATTTTGTAACAGCTTTAATGTACCACTTCAACCCATTAGTCACTGCAATCATTTTTTTTTTCATGTTCGTGGAATATTATGACATACACAGTTTTTACTCTACTAGTTCTATGTCAGGTAGTATGTACTGACAACCAAGTCCAATAGGTTTTAAATTTTCAAAATCCAGTCAGCACGTTGTATCACAGTAAATCTAGAAATGATATTCAAAATGAAACTTCAGCTCTTGGCCAAAGATTCTTAGGTGCCAGCTCACTCTTGACTCCACTTCACTCTTGCCATTTGGGGGCATAAATTTTTTTTAATTATTTCAGTGATTTTGGACTACAGATACCCCAAATTCTGAATAACAAAATAGTTTTTCTTGAAAGGAAAAACCATGTTTATTTTTTTTTGTTTTTTTTCCCATTCTAACTGAAAATTATAGTGTCAAATAATTTTCTTGAAGAAACAGCATTACTTAGGAAAAAAAGGGATAATTATCAGGGAGTAGATCTATGTATGAAGAACTAAACTATGTATGAATTGCCAGGCAGTAGATCTATGTATGAAGAACTATGACTTAGAACTAAATAAAGTAAGTAATCTTATTTTTTTACCATGCCTGAAAACTGATTATTATTTTTTAAAAAGCCTAAATACAGCAAACTGGAGATGGATAAGCTCAGCTCAATTAATTCTGCGCTAAAACTTGCCAAATTATACACTCTGTCTTGTCATGACACAGGAAGGGAAGTAACTGCAGAACCATGAAAAAAATAGTAGCTTCATGGCTTTTTTTCCCTTTTAAGTTATTTGAGCACAAAGCCCTGTTGCCATCAGAAGGTGTTTCTGGATACTCAGTGTTAGAATGGATTTGACACATGCATAGACTCCACCTCACTCTTATGCGGTTGTCTAGGCTCTGCTATGACAGTAGCAAATCCCTCCTTGTTAAAGACATTTGGAAGTATTTTTAATTGATTGCAATGACTTTAGGACGGTAAATTGAAGTAATTTGATTTAAAACTAATAAAAATCAGCGATTAGTACTTCATTTACCATGGACAGAGATCTAGACTGGTTTGCCTTAAATTGTTAACTGAAGAGTACAATAGATATCAAAAACAAGCTACTAAAATAAATGTCCACACTACAGTTTTTCAGAGATTAAAAAAGTCCCAAACTTCTCTAAATACATATTGCTGAATCAGACTTCAAACTGCTCTTAGGTAAAGCTAAGAAAATCCCATTTGTAAGAGTTACTGTGTTTCCGTCCCCAAACCAAACTGTTAATTTATAACATGATTTTTCCACAAGGAACAAGTACATAAACCTGAAATATTTCATTTCACTTTCTATAATATTTGTGTATTTGTCTGGAAAGCAATTACATCTGAAATACAATGGGTATCTTTGAATTCTGTTGTTGTATTCTAAACAAATGTATTTTTTGTGAGCTGAAGGAACTTCAAAAGTTTGGGAGATTTAGGTCAGTTGAATACTTAAATAGGAATGTTTTTCCCTGATTTTAATCAAAATGTTTTGATCTGTAAAACTAGGTTGAACTATCACAAGAACTGCTTATGGGGGAATTTATGATGCCTCTATTTCTGTTTAGCTGGAAAAATTACAATAACAGGCACAGAGAGCAAGTGCAGCATTTCTGGCTTGATGAAAGAGAGGAGAAAGAAAACTGTCATCCCATAACTAGTGTTTAATTTCTTATTCAGTCTGTGTGTTTTTCCCATTAAAATTACTTTCCTTTGTATTCCTATCATAAGGTCTTCAACTAAAGCCACACATTCTCAAGGATAAAATAGTTACCTTGTCATAGAAATCTTTGTGGATCCCATGCAGCTGTGGAGAGGGCGAAATCTTATTAATTGACCACGTCCAGGAAATGGCAGTGTTAATTGACTTCATAGGTACTGAAATAAATACTAACTTTTAACACAATTCTGGAAGGTAATCTCCTGCAAGAACAGAAAAGCTAGAAAGCCTTATCCTTATTTGGCTCTAGTATAACATTAATCTTTTCACTCATTTTGTGAAAAAGGCTAGATATCCAGAAGATAACAAGATGCCTAATGTAATGCGTCATTTTCTCTGTTGCAAAAATCTTAATCCTAGATCCTAGAAATTGATTTAAATGAGATTATTTATCACTGACGCCTCTGACTACAAGGGAAAAGTAGAGCATCTGTCAGCTGTGGAAAAACTTTGCTTTTTTGCAAATCACGTTTTCGATTTTGTGGATCAGAAGTTGGCTGATCTGACTGAAATGCTTTAAGTGAGGATTGCAGTGATTTTCCAGAAATAATGACAATAATACTATCTCCATTATATAACATTACTCAGTCCAATAGCTTCCCAACAGTTTTACAGCTAAATGTACGTAGCACTACTGAAATGTGATTATCAGTGAGTTGGAAATCTCAACCATTCAACATGTAACACAGCAGTGAAAACTCAGAATGTTTCAGCGAAAGGAATTTACAGAGTTCTGGGGAAAAAAATTAAAAAAATGCCACAGGGTTAAAATAGAGCAAATCAGACCCTGGTTTTAGAAACTGTTCTCAAAGAACTACTTATAACAAGTGCATTCTCCTCAGGTTAACCATTTAAGAAGTACCTGTCCTGAATCATGTGCTTAACTCTTGTAGTCTCTGACTCTTGATATTTTGAACTCTAAACAACACCATGAGAAATCACTAACAGTTTGGCAGAGCAGAGTATTATAAGCAGTGTTTAGCCAGTGAGCCAGCTCTTTATATTTATGGTACCAATTTATGCACTTCTGAACTTAATAGCTGAAATGATCTGCAATCAGCTTGAATGTCTGACTCCTGGCTACTTTTATCCTATCACACAGAAACATTATTTCTGTGAATAAAATTAAAGAAAAAGTTATTTTAAAATGATGGTTCTTTGTGGCAAATATGAGGAAACCATGCAGCAAAACAAGCACACCCTTGAATGCTGAGACTTTTTTGTCAATAAGTGTGTTACCCTATTGGCAGATAGATAATTCCATTTAGACAATGCGACAGTGGAGCTTGTCCTGTAAAAGTAAGCTTAGCTTTGGTATGGTTGTTAATATAGTGTTAGAATCATAGACTTATAAAACTAATTTGACTCTGTGATATTGTTCTAATTGTATAAGACTCACCCCAATTTAAGTTGGCTCCACACTCAAAGGATATCTCTTCATGTTTCCAGAAATGCTGGAGCTCAAACATAAATACCTGACAAGTGAAGACAGAGTTCAAAAAAATTATTTGTCCTTGAAGGGGATTTGCCAGAAACCTTCTGATTGGCCAATCCTCCCCAGGAAAAAACTTATTAGCACAGTGCTGCAGCAAGGCCTTCTTGGAGCCTGGCAGGACCCTGTTGTGGTGATATTTTCACTAACTGTGCAAATTGTGCTCTATTTCTCCAGATAACACAAAGCTGATTATAAGCTACTAAACACAATTTATAATATTTCTGTCTCAAATCTTCAAGACCCTTATGCTTTCAGTCAACTAGAAAGTGCATCTTAGAGCGTTATTCTCAATTTCTTCTCCAACAATTGTTCTGCTCTGAAATCAATGAAATGCTTCAGAAACAAACTACATGATTAGAAATTAATGAGCATTTCAAAATTGCGGTAGCTCATATTCTGTTATCCTAAATTAGCACTTTAAAATGCTTGATTTTACCCTACTGATATTAACTAAACTCACCATGTGCTCATATATGACAAATTATGGGATTTTTAAAAAAAGAATTCATCTAGCTTTAATTACAACATACTGAATATTATACAAAAAATAATGCTCCAAAGTACTGCTTTCAGTTCACATCTGATATATTCAAATTAATTAATGGCTATAATTTTAAATTATTAACAAAGAAACAAAGATAGTTAAATTGGAGAGTTTAAATTACTATATGTCCAGCTACTAGAGAATGAGATAATTATTATCTCATGGGAGACAGAAAAAAATCATTGACTAAATTAATGTGGCATAAGCTAATTTTATATTTCCACACTGTCAGAATAATTCTTTTTCAAATCTGACGAAGTCTTGTGTGGCATATCTGGTCCTAATTTAGCCAATTGTCTTAATTCATGTAGACTATGTTTACTTAGTTTGCTTAGTAGAATGAGAAATTAGATTCTCTTTACTTCTTTTCATACCTTGTCCCCCTTAAATTAAATTCTTCCAAGAAAGAATTTAAACATGAACTTTAATCCCATGTACTTAAGAGCTTTAATTTTGAAAGGTGAATAAGTTAGACTACATTCCAAAATCAGGGCCCATTTCACCCAAATCTTTCACTCAGAGTCAGTGAGGAACTTTATTTCTTCTATGGATGGTGTTTAAAAAAAGCCAATGAAAAGGCTAGTTAGATCTTCTTGAATACCTTAATTAGTAAAGCTAAGCTAGTCTGGTGGTCTGTTCAGTTAATAAATTGTGGTCACGAGAACCACTTTGGGATCTCTACCCAGCCCTGCAATTACCATTCACATGTGAGGAAGAAGTTTTGTGGCTCACTCACCTATTCGGCTACTAATAACTGTGACATCACTGTATTCTCCCAATGCAAAACAAAAACAAAGCAAAACTAAAATGTTGTCTGAAGTATATCTTGAAAAGTTGCAACAATTTGAGCAAAGTAATTATTTTTTTGCAAATAATTGACTTTTACTAATCTTTTACCAGTAAATATTCAATTAAAAGGCCTTGATTTTCAGGAGATTGAAAACTAGAAATGTCCCTCCCCCCCCTCAAAAAACAATCAAACAAACAAACAAACAAACAAACCAACCAAACAAACAAACAAAAACAAAACCCCACCAAAACCCAACAAGTAAACCAAGAGCAACAAAAAACACGTGAAAAAGAAATCAACCTCAATCACAAAAGAAAAAAAAAACAAACAAAAAATTGGGACAAATTGAAGGAATTGACTTAAGCTGTCTGGGATTTGCCTTTAAAGATCAAGAGCCTACTATCTAGGTTTTGGGAAATTAAATTAAATATGTCAAGCAAGCAATCTAGATCTGGCTCAAAGTCCATATAAAGAGAAATCACTACATAAAGTCAATAACAAAGTCTCCTATTTGAAGACAAAGAATAGAGAAGAACTCAGATAAATATCAATTCAGAAGTGGAGATTAAAAGGTAAAGGGAGATACATAAAAATGTAAATAAATAGATTTATCAAAGAGTGCCTCATGAATTAGCTACTTTAGGGAGAGACTGAATACATTGATGTGTGTGAATTTAAACCTCATAATATGCATGCAAAGCAGATATTTCATTAAAAAGATAGCGGTAATAAAAGAGTGACTTTTAAGCTAGGGAAAGTCAAATAGGCCATATTATCTCACAATTAAAAGCAATAAACTTGGCACGCAAATAAGAAGCCTTACTTTTTTCACTTACCTAAAAACAGTTCAGTACCTCTGATATTCCATGCTGAGAAGTTATTACCAAAAAAAATCTATTTGATCTATTTAAAAACTTATTTAAGAATTAAAATTTCATGAAATCAAGAAAATTTCAGTAAAAAATAAATACCAAAACACTGTTCTATTAATAAACATCAACATCTGAAGTGCTGAGGAGAAACACTATTCTTTGGTGTGTGTTTGTGTTTGTGGATGAACCAATCATTTTTAAGTGAAGTTTTGATCAAGTTATCCCTCTTATTTCAATTTTATTTAATAACCCACTCAAATAAAGCTTTATTAGGTCCAGAGGAATTTATGTAAAATCCAAGATCAGGAAGAACAAAGTTCGTATGAAAAACAAGGCAATTATATTACATGCTGCCAACAAACAAAAAAGATCAATGTGTAAGAGGATTCTACATTTGAAACCTACATTTGAAAAAAGCAGCACATCACCTGTGGGAGATGAGGAACAAGAAAGAGAAGCATACCGGAGATGGATCGCACCGTTAAAAGAATCGTCAGAGGAAGAAGGCTTTGTTTAAGACTATGGATTCGACTTATAAACTAAGGATTTAATAAATTGAACTAGAGTTTAATGTTGAATTAAACTTGTCATGTTGTATGGTAAAATCCTACCCCCTTTTTTACCCCTTTTACAATGGTTGGTTCCCTGACAAGGGTATTGCTCCTCCTTTCTTATCCATATTCAATTGTGATCCCTCCCCTTTAGTCTTGTATCCAATTGCAATCCTTCCTGTAGCAAACTCCTCCTTCTGTTTGTAATACTCCAGAAGGTTCTTCAAGCTCCCCTCTATAAGGGGGAGCTATCTTAATAAAGTGTTCACTCTGCTTCAACCTACAACCTGTCTTGGACCCTTTGAGTGGACTTCCCCGTTCCCCTTAGCCAGGCTGTGTTAATCACCCAGCCTTTGCTAGGAAAAAATGGTACCATATGCAGAAATTATAACTCAGAGATTTCCTTTTCATCTTTGGTTCATCCTGTTTTTAGGAACAAAACATAAATGGTTAAACATCATTGCAATCTTTATTTCACTCTCTTTTTTTAACACAGGCTAACACAGTGCTTTCTGAGCTAATTTTAATTTGATCTATATTGCATATTGAACAAGAAAACCATGTGGAACTTAAAACCTTCAGTGAAACCATTAGAAGTATGGAAAAGTTATTCAAATGGCTAATTGTCCTGTTAAATGTGTGCACTTCACCATTATCTGTCCTTCTTCTGCTCTGGCCACTGAGCAGCATGCCACACTGGGCAAACGCAGAGGAAACTCAGGTTCACTGGAGATTCATCAGTTCATATATACAAAGATCACATCCGACATCTTAATTTTTACTACACTATTCCTTATGCTAACCATATTCATGTATTTAGTACATGAAGAATATTTCCCATGTGAAAATTCATTAAATAAATGGTAGCTCAGTGTTTTCCACGTTTCTGTCATCTTCCACTGAACTGAGGATGCAGTGTCCTGTTGGAAACGTACTTTGTTTAACTGAATGAGTGCCTAAATGTACTTTTTCCACATCTTGTGGCAGTGAACAGCATCAGAAGATCAAACATTTTGCCTGTAAGCCATTGGCAGGAGACCTCTGTCCTAATGCATATATGACCACTGCTATTTGCAGAATTTAAATGCTACTTATGAGGATGAGTGGTTCTAGAGCAATGTATAGGAGGACTGTGTTAGCACATTTGGCATAAGATTCTGTTTTTTTCAGTGTATGCCTTTATTTCACAGGGTTTGGGTTTTTTTCTAGAAATTATTCTACTTTAGAATACTGTGGGGCTCATAACATTAAGAAATTGAAGAATTCTTTCAAAGACCTCATCATTCATCAGAGAAAACAATATCATTTTTTGATTCCAGGTTATTTTCTGTTATTTTTTATTTTTTAATTATTGAGAGTCATGACATGCAAAGCTGCTCTTATATAACAAAATATTTAAGAAATCAAATTGAATTTCAAAACTATTTAATAAAATATTCCAGTATAGACAATGGTACTTTTAGTCGGAAAATCAGACAAAATCATAGAAATGCTTTTCCTCAGGTGGGACAATTTTCTGCTTCTGCCTGTTTTATATTCTCTTTTGTCCTTTCGAATCTCTCATAGAATCTTGCATTACATGAAAAGATGTTTCAAGATCTCTCTCTTTCTAGGCATCTTCTTTTTATTTCCCTTTCAAGCGAGCAATAGATGGGGATTCTTACGACTGTTCTTCAAATGTGTCTGTACTTCTGATTTGTGGAAATTCATATTAAATGACTTCTTCTCTCAGAACTTTTTTTTCCTGAAAATAAAGGTATGTTTAAAATTAAAAAAAAAAAAAAGTTCTGTTAGTAATTTGAGGCTTTTCACTGTGATCTTTCTCATCCCGAGAGTTCTTTCCCAAAGAACAAGGTTTATGCTTCTAGTAAACATTTACTAGACCTTCTCTGTTCTAATCTTCCATCATAGTCTTATAAAGTACTTGTCTTTGTTCTTTTTTGATGAAGAAAATTTTAATGAACTATTAGCTGCAACATTTTGATTCTGCTGTAAATAATGAAAATTGTAATGACTGAGACTGCATCTGACTTTGAAGAGTTTAACATGTGTGTGTTTTGGCTGTTCTCTTTTGCTTTGTTTTATTAGATAATAGTCATTGGAACTCTTTTCATCTAGGTTTCTATCGAGAATGATCTGTCACTGCTGAGATTATCAAGGATGTATTACAATGCAAACTTAACATTTCTTTAGAAGTTCCAAGAGTGTCCTGGTCAGGACAATTTAATATTATCTAACATACATTAATTTTTATTAGCTTGAGAGATCTGTGATGTGTGTATATGTCTCTCACTATTGCCTTGAACATGAAATTCTGCTATTATTCTGGTCTTCTCTTCCTTTGATAACAGAATTACTGACATTAATTAAACATGAAGGTATATTTTATTTTACTTACAGATTTCTACTTACATTTTACTTCCTATATGGTTTCATTAATTTTTCTCCTTTTAAAAAAGATTATGTGTTATATATTAATTCCAGTGATGGTCTTTTCCTCTAGCGGGTTTTTGCTTTTCAGTCTATTCTGATATGGCCATGAAGTCCGTTCCTCCAGTGCATCATAGCAGATATATAATAATTTATCACCTTCTTTTTTCTGGGCACACTTTATATATACTTATTAAGATCATAAACTTTAAAGTGTTATAATTTCATTATTGTTCCATCTCTAATTTCTGGGGCATACTTGTATAAAACTAAACTTTTATTTCCCACAGTTTCATAATGATGCATTAATTACCATTCTTACCTTTTGTTTGTTTGTTTGTTTTTTAATTTGTGCAGATTGTTTTTTTCCTATTTCTGTAAACTTATTTTTTTACCATAAAGACTTTTTCCATTCTCAAATTTGTTTTAAACGTCTCCTTAAATTGATTCACTACTCCTTTTTTTCCAATTTCAAAACACTCAGTTATATCCAATTCTTTTGCCTATTAAGTTTTATGGTAAAATATGAGTGACTTTTAACCTCTCTCACTTACATAGCTGAAACGTACACCTCGAAAAAAAAGAAAGTGTTAGGCACTGTAAATGAAACAGCTAGGACCCTGACAACCCTACAAACAATGCCTTGATGTCTGCTTCTCAACAGTTATGTTTTCCAAAGCATGAAATAGCTTAAAATTAATGCATTATTTAAATGTTTGAATTTCAAAGCAAATGGAAAGTAAGTATTGAAAACCCTTTGAAAATCTATCATTTGTGTGTTACCAACACCTAGCATTCCATAGCATCAAGTAGCATTTAGAAAGAATTAGCCAAAAAAAGAGATGCATCCATGGACCACATTAGTTGTATTATATTTGCTTCACCATCTGGAAGCCATTTCTAACTGTACTTATTCAAATAACTTAAAAAATAGAATTTGATACACTTTTCATACAGTAATGTTTAACAGTCTAATCCAAAGACCCTATAAATCAATGATTGAAACAGGGTAACCCAAAACCTTTAGAATACTATCATTTTCCGTTGCTTAGAATACAAATAGCTATTGCAAGTGCATGACATTTTTGGCAATTGCCTATACTTTAATGCCTTTTTGTTGTTCATTGGTATTTCTTAGTTCTTCCAGAAGTATTGTAGACGTAGTTGAATAACATGTATGAATTCTATAATCTGAAATTAAAGGCAAGATAGAGAACTTAAACTTCTAAATGATGTATAAAAAAATCTTTTTGAAAAGAATATGTAGACTAATATAAGAGAAAATATATAATTTGCAGAAACATTTCTAGGTTTCCTTTCCTTTTTTCTGTAAATGATTTGTTTGACCTTTTTCATGTGTTATTTACTAGCTATTTACATCTATTTGTTCCCATGACATTTTGTAAATTCCAGATTTTTGCAGTGTTTAAATTTATGTGAACTTTGCCTTATCCACCATGGAAAGGTGGATCATACCACAAATGAGGAGATCAAGATGAAGAATGGGTTCCATTTCCTACAAAATTTTATTGATCGGATATTATAGACCAAGATGCTGTTTTTGTGATTCCTTAGAAGATGTATTTTAAAGATGCTTGAGAACGGAGATGGTAAAAATTTAAATTAATATAACTGTAATAGATATTATAATATATATAACAACTGAGAAAAAAGAAACACAAGCAAGCTTATTCTCATGAGCTTCTATCACTTTTTTATTTTTATTTTTCTTGTTGGTATTCCTTCTTTCTTCATTGTCATGCCATATTTTATCCTTACTTCCAAAACTTTAGTAAACTCTTCAGAGGAAATTTATGTTCTTTTCAATTCATGTTACCCAGATGCAAAAGCGATCTGGAACGGCAGCTGCACTTTCTTGGTTTTGTTTGTGAGTTGTGTAGGTAGATAGAGAATAAATGTATTCTAACTAAATCCTCAAAGATGTGCCTGAAAATTGACTGAATGGACCAAAGTGGGTCTTTTGCTGTTTAGAGTCTCCACTGTTCTTACAGACATCTAGGATTGGATTGCTGCCCTGGATAATATGATAAATCTCTTAATGAATATCTCAGCATGAAAATCTACATAGACACTCCAATTCATGTAGATATCCGAGTAAATGAATTTCTTTAGGTCTATTATGTCAGTAGGTTTTTTTTAGCCTATAGGTCAATGTCTCTTGAGCCCATTAGGTCTTTTAATCCCAAAGAGCAGTTATACACACACTCTTTTTATTGAAGTCCCTTATGACTTTTTGATGATAGGAAGTCACAGAGAATGAACAGTAGAACTCTTTCAGAACTTTAATGAAACAACAGATTTTCTCGAAATACCCAAAAGGCCAGAATTGACATCATGAACTAATGGTCTGTAACATCTGATCTTGAAAATGTACACATTTCCTTGGTTGTAAGGCTGCCTAAACCTTTTGAAACTTGACTGCTCTTTTGAAAAAGTTAAACTGTCTTGAAGGAGTTTTACTGATATAATTGACCTAAGTGTTCTTTAGTCTAGCCAGATAATGGATTCCACAGCAACTTTTCATTCTACAAAAAGGTACTACCTAAGAATTTCTCAAAAGAACCTATCAAGGATACAAGAAAAAAAAAAGTATAGATAGATGTTAAGCACATGTTGGCAGTGGTAGTTTTTAATAATATATCCCTTTTGCTTTCACTCACCTGAGTATCTGGAAGACCACTAATCATCTATTGGTATCCTGGTATTACTAGATACTTAGAATTTCCGATTAGGAACTAAATTCACTTACTTCCAAACTGGTTAATGTGGTTACCAACCAAAAATGTTATGTTGTTTCACATATGTGGAGCAAAGAGAAGAGATCTCATTTTAAGGTTATTAACCTTGCAAATTTAAAATTAGAACATATATATATTACTTAACTATGATCTGTAAAGAAAATAATAATAAGCCTAATTGAACAACTGTTAGTGCCACAAACTAAATTTTTACTTCATTTGGGATTGTTCAGCCTGGAAAAGAGAAGGCTGATCTAATTGTGTCTTTCCTGTACCTGAAGATGCCTACAAGAAAGATGGAGAGGGACTTTTCACAAAAGCATGTAGTGACGGGACAAGGGGGAATGGCTTCAAATTGAGAATAGGTTTACATTAGATATTAGGAAAAAAGTCTTTACTGTGATGGTGGTGAGGCTCTGGAACAGGTTGCCCAGAGAAGTTGCGTATGCCCCACCCCTGAAATTGTTCAAAGCCAGGCTGGATGAAACTCTGAGCAACCTGGTCTAATGAAAGTTGTCCCTCCCCACGGCAGGACCATTGGAACTGGATGATCTTTAAAGTCCCTTCCAACCCAGTCCATTATATGATTCTCTGACTCTACTAAGAAGTTCTACGGTTTCAGGTAAAAGACACATCACCCCCCCCCCCAAAAAATAAATTCATTTTGATGGGTAGGATTGACAGTTTTCTTTCTCTTTTTGGTAAAGTTTCTTCACAGTATCTTTTGCAAATTGCTTTAAACTGTCTATCTGTTTTCTTTACTGAAACATTAATTCACAGTTGAATCTGATTTTATTATATTTATTAAGAAAAAATCCACAGTTAGAAAAAGTTGAAATAAATTGCTGAAGCTGTAACAAATATTTTGGTATTAATAGTAAATATTTCAAGTGCTTGCATCCAATGAAAATACAACAATTTGATAATAATTATGGAATTAAAATAAGAAGGTAGGATGAATATTAAAGATGCTGATGAGAAACTCCTTGAAGTTTGAGACTATGAAACTCACTTATATGCTTTTTTCAAAGGAAATTACTTACTGTGAGACTAGGGGAAGAAATGTACATAGTTGTTGCAATTTTCAGTACTTCAGTGCTCTAGACCTTTCTTTATATTATCAGAATTAGATTTAAGTGCTGTCTCTGTATTTTCACCAGAAAAAATGAAAATAAATGTTCTTTTTCAGATCTGCACAGAAGGTTACTTTTCCTTAATTTTGTTTTTCTTCAAATATACCAGAACAGATATGACTCCAGTTTCAAAAGCTGTAATGTTATGTTGAAATGCACACATTTTATTTATTTTTTTTAAGAAGCATATAATCTAGTAAATGAAACTACATACTTACGCCCCTTTGGAAGGAGAAAAATATTATTTTCCACTGTTCCTCATTTGTTGGGTTAGTAGGTAATTTTGCATAAGTACTTGTTTCTATATTCCTTTTGGATCAACCAAATATGAATTTTGTCATCTTAATACCAGATCTGCAACTATTTGAACTTGTTAATTTTAGTAAATTTTAGATTCTCAAAGTATTTAAGCATAAGGTGAAATTAGCCCAGAGAAAATAAATTTCTCATTGAAATAGCATTTATTAAATTTATAAGTATTTCTTATCTCTGAAATCTGGAGAATATATTCACAGAGGAAGTCACCACTTATCGGGTTTAGGTTTCTAGCCATGTCAATTTATTTTTTTTTTATTTAGAACACCTCCTATATAGGAACAATTTTTGTAACTCTTTCTTGGCACTTCTAATAGAAACCAGCATGTTTTCAAGAGTTGCTCATTACACACACGTTTTCCAGGATTTTGAGTGTACAGGAATTGCTAAATGTTTCTGAATTTAAGAGTCTTTGTAGAAGATTATGAACCAGATCTGAAATAATTTAAAGTCTGAAAATGGACAGGCTTTAAGTTCATGACTGTGGTTTAGTAGTCTATGGAGCATGGTGAAAAGTGAGGAAGTGTGAGAGTAGGACTGGAGTTAGATCACACTCCTCCCATTTTTCTTCTTAATTTTCAAGAGTTAGCAGTGGAAAAGGAGCTTTGATGCTTGTATTAGACATTTCCTTTCACACTGTGCCCTGAGAACATGATGCAGACCACAAGTCCAAGACATTTCCTAGTTGAATGGCAGTCATGAAAAAGAGCCAATAAAGCAAATCATACAATAGAGTGAAACTGGTTTAGGGTTTTATTGGTAAAATGAATATTTACCTATAACCTACATCTAGTTTTAGGCAGTCTTTAATTATCCAATATTAGGTTAAAGCAAAAGCAAAAGCACCAGGATCCTTAGCCTACATTGTACTCTGTAGAGTATACAGACAAATGATAATATAAAAAACTGTTGTTAAAAAAACCTTAATTCTCAGATTTAAGAAATACCAAAATTCAAGAAAATAAGACATTTGAAGAGTTAAGGCTATCAGTATAATTCAAGCAATGCCATCATAACACTCCAATCCTGGTTTATTTTCCTGGAGGTTACAAACCCAAAATGATGCATTTTATGATTTCCTAAAAAAGAGTTTTGGCATTTAATTTAACATAGATTTCTTCCTATTCTAGCAGTAAACAAAATCACTTCCTGAAGTTCACGCAAGGAATGGGTTATTTCCTCTACTGTTAACTCTTAAAACCAATATTCATTATGCAGAACTAGAACAGAATGATTATGAATTAGCTGTCATTTTTGTATGTTACACTAGATTCCGAAAAAGACCAACTCCAAAAAGTACAGCACCACAAAAAGAAGAAAACCAAAGTCCTTTGTATTTAATATAGGTTTTGACTGGGTGCATACCCACACTCAGTTCTCTATACAAATTAAGTTTTAAACTTTCTGTGGGGCCCACCATATTGCCATACTGCCAAGAAATGCTTCAACCTGAGCTGAAATTTATGTACCTACAATGACTAAGTTAGGCTCACCATATAAAAGAAGTTTTTTTCATGTAGCACATATTGGATCTGAAGCAGCTGTACTTCTGTGAACCCACTACTAACAATGATTTTACTATTTGCATTGGATACAAAGTAATTCACAAATAAGAGGTGTTTGAAGAAGCTATAACCACTCTCCTACAAGAAACAGTTTTCTGGCTGAGAAACTAGTAGCTGATCATATAAGGACTTATTTTCTACTTTTAAAGAATGATCTAGTCAGCAAGAACGGGAGAGGAATTCTTCACTACAATATGGGTATTGCCTAGCTTTTGACAGTCAGAGGTAAAATTGTCAATTGTCCCTAAAGACAAAGAAAGAAACTTGAAGTGATTTTTTTTGTACTGTCCTTCAAGCACATTGTATAGCAATTTTAGCTCAGGGGAAGGGAAGCTCACAAAGGCTGTCTCTGGTCCCTCTGGGCTGGTTAGTGGACCAGAATAGCCCTGGCTGAAATTTAGTTGATTAATTCATGTCTCAGTCCAATCTTTTCAGTTGAAGATCAATGAGCCTGAGCTCCATATCCAGGTTTGCAAACACTGACATCCCCCGTTTTTTGACTTTGCAAGTTCCGCTCCGGCTAAACCTGAGGCTCTTAGATTGTTTTATGGCACTCTAATTTTACTAAGAGTTATAGGGACTCAAAAAGCATGTGAACTTCATATCCTCATTGTAAATCAAATGATAGTAGGACATACCAGATGTTGCAAAATGGTAAGTGAATGACTGTGAGTCAGGGAAGACAATAATGCAGGGTTGCTTAAGGTGTTGCCCTGTCATGTTAGCATGACAAACCAGTTGTAGAATCTTTCTGCTTGAACTACACGAAGGTATGACGCTACATTTTTCACACAACAGTCAGTATGCAGTACTATGTGGCCATTGCACTGTGCCCACACACTTGAATAAATCTTAATCTTTCACATCCTTTCACTGTGAGTGCTCTTGTTTTGTTGATTCACATGGAGATACTGGGAGTGGAAAATACCTTTCAGAACACTACACATGACAGACAGCCTTTTGTGTTGTTGGACTTTACAGTGTTTAGAATCAACATTCAGTTGATTTTATATGGACAGACACAGTAATTAATCATTCATTGAACTCTTTATAAAAGAGATATGGTTTAGCAGATTTCTTTTGAAAATATTCTAAGCAAGATGTTAGACTTCACAGAGTTAGCATTAAAATACATGTTTCAGGGACAATTCTGGAATCTTGTCACAAATAGAGAGCCTTTGATTTCATCAGCAATAAAATGACAAATTAATTTTCTGTAAATAATTTTCAGTTTTTTAATCAGAAAGTACATCATATCCCTCTTCTTTTAATATTCAACATTTGTAAACTCATTTGTAACTTTTAAGAGTATTATGAATTGATACTGCGACAGCTGTTTCTAGAAACAGAAAATACTTCTGGTAAATGAAATTAGAACCAAATGCATTTGGCAGACAAGTGAATCAAGAAATGATTGCAGATTCTATTGGGGTAAGTCTCCTTATATCTGAATTTAGTCCAGTAGCTTGATAGGCACTGAGTTGTAGTCACTCTGTGATGAAGTTATGATTCCAGAATACCTACATAATATTAATGTAAGTAATTAGCCGAAACCTAACTAGATCCTTGGCAAGGGACAGTAAACAAGAATGATCTTGTTAAATGAGTCATTTCCGGTAGCACTAGACAGCGTGTCTGTACTTATCAAAGATGAGGCAGGAAAGAAAGCCACATCAACTGTTATGTAGGTTGATATTAATCACAGTTTAAAACTAACAAGGATTTTATATCAAATGCACCCTTGTCTTTCTCTGCCTAATATCAAGTCAAAGTGTAATTTCTCACTGCTTGGTGGAATATTAGATTATTTTCTCTTGGTTTTTTTTTTTTTTCATTTGGAGTGAAATACAAAGAGAATCTAACTCTGTTATGCTGTTTCAACTGACTTTGAACTGACTGTCCTTATAAAGCCATTGCCAGAACAGCGCTAACTGAAGCTTCAGTAAGAGCCATTCTCAAGGGTTCCCTAAAACTTCAGATAGTTCTACATTTTCAAGGAAAACTTTCATAAATTGACACTTAAATTTATGTTAAGAGATATGACCTATAAATTAGAAATAAATGAAGGATATGATTTTCAGAAGAGGCAACCTTGTTCCAACTCCTATGAAGTGCTGTAGT
Organism: Neopelma chrysocephalum; assembly: GCF_003984885.1. NCBI lineage: Eukaryota > Metazoa > Chordata > Aves > Passeriformes > Pipridae > Neopelma > Neopelma chrysocephalum. The sequence continues at coordinate 5,181,849 of NW_020897704.1, forward strand.
GGTTGGATCTAGTTTCTTGAACTATTTCCCTGAAATGGTGGGCTTTAATTAGAGTCAGAGAAAAAATACATTAATATACAACTTTGATATTCTTGTCATCCAGACTGATAATTATTTGCATAAATATGTATATGATCTTAAAAAAATTAGGTATTTTGAGGAACAAAGCAGATATTGAACCACATATATGGAAGACAAATCATTGATTGCTACCATTTTCCATCATATTTATGGTAAAATCACCTGTCTGATCCTCGTGTCTCCCCTGCCAGGTAAGTATATTCTAAGCTGGTCTGAGAAGAATAGAACAGTTACTAAGCAGACACCATCACTGGTGATTCCCTAGAAAAAGCCCAATGTCAGAAGTTACAGAAAGGTCACTCCAGTTTTTAACCAGCTGAGGTATGTGATTCTTTTGGTCAATCACAATGACACATTAAACCTAGTGCTCTAACAATACCACACAAAGTACAATCAAAATGACAGAGGATTAAGACACATTTAAATTCAGTTCATTTCCGTGCAATGAAAGAGTCAGCTTTGAACTGATTATAAGAGAAAGATTTTAATTTCCAAGAACAAGGATCCCAATTCTTCAACAAGAAAGGTTTTTATCATTAAAATAAAAGCATTTGTATCTATGAGCTGATCAGAAGAAAAAGGAGAAAATTATTTGTCTCACACTTCTTTCTGCACTATGAGAAAAGAAGTCTGAGGCAACTGTAAGCCATCACAGTCTCAAAATGACTAAAATTATCTGCAGCTCACTCAAAACGTAAAGTCCTTGAGGTAGATAATCTGAAGGCTTTCACATCACATCTTCTTTTAAGAAAATAGCATGCCTAGGAAGTAGAATGCAGTAGAAAGAATTAAAAGATATATTTTGATAACATTTTCTACTGTCAGTATGATTTTGTCTTACTGATTTGCCTGCCTGGACACTGTTTGGTTGTTCACTATATGATGCTTTGTAATTTTAGCATGGATGGTATGGTAAACCTAGGAATTACTACTTTCCTGTTTTAAAAGATACTTATTTTGTAATTTGTTTTCCCCATGCTTCTAGTTATTTCAGATAGTTAAAAATGTTCTTGATTTGATTTCCAGGCAACACAGGACAATATTTGTCATATCTTCAATCTACAACTTCTTTAGATTCATAATTTCTTATTAGTAACTTCACTTAGGAAGAAACTGAATTTAGTCCATATGGACTTTTCCATTGGTGTATGATTTTTACAGATAGTTCCCTCCACTTTGTTCAATAATGCCCTTAAGAGATATCTGGAGCCAAGCTGATGCCCTGGAAAAATGCTAAATAAGGATAGCATAGAAGAAGGAAGGAATTTAGACCGAACTTTCTCCTTTTCTATTCCTATTCACAAGGATACTGAAGCAATAGGTGTAGTGATGATAGTGCCTATTTCTGAAATCATCCATATTTCTGATACAGGCTTGGGTGTTATTTTTCTCAGTCATTACTATTAAAGGTCATGTTCTTCATGGAAAGAGTTCATAATAACTTCAAATTTGAGGAGATAGTTTAAATAAATTATTTTGGTCAAATCACAGTCAGTGCTGCTTTGCAGATTCAGAAATTGGTCCAACAGTTTTTAATTAAAAAATTATCTTCTGCATAGAATCACAGCCATTGCACCAACAGACAAAAAGACTAAGATACTTTTAGAAAGAAATATTCTGTCTAAAGGAAAACAAATATAAATATTATGGAAAGAGGGGACTTTAAAGTTACTGGTCCTACTGGTTCTACTGTCTCCCAAAGTGAACAAAAATCTCCTACGATCTGGGCATAGAACAAACCAAAAGAATGAGCTACTGAATTAGAATGGTTTGAGACACAGAGTCTACTCTGAAAAAAACTAGGCAAACAGTTCCTCTGTAAAATGAATGATGTAATGAGGAAAAAAGTAGGCATTTTCTTACATTTAAAAAAACCCAGACTACATAGAAATTGTAGACTATATAGTCTTTGGAGTTTGCTGAGGTTGTTGGGATGTGTTCCAACCACCTTACAGACTTTAGAAGAGATATAGTCAGTGCAGAATTCCCACTAGTACATCAAAAGACACTCTCAGGTTAGTAATAGTAATGTTAATAACAATAATTCTGACACAGGTTTTTACTGAGAAGCCAAGAACAACATATGGAAAGGTGTCATATATTTCCTTGATTCTGGCCTGATCTGATCATAACACTAAAGAAATAAAGTCAGTGATGATTTGGAGGCGTGGATTGTTAGGGGCTGCCTAAACCATAAACAGGATTCCTGAAACATTTGCAATTGGACCCATTCACATCTGTTCGTCTTCTCACCAGAAACGCTCGCCTTTATTATGGAGACTAATACGAACAGAGGGCAAGAGCTGAACTTGGATATTTTGAAGCCTGGTGTAGTAATCTGAACGGGTATTTGTTTTGATTTTCCTTATAATGCTGGGCAAAATAGCAGTTACACGAGCAGAAGACTGTTTCCTGAAAGAGAGGCAAAGCTGGCACTAGGTGGCAGGAACTTCTGTGGCTGTCCCCAGGCTGACTAGCTCCATTACTCCAAAGCCAACTGAGCTGCCTCCACATCTCAGTGATGCAGTGTGATTAACTACACTGATTGTAGTTCTCCTCACACTGGTCCTCTGAGTTAAAAGTAGATGAGTTTACTGGCTAATAAGTTCATAAAAGTTGATGATCCCAACTCTGTATATTGCAATTCAAATATTTAGGCATGAAAATTGCCTGAGTATTTTTTTTTGTGATAGAGGAGAAATTATTCACTGAAGTTTTTGATTAAAGTTTAGCTGTTTAACGAAACTTTTCTTCTCTCTGAGGTCAAGCAAACTCCTCTTTCATCTTGATAGAGTTCACCAATCCTTATACTGATTTCTTTCTTACTAAGATCTAGAAAATTATTCTTAATCATTAATTGCCAAATAAGTTGCAGCCCTGAGGAAAGAAAGCTTATGGACTGCTTTTTCAATATTAAAAATGTTGTGCTTGGATTTTGAAATTAGACAAGATGTTCAGTAACAGATGGATTTTCCATCCTGCTGTCTATTGATCTACTGATCTAATCATCAATCGGTGGATCTATCTTTTAAACCTGTGGAGTTATACCTTGTCTATTCATAGGTCTGTAAGTCTGTTTCAGTCTTGTTCCACCAAAATAAAGTAATTTGTTCCTAAATGTGTTTCACATTAACATTGCTCTTTTCTTGATTTTATTGAAAGTAGTTCTGTGCCGTTTCATCAGTTGTGTGGTGATTATGATGATAAAATAGAGTCATAAGGGCAAAAAATCAGAAATACATAAAGAATGTGGTACAACTGCAACATAAATTGAAAAGACATTCCTGTTCTGTAATATATTTCCAAACTGGCAATTTATAAGAAACTCTTTCTCTAAAAAAAGAACCCCTTAGTTAACAAGCCTGGAATAAACTCTTACTCAAAACCAAAAGGTCTGACCCAGCTGTTGGCATTATTCATATGAAATATTTCACTGGTATAATTAAAAAATACTTTAATGTCTTGTTTCAAGTATTGTTGAATGCAAATACTGCAGGCCAAGCTCTTTCTTTCAAAATAAATGAGCAGTTGCAGAACAATAAAAACAGTTGAGGCATTTATGCTAAGACATGAAAAGCGGGATGCCAAGGCGGGTTTCTAAACCACATTCCAAGCATTTTAAATGCCTTTTGATTGTTACCACAAATCCACCAATTGTTGTGAAAACGGTATGTGTCATCAAGCCACAGGCAAGGCCTTGAATACATCAGGCTCAATGTTTGTGGGATTGATGTTAAAACACCGCTCAGTCACAGTTATGCAGCAACTATTCCCAGTCCCACATCACCATCCTTTTGTAGGAGCATGTCTGCCTCTCTGTTAATGGCATTAATTCAGAAGACCAGGATGAATTCATGAATTCTTCTCTACATGAAACACATTTGTGATTTTTAAGTTACATCACACAGTGAAACTGCATTCTTTCCTCAGCCACTATTTTCTGTGTTCTGTTAAGGCTCCAAATTCCCCCAGAACTTTCCTGTCATGGAGGCAGGCTGTCTTTCCATATTTTAAGATGCTGTTTTATGCTGGTCTGAATACCAGAATAAGAGTACGAGTAAGAGTATGAGTAGTTTAAACTGAAATGCTTGCTGTGTAAATTTCTGTCACTCTCCAAACCAATAATAGTGACAATGGGTTTTTGGAGACGATGCCATGGGTAGGACTTCTTTCATCCATTTTGCCCCAAATATGTTTTCTTTCTCCACCTCAAAATTTTGTTTGTGTGGGAAGTGTAAAACTTGCCTCAGTTTTGATCAGGCAGAAGACTGTCCAGAAGAAAATCCTCAGTAAATAGCTACTCCACACACACATGGACTTAGCAACTATCGTGCATTTTATCTTCAATGTACAAAAGCAGAGGACCTGATACTGCTGATGTTCAACATCCTCATTTCAGTTGATCAGGAAAATCTATTGGTGTATGTGTTTAAAAACATATATCACTGGTCCAGTGCACTGTGGGTTCAAGACTAATATACCAAGACTAGTATATCTGTAATTCTGTTCAGAATTTCCTGGATCAAAATATACAAGAAATCAAATAAATCACAGTTAATTGTTGTAGATCTGATTGAGAAGAAAAGCACTTGGACTTGTTGAACTCCATGAAATTCTCATGGGCCCACTTTTCCAGCTTGTGCAGGTCCCTTCTGGATAGTATGCCTCCCCTCTGTTATGTCAACTGCATTGCTCAGCATCATGTCATCTGCAGGCTTGATCTCACTTTCTGTGTCATTGATAAGGATATTAAAGAGCACTAGCTCCAACAAAGATCTCTAAGCAACACCACTCCACTGGCCTCCAGCAGGACATAGAGCCATTGACAACAACTCTCTGTCTGTGTCCATCCAGCCAATTCCTTATCCAACAAAGAGTCCACCTTTCAAATCCATGTGTCTCCATTTGGAGATAAGGAAGTTGTGTGGGACCATGCCAAAGGCCTAATAGAAGTCTAGGTAGATGACATCAGTCATCCTTCCCTTGTCAACTATTGCAGTCACCTTATCATAGAAGGCCACCAGATTGTTCAGGTCAGCATTTACATACAGAGATGGTATTTGACACTTTGGAAATAACATTAGATGTCATAACATGCTTTGTTTTCAGATTGGGTGCAAAAGAAGGGGAAACTGAACACCAGCTGTAGGCATTCACCTCTGGATAACAATACTTCTGTGATGCCAATATTGCCTTTATCCTGCAGAAAAGCTTTCTCAACATTACATCAAAGAGATGAGATTAGACCTCAGGTGGTTGATTCCCTGTCCTCTCTACAGACATCATTTGGCTTTAAGAAGTAGGAAGAAAATCTTTAATTTAGAGTAGTATTGGATGAACTTCAAATGATCCAGTGAGCCCTGATATTTATCTGTTCTCTTTGATGAGATGTCTGGAAGAATTTCCTGTTTCTAATGTGATTGAAAAAATTGAGACACTTTCCAAAGAAGTTTCATAACTTTTCACTTCTGGTGTTGCTTATAACAAGGAAGAACAGTCTTTGAAAATCAGGGGAACTCCCTCATAAAATGTTCCAGGAATTTTCTGAGCTTCCTGGAAGTTCAAAATCTGGCTCAGTCAGCCTTAGAAAAGTCTTGAGTAATATCTTCATTTTTTTCTTACAAGTCAGATCTTGCTTGTGTTTTATTCATAAGTAATGAAAGAGCAGAGGAAGAACTTAAGAGACTAGAAAGAAAACAGGTGTCCCATCACGGTCTTAGAAGTTCAACTTTAGTCTTCTTTCAGTAACCTCACCTGACAAGACAGGACAAGGGTTTGCTATACAGCAAGTAAGAAAAGGGAATGGAAGCGTATGTGGGAGAGATTATTTATATATCAGTTTAACCATATGCCTAATTGTTTGGGGGAATTCTTTTCCTTTGAAGGTATCTGTTTAATAAAAAATGTAGTTTTCTACGGAATGTGCCAATATGGAATCTGAATGGCCAGGAAGCTTTCATTGTCTGTAGAACACCTGATATCATTCTGAACTTTGTGTACTTCAGTGAGGCTGGAAACATAATGTCATGACCATAAATCATTCTCATGCTTTCAAAAACACTGCTTTTAAATTAGTATTGTTTAAATTTTCATTTATTGAAATATCATACATTTAGGTAATGGACTCTACCTGATACATCCATTAAGGCTGGACAAGATCTAGAATTATAGGGATGATATTCATGTTACTGTTCTCAAATCCTTTGCAGGAAGTTTGCAAACTGGAGCAGATAAAAGCTGCTATTGAATGCTTCAGCACATACAAGAAATAAATTAACCAAGGAAAATGCAATGACAACTGGAATATGATTTCTCCTCCAGGCAATGTAAATAGTATCTATATGACAGCTACAGAATGAAGTGAGGAATATGAACTCCAGAGAAAACAGAAGTAGTCTACGGAACATAACAAGTTTCAAGAACTCCTTTTGCATGCAAGGTGAATAAAAATACTAAGACATAATGACTGGGACTACATAATACATGGGAAAATATAAACCAGGACAAATACTGTTTTTATGAATTAACATGTTAGTGGCCTAACTGGAATTTTAGAATTCCTAGTATTTTTTCTCATTGATGAGCTCACACTCAATGAATTTCTGTCACTGGAAAGAATAGTAAGATTGAAGAAAGAAAGGAAAACTGGATCTTAGAATAGAATAGACTGAAAAGAACAGAACAGAGGGGTTGAACACTAAATTCCTGTGTCAAGGAATGGAAGTCAAAAGGACAGTTTTTGCTGAAATGTCTGTTTCCAATAAATATTCTTTGTCATATGGTAGCAGTCAGTTTCACAAATGTAATTATTTCAGACATACCAAGGATGAAAGTGACTGTCAATATTTGGTCATCAAGTAGATGTTTTGTTGAATAAAAAAATCTTTTGAGATGTCTGTTATTCTTTCTAACCTGCAATATTAAACTGCTATTTCAAAACATAGCCAAGTATAATTATGCTATTTCAAAAGATTTTAAACTAAGATTAAGAAACATAAAAATCATATTTTTCTGAGCAATCTGATTTAATTTCTTTTATGTGTATGCACATGTTGACAGTCTTTAATGATATCACAGTCATTATTTTCAGCCTCATTCAGTGTTCAGGATGGCCGTGGAGGTGAATCAGGGTTGAAGAGTGAGCAGTCAAGGAATCTGCACTATATTCATTGAAGAAGCTGCTTTTTCATTGTTTGCTAAAAAAAGAACAATATGAGTTGTAGATCCAGGAGCGTCTTGAATTAAATTAGAAGAATTCTGGGGACTCCAAGCCTCCAACAAATCTGATGTTATACAGGACTCTAACAGACAATAACTAATTTGGTACTTTCCATTTTCCAGGTGCCCACCATAATATACTTATCACAGACCTGTAGAAATACTGAGCAGTAACACCTCCCTCCTGAGTTACATTGAGCTGTGTTATGACATTTTAGAGTTCTCAACAGTGCTAATTTATCTGAAAAAAACAAGCCCTAGACTGTTTAATGAGGCACCTTAATTAGTGAAAATATTTGACCCTAATTTAACCTTGTGATATGCAGACCAATGAATTTTTCCACTAGAAATAAAATTATTCCCCTCCTTTTGTTGAAATGTTTCCAAGATTAATTTCACAATTTGTGAAATATTCATATATGATAGTGATAAATAAGATTGAAAACTCATAAGAAAATTAATATTCTGCCTTTGGAGCAATGTTTGAATAATGTGCATGAAGTAGGATATTGGGTCACCCACTGAACAATAAAACAAATTGTGAAATATTTTCTCATTTAGGAAGAAAACTATCTATCATTTGCACTTACTGAGGCAGAGTCCCCATGAGGGAGAAATTTATACGATTGCGTAATTGAAAACTGTTAAAAACAGTGCTTTAATGTACCAGGAAATGCATTAAGATTTCAATCTTAATCCTCTGCTTTTCTCCACACTTGAATGCTTCCCTCTTAATAGTATTTTCCCTTTTTAGACCTTTTTATGCATAATTTTGTATTTTGGTCAAAGAAATTTTCCAGAACCACTTTTGAATGTAAATTCCGCTCTTGTTAAATGGCTTCTTTCTGTTCCCAGTGTCAAAATTCATATTGACATAAATAGCTACATCAGAATGACTTGTCAATATGTTTTGCTGCTTGTACAGTCTCAGATTATTGTAATCTGCTGTTTGAACATCCAAATCACTCACATTGCATAAGACTGCAAAGTCTTTAGAGGATTAGTGCTTTTTAGTTTACACAGGCTGGGGGTTGGAAAGGAGGAAGAATGAGATGTATAAGAAAGAAAAGGAGTATTAATTAGTTTGTCATTGAAGTTTCTCTGCATAGACAAGAAGGCTGTATGCACAGCTACTGTCTTGATGCAAGAAGGAATGACAGGCACTTGCTTCAGGCTGCTTGGTCAGGGACCATAGGGGTATATACTCTTCAGTGCTTCTTTGCCACCTGAAGGTAATCCAATGTATTGGAAGCACATGGACTCAGTAATCCAAAAGTTAACATGGTTCAAAACTGTGTGATGTTTTGCAGAGCCTTCCCAATAAAGTACTTGGTGACCCTGTTTGAAGAGTTCCTTTCGAAAAGGCATGGGTAACGAAGCCATGGACAGCCATTGTGTGAACACTCTTCAAACTAGCAACACAACATGGGTTCCTTGTGTGCAAGCATAAAAACTAAGTGAAAAATTAGTCAGCACTTGGACATAATTAGTAAGCTGAAACAGCTGGAATGTGAAGGGCATTTAAACCTTCCTGCAAAAGGTCAGGGCCAGACTGAGAATTGGGTCGTGAAATATGTAGCTAAGCCAGCTACATATCCCTCAGTGAGATCATTCACTCTTTCTAAGCCTTTTAAGAGATACTCACAAGCTTAGCATGAGGCAATATCAACTGATAGGATTTCTACCAGTTAGGCAAATTCAACAAGCAAACCACTCCATTTATTTTTAACAGCAATGAATTTTCATGAAAAGACAGCTGTTTGTGAACCACAGGTCTGGCAGTTTAAGCTGCTCCTCATATTGTCAGCCAAGTTCCTATCAGTGTAGGGTAACAGCAAAGCAGAATAGCAAGTAGCCATTTCTCAGATGGTAGCAGGGTCAGGAGCCAGCACTGTGTGCATTTGTAATTCTAATGACCCCTAAAGATCAGAGTGCTATGCATATTGCATCAAATTTACCTTTGCAATTTACAGCCAGCTAATCAGATACTAACTTTAAAGTTCAAACAGAAAAGGAAATGTTTCCAGCAGATAACACTTTTTTATAGCTATTCTCATGGCAAAACAATATAAACTCTGGAATTCTTCCAGCTCAGAGGAATGTGAATGACTTCTGAAGATATCTCTAGCAATTATAATGGCTACCATAAAAGCATTTGAGTCGCTGTGATAAGTTATATATTGAGAAAAGTGACTATACCAGCAATTAGAATCCACTCATGACAAAACAAACCAAAGATTGAACTGTGTCATCCCCTGGAAATGGAGAAAGGTTTGACAAGTAGGTTCCTATTTGATTTTTAACCTCTTTGCTTCTGTCTAATGGTGGTTGTATGATGTAAGATAGACCAGGACAGGGCAGTTAGCAGTTTATATTCAACACAGACAGACTCTTACCAGGTAATCATCCCTATTGTTATCTGTTTATTTCTCTGACGATAAAGCTGTATTCCAACTTACACTGTAAGTACTATCAGAGCAGAAAAGTATATAGCAATATGTTTGTGGTAAGCTCTCTATTCACATTGTAGGTGCTATGGCAGTGTGGAAAGGAATAAAGTATGTTTTTCCCAGTTAGTGCCAAGACCTGCTGATTTTCAGTTCAAAACTTCAGAGGAAATAGAAAGCTGTAAATTCAAGAAGCCAGGTTTGAATTCTCTAGTTTGCATCACATATAAAAGTTGATGCAAGGCATGTGTGTGAAAAGTCATGAATAGTAACAATAGTATGTTACATAACTTATGAAGCAAGACATCCTCTTTTGTTTTCATAGCTTTCAAAAGAATTCTGTACAGTTCAACATTATCTCAGTGCTATTTGAAAGATATTGATGTCAGTCTGAGCTACCATCTGATAGCAAGGATGTTGCCAGAGGGCACTTGAGGCCATTAAAGGAAGCAAGTTTTGCTTTTGCATTCCAGAGAATTCTGCAGAACTGTTAAAAGCCTACTGAGGCTACTTTGACAATACGCCTCAAACACTGCATACCTCTCACTATCTAAACTGTGCACTGGCTTCAGATTTTTCAGTATATTGCAAAAGAGCAATCACGCACACAGAAGTATTGTGGCTATTAGTCATCACCAGTTATGTGAGGCGTGTACTTATGGGTGTGTTTAAAAGCAAAAATAATATTACAAATCTTCACACTGTGAATACTTCAGAGAAGACAGTTTGAATGGCTTTTCCACCCTAAGAATTCATATTACACTTTGTAGAACTGAGCTGTACATATGTAGACTTTTTTCCTGTTGTTTCCAGAATGTCTTACGTCATATTCTACACTTCTATCCTGCTCACAGTACTTCTGGCATATACAGGAAACAAATTACAATTTCTAAGGAACCTATTCCTGGAAGGAATCCCTGTGTACAGCCTTAACACTGTTCAGACTGCTTCCACTGAAATTACTCATCTGCACAGCTATGTAGCAAAGACAGATACCTTAACAGGAAATGAGTAGTTTTACATTTGTTTGCTAAGAGCAAATGAATAAATGTTTCTTGCAAAGAGTACAAGTATTTTTGCCAAGAGAAATTTTCTCACTCCCTTTTTATAGTTCTGAGGAAGTGTTTTGTTTAAATAACACAAGAAGTGATCAACTTTCATGTTCGAAAAAAAGTTATCTGATGACTGAAATAAAAATGAGTCTTGTGAAAGGCCTTCCTTAAAATATTTCCTCCACGTCTCTCAGGTGTACAGGGGTGAGGGAATATCAAGGCAAAGTCTCCACAGTTGAATTTCTGTCATACTGAAAGTGGGACATCCTCTCCTCAGAGCTCCTCCAGAAATCAGAATGAACAACACAATTTTTTTCCGGAAAGTTCTTGATCAGGCCTTTAATTTTTACAAATTTTAGCCTGTGCTCTGTAGATTTTACCTGAGGAAAAACTTTCCCCACTTTTTTGCTCTGCATGTTGCTCCCATCTCTCACTGGTTGTCTTGCTCTCTTTGTGGTGCTTGCTTTTCAAGGACAAATTTTTAGAACATTTTTCCCCTGTCCAGGATGTATTGCAAAGTCTTCACTTGCCTCTTTCCCCAGGAACTAAGCTGGCAAAACGCAGGGAGGGACAAGCTTGGATAGACAAGCAGGAACAAGTACCTACCAAGAGAAGGTGGGGAAGGACAGGAAGAGAAACATTTGGGAGTGCCTTAAGAAGATATTGTTGCCCAATAGTGAGCCTTATCCCAATTATCTTTGTAATTATATGCTTGAGGTAGGCCTAAGTTTGTTGAGTATGTGAATAAAACTTCTGCCTCATCTTTAAAAATAATAATCTTCATCTGTGACTAAGGAAACTGTAGGACACGGAAGGGGTTGAATTGGTAGTCAGTTACATTTGAAAGTTAAGCTGAATTTAGCTTTTCACAAAATTCAGATTGAGTTTAGAACTGACTCATGGTGCTAGAGCATCAGTGTGTACATTCTAATGCTTGGGTATTCAGGACAACAAATGTGGCAACCTATGTTATCTTGTAAATACTTGCATCTGCTATTTCTTGTTGCGCTATTTAGTCAGGTAAATTGTGCACTTGCATTAGCAAAATGACATAAGATGACCTAAGTAAATAATCAACAGATTCTAAGGAGTAAATTTTAAAGATCATGTATCACCTGTTCACTGATCATTACCAGTGCAGTTATTTTCTGAATAATGTAAAACTAATTCTGTATAAAGGTGTCACTGGGAGATACATTTTTTCAGTGATGAAAAATTTTGTAGTATTTTATTATTAACCAAGCAGACATATTTCAATTCAGGTTGCATGATTATCTTATTTCAAATTACAGACTAGAATTTACATGTATTATCTATTATGCGTTATGCATTATCACTGTCAATACACCATATTTAAGATTAAGACCCTTTAATTTTATATAATGTTCCTAACAGATACTTTGAATTTTAGGTTATATTGGTAGTGCAATATCAAATTACATTAGTATACAATTATATTTACATAATAAACAAACTATTAAGCTACATTGGACAGTGACCATAGTCTGTTGTTATCCTTGTCAAGTTAGTCTTGGCTAATGAGACCTAAATTAATGAACAAATACAGCTCTTACTAGCAGAGTTCTGAGTAATCCCACTGAGAAAAAATTTGCATACTTACAAGCACTGAGGTGAAACTGTGGAAAATAGGGCTGAACATTAATTCGGCAGAAATCATTTGCATACATCAGTACTGGGAAAACATGGGGATTTTATTTTTCCTTATGAGAGAACAGGTTTCTCATAAGAAAAATATGAAATATTAGGAAAATGAAACCCATTTTCTAGAAAACTTACAACCTTGTCCAGCTTGACATCAATAAATTAACGGTATAAATAGTAGACTATGTGCTGCAACTTAGCAGCATGTAGGCTACAATCTAATACTCAACTGACACATTTTATTTTGGTGAATTAATTTATGTTTTTGCTGAATAAAGTCAATACAATGACCTGAACTGTTGCTAAATTCTCAAATAGGGTTCTTCATCACAAATTTCCTGAGCACATCTGTACTTGTTTCTCCAGTTGATCATCAGCCAAACAGAAAGCAAAGATTTCTCTCACCTATTGAGCAGTTCCTTATGACCCATTTATTTAAAAGAGAAAGTTATTCAGGATAAAGCCCCCACATCATGATTATATGTAAGAAAAGAGAAAGATTCAGAGGGGTTCTGCACTTTTGTGTACAGATCATTGCTGTGAAAAGGATTAGAAGTGAGTGAGGAAAAGTGAAATTATGCGGAATCCAGACATTTTGAGTCTACTGTCCCAAAGCATCACTATTTCTTCATATAATGATATATATTCTCCCCAAGGGTATGATTGTCCTGTGCACTCTAGTAATGCTAAGCCAGTTTGGTTTCAGTAAATCTTGAACTACTTTATACTATGCTTCAACGAGAGGAATGGAATACTGCAAATATATGATTATTACTGGACACTAACATTGCAACAATTATATCTGTTAAAAAAAGACAATATGTTAAAAATTCCTATAGTCATAATATTGCTGTTGGAACCAAGTGTCTAAGTATTCTAGCACTCATGATGTCTTTATGCTTATGACGGAGTAAATGCCTACCTACTGGCCTTTTTCCCTTGAGGGTAGAAATTTACATATGTATTTGTGTGTGTGCGTATACTTTAAAAATTGCTAATTATTTTGACTATCCATTCCCTGCTAAGCATCTACCTTTCCTTACCTCAGGATCAGAGGAAATCTATAAAATCTCAGGAAAGGATGTTCAGACACCCATTATTATGTGACTACAATGTCTGAGATTGCGGGCAATATGGGATTTGTTTCCAATATAATCTCTGAAGCGTAGCTGAGATATCCAAAGGTTTGTGAGACATTGGTGTGCTCTTAATAATTATGATGAAGGACCTACAGGTGACTTGTGGCCTTCTGCAGTGGCAGCCATAGGTCAGACAGGGTACCCACTAGAATCTCAGGAGAACTAGACAATCCCATCTCTGTAATGATTTCTAAAGTCATATGCAGTCAGTGTATCTTATTGGATACAATGGCATCCATAGAGGTATTCAAAGTACCCTACTATAAAAACACCTTTAGTCAACTGATGTTTAAATTAATTGTATAGTTCTCTGGGTTTCAATAACTGTATCAATGTCATATATTTCTGTTGTCTATAAAGAAATTCTAGACTATAATGACACTGTAATGTCTATAAAGTAGACATAAACATTTAAGTACCTTGACCCGTGAGCTGAACCCTGTATAATAGTCCCCAGAAGGGTTTGAGTGCCTGATGCATCCCATGTCTTATCTGGAAGCCTCAAATGAACTTTCTGGAACTCCTCAGACATCTACTAGGGTCATTGCTGTCTCTGTGGGTGAATGGATCAAAGACTGGATGTCTTAAATCAGGTGAGGTAAGTCTCTTCCATACCCTCTAAAATTTGTCAGAAATGTTTGTCATACTTGGTATTAGTGAGTAGTTAGATACATTTTAATACATTTTATGCAATAAAATCAAGTAGTATATAACCAATAGGAAAAAGGCAGACTAAAACTTCCAGGAAGCCAAAAAACCTTAAACTGTAATTCTAGTTCAGGATGCATTTTTAGTGGCTGGTTTTTTTTGGCAGAAATAACTGATATAATAGAGATTTGAATAACTCAGTGGTAGATTCTTAGCACCTAGCTTTATGATCTAAATAAAGGGACTGTAAAGAGGCTGTTGTTGCTTGTTATGTCCCTCAAGACAGCTATTTTGATGTAAAATACTGAAGAAGAAAAAGAATGCAGTTACCACCCTAGTGCAAAACTTTGTGCCTCCAGAATATGCTAGGAATGTGTTTGATTTTTCTCAAATTCATAAATCATGTTTATGCTGATTGTGAATAACCAAACTAATCAAAAACCTCTTGAAAGCAGGATGATTGTACCACTCAGCTTATTATTATCGATTGTAACACAGCACTTCACAAGCAGGACTTTGCTCCAGTCCCCAACTAGCCTCAGTTATGACAAGAACGGTGATGAATCACTAACATGTAACAGTAAAACCAAAGCTAGCATACAGGTCTCTGCACCAATCTCCATACAATGTGACGTAAAGATTTAAGCTTCTTTCTTTAGTGAGATATATGCCTAAATTGAGGTACTTAGTAGCTTAAATCTCCTCAAGAGTTAAGTAGAAAGGGAGATATTCCCCAGGAGAAATTTTAAGTAGGGTCTCCACTGCATGTGTAAGGAATCCTAGGCATGTAAACCCCCTCATATAGGTAACTAAAATAAGGTTCCAGCATTACTTCCAATAGTTCACATAAAATGGAGTTTATAACCCTTTATTTATTACTCCTTTATGTCACCATGGCTAGGCTTCGCAAACGAAGATTTGGGAAGGGCTCTACCCACGTTTCTTGCAAGCGCGTTGGTGGCTAAAAAGGCCAATACGAGCTGCCTCCGTACAATCCTAAACATCCACTGGTCAGATTATTTGACCAATACATCTGTTCTTGAACAGGCAGCAATCACAAGTATTGAGGCCATGCTACTGAGAACGCAGCTGCGATGGGCAGGGCACGTCTCCAGGATGAAGGACCACCGCCTCCCTAAGATCCCGCTTTATGGTGAACTTGCTACTGGCTGCCGTAAGAGAGGATTGTAAATTTAGCCCTAATGATCACTGCAAAGAGATGAACAGGTATATGTTGTCCTCCTCTGTGCACCTTGCAGGTTTAGATGGAAAAGGTCTGAGAGTTATTGTCCTAATGACCTAAGGCAAAAAGATGGGAGAACGATTTTGTGGATAACTTTACTCCATTAAGCAGACAGATGAAGCTTGTAAAATTCTTGCTATGAACAAAGGCAATCAAGGACATCCTGATCCAGACTGAAACATAGAATATAGTGATACTAGAAAAGATGCAGAGATTTTAAAATTCAACCTTCTAATAAAAGCTCATGTAACATATGTATGTTTAGAGACTTATATTTCCAATGACATCTGTTCTGTTTAGCACTTTCACCATGTGTAGACCACAGATGTACTATCAGGCAACTAATCATGATCTGCACATAGACTATTTATTTTTCATATATTATAATGATATATAGAGATAATACACACACTTCTGGAAAACATCAATCGCCAATAAAAATGCTGCTTTAACATATCTCAGCTAACTCTCTCCCTGTCAATCTGAAACAAGGAGGAAGATTAGTGTGCTTTTGGTAGATGTGATGTAAGGAAAGACAGCCAACCATTGTACTAGAACTTGTAAGAGCAAGACACCTGGCTTTGACACAGGCAGGCTTCCTGTGAGATTTTGACCATGATGTCCATAAAGCTTTAGGAATGCATCAGCAGAATGTTATAAGACGCCTTGCACAGCAAAGTCACAAGGACAACCAGCATGAGATTATGAAGTCTGAAGATACTTTTATGGAAAACAGTTTTGTCTCATTACCCTGCTACACACATTAACAAGATGGGAATTATACATTGTGTGTGCAGAAGTCAACTCTCATTCCACTCAACATAAGATTTGAATAATTAATATTTTTTGAGTGTTAAGATGCTTTCCTGATGAATGATGAAGGAAATACTTCTATAAAGAAAATACATAATCCTTTAGCACTAGAGGAACTTAACACTGTTTCTGGAGTAGTAAATCCTTCTCTAGACTTGCGGTCTGATGAGAAAGCACAGTTCATGGTGATAATATTTTATCTCACTTACCTTCAAAACTGCTTTGAATGGTCCCTGGTCTGTGCAAAATGAATTGTGCCTATGTGCCTATGAATTATTGTGAATTAGTATGAAGCACTAACAAGTAGGGGTCCTAGCAACTTAGTGCCCTGGTCCTTAAGCTAACTTCAAACTTGGTGGACTGTGAAAAAACTGATTAAGGATAAAAGACACTACTTGTGTCACAAGAAAAGAAAATGTGAAATAACTGTATTTTCAGAAACCCTCCAAAAGCATTTTGACACAAATTCCTTTCCCTTGTAATGTCAAATGTCACTGTTTCCAGTGGTTGTCTTGGGCTTTGCCCATTAGAGAGGAGAGTCATCTTGAAAATGTCAGGTATCTCAAGGAAAGTGGTCTTGATCAGAATAGCTGGTAATAAGTAATTCATGGCCGATCCTGGTTTATGGACAGAGCTTTTAAACAGCCATTTTATCCATCTTATTGATTCCTGCCTTTACTTACAAACAAACGACTGCAATTTGCTTTTACCTATAAAATTTTGATTGTAAAATGTTTTCTTTCATCAAAATACACTTGGGAGCTGAGGGGAAGGAACCTAGCTTTGTTTCTTCTTTTTTTTTCTTAAACAAGAAAAAGCTCACATAAGCTATTTTAATATAATTTGTCCCATTTTTTGCATATTTTTGATAAATAAAGTCTTTTGACTAATTAACTTTATTGACACTCATTTTCATCAACAGAGGAGTAAAAGTGAATGTTTGTGAGATCTCACTTCAGAAAGGTCAATTTTTTCTTCCGGTTCTCTCTTTCTTTTTCTCTATCTGTCCTTCTGGATATGAATATATGCCACATCATTGCTGGCTGTATACCAGACAGGTCTTCAGGGCTGTGGCTGTGGCTGCCTGATTAATTGTTCCAGTATGACTTCTCTGGCTCTGTGCACTTAGTGGGATGCAGTAACTCTTAGGCACACCTATTTGCATTGAGTATTTGCATTCCTCAGCATTTTCCAAGCTATTTCATTGGAGACAGTAAATATTAATTAATGGTCTTGGAATTTGTCCAATAAATATCCAACGAGATACCTCAAGTGCTGTTAACAGTATTGCTGTCACATATAGAACACACACTGTGCTGTATGTGACATTTTGAAATCCACTATCATGTTTCTGAGGAGAGTGTATATATATATGTGTGTGTGTGCGTGTGCGTGTGTGTGTGTATCTTCAAAAAGCTAAAAGTAATACTAAGAGTTTTTAATAGAATGTGGTGGGTATCACTTTTCAAGTCTTTCTCCATTTTACTCCTTTCCTAATAATTATTCCTACAAAAAATCCACCAACAATTTTTACTTGATATTTTCAAGAATATTCACATTTCAGACTTTCCAGTCAACTCCAGTTTATAAATATCCATCAACCAAAATCTTACTAAGCCGTGGACCTGAATACCAAAAACACATTGGTACTTGATAGGAAAAAATCACAGAACAGACATGGCTTAGATATTAAACAGTAACTTTCCAGAAGACAGACTGAGAGCATAATGCAATGTGAAAACTGACATAGGTTGTGTTACCACATGCTTCCATGAACAGGATAAAGGAAAGTGTTACTTCACTAGTAACCAAACTTGCAAGAACCTTCTCCAGTTGTCATAAAAGACCAATCCAGGTAGATTTTTTTGCACACAGATGAGTTAACTATTTTCTGAGATCTACTATATATACCCAGTAAATTGACATGGAAGATAGCATATCGGTGCACCTCAAATCATGGCTCTTGATATAGTTTTTCTAGGCCAGTCTGATTTCCACTGTCATATTTTAGCATTTTGTTTTGGTTTTTAAAAATCAAGCAGGATTTATTTTTTAACAGAATGATACTAGTAGCATTTTACTTTTGCTAACATAATTAGCATTAGATTTTGGTTCTCTTTTCTTATTTGTCAGCAACATAAAGCAAGACAGTTCTTGGAGCTCAACATTTGCTTTGCCCACTATATTATAATCAAGATTGGGTTTGTCCATAGAACTTTTAACCTACTATCTGTTTTGGCACAAATTTGTAATCTAGTGTTTCTTTGAAAACTGTCTCAGTCATGACAGGGGACTGCTTATCCTTTATGATATGAATTAGAAGAGGAGATTTCATGATTCATTACCAGTTTAGTCCATTTCCCACCCATTTAACCCTGAGATTGGAGAATGGTTGAATTTACAGTAGAAAATAGTAATTTTTTTTATAGCCCTTTCAGTGAGCTGGTGACAGGAGTATTGCACTAGGCTGTCCAGTTTTACAAAATTTGATCTGTGTCAGAGAGCAGCTTCTCCTTAAAAATAGCCAGTTCTCTCTCTGGCTATTCTGATGCAGATGAAATCATTCCTAATTCCTGCTTTTGCAGGAGCAAAAGCTTACACTTAGGCATAATCCATGTTCTATTACCTCACCACAATACCATCTGAGCATCCTACACTCACTAGCAAACTTTATCATCACAATAGTCCTGTTTCTAAAGATAAGACACTGACATAAAGTAAAAGATTAGTCCAAGGTCATGATGGGAATGTGTCTGCACCAAATGCTGCAGTACAGAATGGAAGCAGTTAGGGTTCTCTTACCATTCTCAGCAGCATAAACATTCAGCATTATTTGTTTCTGCCCTTATCTATATTGTTTTACATAAGAGGTACTTTGGCTATCTCTAGACTTTTCTACAAAGTTATATTTAGTTTCAGGCTAATATGGAGTTATTCAGAAATAGCTGCTGCAGAAAAGCTACTCCTTACTAATCCTTTTTGGACTCTATTCTGGAGTAAAAAGATACTAAATTACTACAAATCCTGTTAAAATAAGTTTTAAAATCCATTTTATCTTGCATGTGAATTTTAATTTAATTTTATTAATTTAATTAATTATTTTATTCAATTCTTAAAAAGAATGTATGAAGGCAAGCAAGAAAAGAATTAAATTTTAATAAACGAAGAAAAGTATGTCCAAATTATCAAAGGTCTGGTGTCTCATCTCCTTTTAAATTATGCTTACTGCACATACTTTAAAGGTGTGCATCCCGTTAACATGTGAAATAGTTATGATGTAGGATCTGAAGACTGGTAAGTGCTAACAGCTCGAGGCTATGCACAGCTCTGTTCATATCAGAATTTCAAATTTCTCAAATTTGTGAGGATTATTATTCTCACAATAATAATATGCTGAGGGAAGCTTCAGCACACACGTAATCAAAGTCTTGAGACAAAAAATGTAGAAATCTGGTTTTACATTACAGCAAAATTTATTGAAGAAATGTGAATAGTCATTGGATGTTCAGATGATCAGATGTTTTCTTCCTGCCTTTTGATGACCTGGACAAGGACACTCAGTCTTTTCAGAATTTTTACACTTTCTGTACATGTCTAAGATATTTCTTCCAAATCTGATTAAAATCAGAGAGATTTTTCAGAATACAGTAGCTGGGATTCTATTACAGAATAGACAACACTGCTGTATGAATCCAAATTTGATTCTAAGTCTTGCCTGACACAGATGTCCTTTGACACATCAATTTCAACACAAATTTCAAAAGGAGGTACTAATTTCCAAAGTTCAAATTTACAATTTTCAGAATTTAAAACTTTGGTGTTTACTGTTATACTCTAAAAAGATATTTCTAAACAGTTGAGGGATTGTACTTCAAATGGAAGAATTGAGCTGGGGTGTGTTAGTTAATTTTAACTATTGCTACAGAATAAATTTTCTTCTCTCCCTTGTCATTTTTTTTCCTTTCTTCTTCCTGTTATTTTTCTCTGGTTTATGTTTACTTCTTCCAATCAACGGTATTCACAATTTTAAATTCTGATTAGAATTCAGAGGAGAGATGAAGTTGCCAAGAAACTCTGAAAATCCAGCATTTGGTACCTTGTGCTGGGACAAAAGCTCATGTAAATTTTGGTCTTCACTCTCTTTGCCTGTCTCTTAGATCATGTATGAAACATGTATGGCTAGATCCCCAGCAACAGCAGTGCCATGCGACAAAATTAGAGAAAAGAATTTGGAAGACGTGGCTTAGTCAGTACCTGCCATTGTCTGATATATGGAAAGACTGGAAATTTTAGCACTCTTTATAATGTTTTGAGAGAAAAAGAACCTGTTCTCTACTAGTTTATGTTTTTCATGAAGATGCCATGTGCATGCTTGTTTGCATATAATTGGTATGTGGTGAAAATAACAGAGCTGCTGTAAATAACAGTTCCACTAACTTCAGGATATACAATCTGTGGATCACTCTGTGATGTCTACTGCCTACATCATGGAGCTGTGAGTTTGAAATCAGGAAAGATACTGAAGTCCTTTGCAATTTTTGCATGAAAGGGTTTATAACACTTCTCTCCACATTGCACCCTGATGCTAAATAAACTCATTAAGGCAACTGAAGGGGAAAAAACAAAGAATCAAAAAACAAAACAGCCTCACCTTGCAATCAAGTTGTTTATCTTCTATCTCCCTCAGTGGAAAGAAATGTGTACATTAACTGTGTATAAATTTATGCGTATTATATAAATATACATGCATATTAAGTAGCATCTCCTTTCCTCATTAACACTTATGTGTTTTGGCAGGCACTACAAAACAAGCAGGTGGTCTGTTATGAACTGATAGTGTTGTCAAAGTCTGAAGAGCTGCGGGAATTCAGACTGAATTTGCATCCAGCCAAACTCAGCATAGTTGTTATTGGCACTTACTGCAATGAAACCTGTCAGGGGTAGAAAAAAAGATATGTCACTGTGTCTGGCCAAACACAGGAGGGAAGAGTACAAAAATGTTTATAACTCATTTACATTTAAAGTTCTTCCCGGTGGAAAACCATTCTCCTTATTCTTCCATGTTTGTTTGCAAGGTATTCATAGCTTACTAATCATAATAAAACCTAGCAAGTTATATTACAATAATATATGTACTTCTGATGGAAAACTAGCTACTAGTCACCAGATGTTGTGTCTGGATGCTCTCTCTAGTTTTTTATCCTCCTAATTTTAAATCCTAGATGCTTGAAGGAAAGACACAATCCCTGAAATGTGTTTACTAGAATGTTCTATGCATAGGGAGAAAATTCCTTCCTCATTCCACTTGTTCAAGTTGTACCCTAAAACACCTAAATAAGTAGTACCTGTAACAGTGCCACTTCAGCCGCTATTTTTCCATTTCTCCTTATGATGTTTTTTTTTCTGAATAAGAGTTGAAATCTTGGAGGGGAATAATTAGTCCTCACAGTAACTTATCTCAGACTTCATGTGTTAATTATATGGTGAGTAAAATAATGACTCCCCTTATAGTACTTCTTAAAAGCACACAAAGGCATACACCTTCTCAAGACATAACACCACAGAGCAGCGAGTGTGCCAACTACTAACATCACAGGCGGAAGCGTATCACAGACAGTCTGTGTACAGCCTTGATCATGCCAGTGAAAATGAGGGGACAGAATGGAGTCAGTACTTGGAAAAGATTGATTTACATCTTCTCAGCATGACAGATGACATATCTCAATCAGTAGCCCGGGAAGAACAAAAAACCTGTGAAGATTTTAGACTGTCTGTCAAATACCTCTTTCCTTAGCAGTGGGCAGGCCTCAGGATTGAAGCTGAGACTTATACTTAATTTTTCCTAGAAATCACCATTAAAACATTCATGATAGCTGATCTGTGAGGAAATTTTGAATATATTCCTTCACGTGTCATAATGCCACAGAGTCATCCACAAAGTGCATTTTTTTACCGTTTCCATAAATTGACATGTTCTTATTCACAGAATATCAGGATCATGGTGGGAGCTTGACTTTCCTTTCTATACTGTGCTGCAATTTGTCAAGAAATTAAGAGCTGCATATTTTAACTTTGGACTGCATACTGACATTTTTTCAACATATGTTTACGTCTAGCATATCCAGTGCTAGTCTGCAAAACAGCATGATGAGTGCTAAATTGCCAAGAACAACTCCTTTAATTACATATGTATACATGCAACTCCAGTGTACATGTAAGTGAAGAACTCCACTCAAACCAGCCCTCTAGGAAACCAAGACCTACATCTGAAATACTTAATTGTTAAAGTTTCATATGGTCATACAGCACCAAAGCAGGGTCTTTCAATCTTTGTGCCCATGATCATTCATTCACAGAGACAGGTCGCACTACTAAGTTCCTGACAGGTTTTACAACAATAAAAATACAAGAAATCTTCTCAAGTGCAATCATAAGTACTGCTACATAGATAGTTTGAAACTTAATCTGATCAATTTAGTGGAATACTTGTTTATTAGTACAGTGAAAAAATACATTACAAACTTTAAAAAAAAATGTGCTGATACTGCACTACTAAACATTTCATTTCACTAAACCTGTTATACTTTACAACCACCTTTCTTTTTGTTCCCTTCTTAAAAAAACGTCAGAAGGAAAATTCAAAATACAACAGGGCTGGTGTCTGACTTTTCAAATAAACAAAAAGTGTAGAGCTGGTAAAACTGGTACTGCAAAATATTGGAAAAAATATTGTATTTTGTTTACAGAAAGTTTATGTTTGGGGATGTTTGAAAGTGACAACCTTTTAAGGGAGAAAAACAAACAAATAAACCTTCATAGATTTACATAAAATACTTCCAGTTTACATCTCTCCCTTTCTGGTTCGACTAGACTTTCTTGTTTTAATGATATGGGTGGATTTGGTGACTAATGTTGTTTTCGAGCTTCTAGCCAGCCAAGAGCTTTCCCAGACTTTGGTCCTGTCCATCTCATCCACTAAGAGACACATAAAAAGCTAGGGAGAAAGGAAGAAGAAGAAGAAGAAAAAGTGGTCAAATGATGAGGGTGTAAGGGATTGTAACTTACAGTCTATCCTTCCAGGAGTTAAAGCACAAATACTGTAACTGCTGAAGTGCCTTTGAGCTTCCACTGATATTGTGTCAGCAAAAAAAGGGTTCCACTATGTCAGCAGGTGATAGTCTAGTACAGGAGTCCTTGCGGAGGTTCTCTGCTCTTTGTTAGACAGTTCTGAAACACAGTGCTACCCCTGTTCCTCTGAAACCCATTGGAAACAGAAAAGTTAGTGTTCACAAATACACTGGCTGGTTTATGAATTACTCTGTGCAACTGTAAACAGTAATTTTGTTCTAACTTGGGGAATGTGCATGAGGTAGCAACCTCTGGCACAGCCTTATGCAATGAAAACCAAAGGATCATGAAAAGGAAAAGTTCTCCAGGTAAAAAATATGTATATATAATTCCAAGGCATGATCATCAAAAAGGACTTTCTTGGGTCTCAGCTCAACTACAGAATAACACGTCCTGTTTTTATCAAAAGGGAATCATACATTCATGGGGGTCAAAGGCCCTTTGTTAAACAAAGGCCAGTTACATAGAAACCCTTGGGGAAAAGGAATTCTGGTGAACTGGTGGAAAATATGCATTTGTGTATTGAATTCCAGTGAATTAACCAGCTAGAAAATGGATTCTGGATGGTATGGGTTTTTTCAAATGTTCACCTATAACTCAGTATGAGCCTCTAAAACTCAGCTGTTTAATCACTGAGGTACTGAGTTTACACCAGCCTTAGCTTTGTGTTTCTGGTCAAAGGTGTGGACTTGAAGTTAACCTCTTAATCACTCTCACCACATTTTTGCATACATTGTGAAAGTCTCTTAAAGCACACTATATAGATTCTTTCAGATGAAACTAAATTGTACACAGAACTTAAGGAGCATACCCATTACATTGCTGCCACTAATGGGCACTCAGCACCCAGGGCCAGGCAACAGCCAAGCCAAAGTAAACCCCTCAAACATATTTAACATGGTTGTGAGGGTTCAGCTGCAGCTGTTTCCCCATACAGATCCACTGCACTGCACGAGTTGCTTATATTGACATAGGTTGAGTGAACTTCTTCTTTATCTGACCAAATGTGGTGAGAAAGGACTGGCTTTGGTTCCCAACTCAAGATAAAAAATTAAAAATATGTGAATATTAAGTGGAGAGAGGCATTTCCCTGCACCTCAGGCTTAGAGACATCTTTGTAGCTGGAGGATTAAGGTACTTTCTTCACTGTAGGTTAAGTGTAAGCAGCTGTGTTAGTGTCCTGAATGCTATGGTTCCCACTTTTAGGTAATGAACTGACCACAGGCATAATATAAACAGCTGAAGTACTTGACTGAGCACTGGGAATGCCACAAAATGCTAAGCAACTAAACCCTAGTATTTTAGTACTTCTGAGTAACAACAACACAACATGGTTCACTTTAGAATTTTCAGATGGCACTCACAAAGGTTTCTTCTAAGAAAATGAAACAGATCTTGGGACTTCATTTAAAGTACTCAAAGAAATGAGCTGGCATCACTTGTAGTACCTTGTGTTTGCCAGAGGCTGAGTGTACGTGTAAACACTGACTGTAAGTCAGCTGATACTCTTGTTACATTATGTTTACTTGCTTGTATGTCTGTATGTTTGCAGAGGTATTCAAATTAGACAATTGTGGTTGCAATGTTTTGCTGCCCAGTATCAGTGGTTGCTTTGCTGCAGGAGTCATTTGTAAAAAATGACAGTTGAGACAAGAGCCCTAAAAGCTGAAGACTCACACAAGACCATGATTTTGCTACTGGACTAATACATACCAGCTAGCTGTTTTTTAAGTACATGAAGCAGTCAGTCTGGTCTGAACTCAAAGCCATTGTCCCACAAACACGCAGAGCTGCAGCAGGTAAGTTTGTGTACAGTACATGAAATAACCACCCAGTATCTCCTTCCACAGAGAGAAGGTAATTTAAAACCAAGATAATTTTTGCCCACTTCACTAAGAACTTGAAGTAGGAAAATCAGTTGAAAGACAAAATGGGCCCCACTTCTTTCATCATGTGTCTGCCTCCTGTGGAGCCAAGTGTATAGGAGTTCACATTCGGTGAGATTGGGCTGGAGTGGCAAGTTGGGGCAAAAATCCTTTTTTGGTCTGAAAATCCACTCCAAGCTGAAATCCTCTAACTTGCTAACAGAAAGACACTGATGACATCTCATCTGGCTTTGGAGAATCTGGGAGCTGCTACCTTGAACACTTCTCCTTTCCTAAGGCAGTCACATGGCACGTAAGCACCCTGGAAAACAGGTGTATCCCTAGCAGAAGCTACAAGTGGGACACTGATACAGGTGATAGGGACTCAGTTCTCAGAGTCTGAGTTCTTTTCCATTCCTCTGTGATACTCATTTAAAAAATCACTATATTTGTGTTCTACAAAACTCAGCGGGGTCAAAAATGTTCACATAAATCCATCTTCATATATGTACTATTGACTCCTTCACTGAACATCTCTGAGTCCCTGTCTTCCTAGACAATGGTTAGGTTGTCTTCCATCACTGTTCACATTTTCTGTTCTTCATCAACAAAGGTCTAAACACCAGCTATGAAATTGCAACTTCCTGCTGTTAAGAATTATTCAAGAACATATACAGTCATCCCACAGAGCATTGTCCTACTAAGTCACCTATTGCTCTGACAAAGATGATTTAGGGATGATTCCAGACTAACAGAAGATTTAGAGGTCAGAGTGTGCTGTCAGCAAGAGAGGCCAGAATTGAAATTTGATGGGCTGAATGTATGCTCAGAAACACCATGCTTTTCTGCCTTTATTATTTTGTAGACATAGTTGTTGAAATCTATCATATAGAGACCAGAAGGTGAGCATCTAATCAAATGATTGCAGAGTCTTCCTTTATGTTGTGATGGCTTTTTGCTCATTTTTTGTATGCTGAATATAAGAAGTCACATAAACCCTGACTTTTCTTGTTTGTTTTCTCTTACTGCATCTTGCCTTTGAAGTCAGATACTCAAAATCAACATCAGTTATATAAAGATACACACACACACAAAAGAAAAAAAAAAGAGAAAAGAACTAGGCAGTGGAGTCTGGAATGTCTTCAACCAAGCTATAAACTTACATGGTTAAGAAGAGCCAAACCACAGTCACTGCTGATTTAAAGGAACTCTTTTACTTAGTGACCATCTTCGTGAAGCAGAATGCATGGAAACAAACATTAAGGTTTATAAACAGAAAGTAAATAAATGGTGCCCAATGTTGGTCAGCACAAATTCATTTATAGACTCCTCTACTCAAACCATCTGCCATTAGAACAAAAAAGCTCGGAAGTCCTTTGAAACTGTAACTTTTATTACAGAGTATGAAAATATCCCAGATGAGCTGAAATTGAGCCCCCTTGTCTCTGTGTGTATGTGTGTGCTTTCTTGCTGACATATATTTTTATAGAGGTGAGCTTTCTGCAGGCACTGGACTCCTTTACACCAGCTATTTTGAGACCTAGAGTAAACCAAGCACCAGTTTGCAAAAAACAATTGTCTGATCCTTACACAGTAGGTCAGCATAAATGTCCAGTCCTTTAAAGAGCACTTAAATTTGAGTGGTGCATGACTTGTGTCTGAACTTAACAGTTCACTCTTACTCCTGTAGGTTTTCTTTCATTCTGAAAGAAATTCCCAGAAGAGTTGTCTGCAAAACAATGAAAATAGTAATCGCATTGTGTGACTTTGATCCCAGTATAAGCAGATTATTGGGAGGTGCCACAGGGTAGAGCTAACAGCTCTCACTGATTCTAAACATTTGTCTATATGGAACAGAATAGGGTAATTCTATTATCAATCCAGTTGAAAATGTATCGTAATAGATTTCATTGTTCTTATACTATTTTTAATGAACAATACGAAGACAGAAATTGTAAAAGTATTAAAGATAAAATTGGGAAATGCATGTTCCAAACCTATTTGAATTTATTTGAGCCTCCTGCAGCAGGCCTTCAGTTAGAAATGATAATAAAAATGTCCATTGACTTCAGAATAGAACTAGCTAAGCCTCTATTCCTAGTAGATTTGTCCAAACTATAAATTCTGGAAGAATTTTTTAATGTATTTTTAAAATTACCCTTATCATTTTAAGTTAATAATAATTTGTGAATAACTAAAATGTGTGCTATTCCTTATGTAACATCTTTTCAGCTAAAAATAATTTTTATTTCTTCCCTTTTCTTTCCTATGATTTACCAGCTCCAATAAGAATATGGCGTTTCTCATAACATCCAGTCCTTATTTTAGATCCTAAGCAGGGATAGTATTAAAGTAAAATTTTATGTGTTAAAAATAAGTCCTGTCCATTTATGAAGAGCTGCATTTGTTTGGTGCAATTTGGGGAAAAGGGGACACCTACCTAAAATAATGTTTACTGAAGTGGAAAAGTAATGTGAACCACTCACAAGGGCACACAGAGCAGTTCAGAAGTTCAGTGGTTAACCATGACCCAGCCTATTCTTCCTTAGCAGAAAAAAATTTGATTCTCCCAAGGACTTTCTCCAGTGTGTTCACTTAAGTAAATGATTTTTTTTCCCCAAAAAACATGCTTCCAAAGCTCCACAGATACTGTAATATCAGCTACAGCCCTGGAGGAAGTGAACGCTAGAGTAATTCACCGAAGATCCTGTGCCACAATATTGCAAACAAAGGATGTCTGCCTTCTCATGCTTCAAATGAGGGTTGTCTCTTCTTGATTAGAGGAGGATTTTCCCTATAAAACAAAACTATGCATAAAGGAAAGAACAAACTACCTTTATCTACGAAAGAAGGAAAATGCCTGCTAATAGCAGTGAAGTTAATAACAGACCATTACAGGATACCACCCACTGAGCAAACAGCAACTTGATAACACAGCAAAAGTACCTAGGAAGAAAACCACAATGACTCTCCAATATTAATTTATCTGTTGGTTTCCATTTAAGATGTAGAGAAGGAACAGAACCTGGTCTCCCAATGTACAATATTCTTTGTTAATAAGAGGTCAGAAGAACATGTTATGTGCTTTAACTGCAAAATGAAACACATCTGAGAATATTTTCAGATAAAACCAGCAATTTTGTTTTTTCTAGAAGGCAATTTGTCACAATTTAAAGCCTAAGAACTATTCTTTGAAGCTATATAATAAATATTGTATAAGAGAGACATCTGAGGAACACACTGTTCATAATCAATTGAAAGTCGCAGGGGGAAAAACCTTGATAAATTCATTATTACTGCGAATTATTATTTCAGATATGGTTTTGATGTTATAATTTTGTAAAACCTTTTAACTACATCAAAATTACCTCACTGCTCTTTTGGTCTAGGTGGTATTAAATTAGTTTAAGTACAATTTAAAAAAAAAATCTGTTAAAGATCTTCAGCCATGAGAAAATTTAATATATTTGGTTAAAATGCAAAACATGGAAACATAATTTCTTTTGTAAATCTCTCTCTTAAACCTAAGCTGGATATTTGCAGAGTAACTTCAACATTCTAAAAAAACTTTGAAAGGTTGAAGGCCAAGGAAACACTATGCTATAATATTGTCTACTGAGTAACTAAATAAATTGCAGAGAAAACATCTCCTTTGCTTTAGCTAAGTATTCAGCTGAATATATTTCTATTGATTTTTTTTCTCTTTTGAAGGATATAGCATTGCAGAAAAAATACCAAAAATGCCAGGACAACCAAGCCCAATGGACTGATCTAAAAGACCACTTTATATTTTGAAAATAGATCTCTAATAAGCAGTGTTAGTGGGCTGCTAAAAACCCCCAAACCCTCAAGAACCTACTTTGAGAAAAAAACCCACCATATTGCATGATTCTTGTACCTTTCCAGCAAACCACAACATAGCACATGAAATTCAACCAAGAGGCTCCCATTTGCTTTCCTGGGTTCAGATAAAGTACTTCATCCTGAATAGATTGTATTGAAAAAATAATTAAAAAGACAGAAGAGATAAGGAGAAAGGATTTCTGACTTCATATTAATTGTAAACTCTCCAATAAGCCCTCTTCATTGGAGGGGGATGCAATAAGGCTGTCAGCAGCTGCCTGCTGATTTCCTGCACTTCAGGCTTATGAAAAATCAATTGCAAGGATGAGTCTTTCTTTGTTGCTATAAAAACCCATCACACTGTGTTCTCTCCCTGACTCTGTACTGAAATGAGAGTCAGAAGAACTGTGTGTGAGACAGAGAGAAGGAGCTCCCTCTATTTCCGTGGTTTCTCAGGAGTTAAGACACAGAGGATAGTAACCCCTGCTCATTTTGTTCACAGGGTAAACCACAGACCCCAGAAAATGCTACAATGAAGGATGCAGGCATACCTTCTAAGTCAGTTCTTCTGTTTTTGGGGATGTTGGCCCCTTGAGTGAAGTGAATGATGAATTGTTAACAGAATAATTGTGTCTGTGTATACTTCCACAAATAACTAGAGAGAGTATGAAAAATTATTAGATGCCAAAGGAAAAGACAGGTGATTAAATGATAGTGCTGCAGCAGTAACTTTGAGAGATGCTGTTTGTTTCCAGCATGTATCTGAACCTATTCCAAGTACTTTTATGCTGACTCTATCCAGTTCAAACATTTAGAAGCAAGGACTGTTTTGTCAGTAATAATAAGATGCTAGGGTACTAAAATGGTGTCCTAGGGAGGACTTTTTTTAGAAAAAAGAAGATTCTTATGACTTAGCTAGTGCTCCTCAGCCTTTAAAGGTGCAGATTATGTTTTGGATTCTCTGTTTGTGGCTAAACTGTAGCTTAATTCTCTGCAGCAATGGACTGGAACTCACTAGAGTTTCCTTCCTGATGACACTCCTAAATATCTGCAGAAAGCTGAGGCATGTAGGAGGATGGGATACACCCATTTCTCAATCCTGTAAAACACTGAGACTTCACCAGGGTTGTCACCCATTGACAGCTTTGGATGAGCTGCACAACTGAGGTGGGTTTAGGAAGGGCCAGTCTTGCAGCTGTGGATGTTTGGGGAGTTGACATTTCCGTTTTGTGATAGCAGTCACTTCAGTCTATAACAGAGAGCCCAGTGCTGCTGTCCCACAGAACCTGAGGCACGGAATAACCCCACCGGTGCGGGGCTCGTGCCCAAATACAGAACATCTAGATTCCCCTGGAAAAAGTAATCATTCAGAATCTGTGTAACTCTGTATACTACTGAGTTAGGACTTGATAAAGTAAAATATTCACATAGAATTCTGCCCTGATTTGTGCCTCCAGTGAGGCCCAGTCGGCCTGACAGGTGAAAAACCACAGGAATATTTGGCCGCACATTTCAACCCGGGATGCGATGTCTAGTTGCAGGCTATTAGGGGGATGTTGAAGGTTTGTTGACTTGCTAGAACAGGTGAGATCCACCCTGCATATAAGGAATTTAATAGCAGACATAGGGAAGAGGAAGGCAGAGGAAGTCAGTGTCTGGAACAAATACTGTGGGAAAAAGCCTGTTGAGGCAGTTTTCAGTACAGTCACTGTGTTTTGAATTATTCTTCCTCATAGTAAAACCAAATTCCAAACACTGTGATTTATTATCTCACTACAATGAGTGTCACGGTGGAGATTCACCCTATTCAGTTAATATGAACATCTCCAGCTGGAAATGGAGAAAGAAATATAAGCCTAAAATATAAAAAAAGAACAAAAAAAGTTGAAGAGTTTTGTAGTATTTCCATTGTAGACTTAAGCTTGAAAATACTGGAAGATTCATAGGAAATGTTGTTTCCCTGAGGTCCCTAGTATAATTTCCATGATTCTGGGTGTGTTCATTTTAATACTAACCCCAATGAGGTCTGCAAACCTAAACAAGTACCTCTGTGACTATGAATCTCATCAGAATGCTACATCTATCTCTTAAATATTCATTGCTATAATTCATTAATTGTGTGCTACATGAAAGAAAAAAATGTGGATTTTTCTGTAAAACCTGACACCAGCTCAGAACTGAAATTTGTTCCAGAAGTGGAGTTCTGAAAACATTCTTCTTCAAATCAGGTTTTCCTTTTTGTTCCTTAGAAACTTTGTCCATTGTCCTGTAATTATCTCACCACTAAAAATATCTGAAAGAAAATGGATTGACATCTTTTCTCCTGCGATACTGAAGCATTGTTCTGGAGCAACAATATGAAGTTTTAATAAACAATCACTCTTATTCATGTCATTGCCTGGAGTTGGTCAGAAGTCATGGAAAGAGGAGTTCAAGTTACTGGTCTGTGAAATAGCTCGGTGAAAGGAATGTGTGCATTTAGAGGCTGGCTCAATAAATACCTCCTGGGGTGGGGAACAAAATCAAACGAAGTTCCATTAATCTGTCCCAAGGCTGAAGACAGCATCATCCCAAATCCTAAATTACTTCTGGCAAGCCATCAGCACAAGAATCCAATCTGTGTAGAAAATGCAAGATAGGCTGGGGACTTGCATAAAGGCATTTGGCCCCAAATGTCATCCATTATACATCTGGTGTAACAGGAGCACTGAATTACAGATAGTCTGAACTAAACCCTAGAGAAAATCCCATAAGTTTTTCACTGTTTTTAGGTCAGTTCTCAGATGCAACCCAGAGGTCTATCTCAGGACACAGAGATTGTTATTGCTGTACTAATATACTATGCACTACTTAGGCGTGGTCTATTCTTAAACCCATTATGGTTATTTTACTCTAATGTAAATAGCAACAAACACAAGTGTTTACTAACGAGACTCTGCTCCCATATCCCTGTCAGTGCCTTGCCAACTTCCTGGAGGGAAACTCAGTGATGCAGAACTTTATTAACTGGAAACTTTGTGTGTTTATTTGGAAACAAAACCTTTGCATGTGATCCGAAGCCTATGATTTGCCTACAGAATGTTGTCATCACAACCATGTTTGTTAACACCAGACTGAACAAATTGGAGGGAGTACAAATGTCAAAAGCTCAATTACAGATTGAAAGCCTGGATGTGTCTAAAGCATTCACTATTTTTTTATCAACAAAGTTACATATTATACCATGACATCCTTTGTGCCTATAGAGCAAATGAAGACTGAGAGTAAACAGTAATAGCTCTACTTATATGGTGAGCTTGCAGGACTCTAGAGCAAATCATTGCTTTATTTTCCTCTGTAATAAGAGCAGCTTTTGAAATAGCTTTTCTGATTTATTTGAATGCATGTTTTCTGCTACCTAAACTCTTTACTGTGGGTTCACTCCTTCTTTAGGATTTAAGATTTTCTTGTCTTTCATCCTATGAAAAACTGGCAGCATCACATTGCCTGAAGTGTATTCCAGATAAAAGCATTAGTTTGCTAAGCCACTTTACCTGCTTTCTTCTTTCATTTAATTCTTATTAATGTCTCACTTCCATCAAAGTCCATATATAATCCAGATCATGCATTTTACAACTGCTGTTTTTCAGCAGTCAGTGCTCTTGCCATTCTATACTACCATGAACTCTCCTACCAAACATTTCAGAAGACCCTTTCTTACAAACAAATAGCAATGGAAAAGGAATGTCAAAAACACAGTGCACTTTTCCATGGAAACAGCCAGGTAAAGGACACTGATCCCACTCTGGCATGCAGATCTTGTGTCATAGCTCTTATCAGCCTTACTCCTGTTGCTAGCTTGATAAAATTACTTGCCAACAGAAGACATTGACTACACCTGGATTTCAGACAGGATATGTGAAGCACCATGCTCGGAATAAGTTTAACCCATAAATGGAAATGACATAGCTATTTCAAGTAAACAGTCGGACTAAAATAATCTTCCCATTGTAAGAAAATTTGCATTGTAAGAAAATTCATGCAGCACAGCACTGTGCTAACATAACTATATTGCGCCTGGGACCCTCTGCAGAGAGCTACATTGTGTCATAAAGACATGGCAGCTACTTTAAAGTTGCTCAAGTATTTCTCCTATGCTTCTGCCTTCTGAGGCATACAGATTTCCAGGCTGCAGACACAGTGGATGATCCATGCCACACTGGGATTTCTGGAAGTAAGCAGATAAAGTCAGCTAGAACTCTACAATGAAAGAAAGCTCTTCAAAATCATCTTTGAAGTCTGAAATGTCTCAAAAACTTCAGCTCAGTAGCACATAGATATATCATGATTTTGGAAACACCCTGTTTCTGTTCCTGTATTTAAGGCCAAAAGGGGTAGTGATAAACAAAAGTATCAACTACATTCAGACCCCACATATTCTGCAGACTTTGAATTTTCTTCCCTTACCAATCTTTTGCTGAAGCATAATACTGCAGTATAGAAATCTGTATCTAAGCAGTAAAAGTCTAGCAGAGAAAATAGGAAGAAAGGATCAACCAAAGAGGAGCATGTCTTTCCCAAACCTCCTGTTTTGTTATATCCCACTTATCAGATCTAACATAACTAAACCTAACTAAAGGGATGAATTTGATATATGGGTTCCACAGGAAATGTTTCTATGTGTGGTATTGTATTACTTAAACTCACATTTTGCATTGCCACATCTTGGGGTTCCTATTGAGAATGGAGAGCATTTACTTCCTGTTGTGTTTATACACAGTAAGTCAGAGGTTTTGATTGTATCTTTAGGCAGAGCTGAGTAACAATGAATAATTTTAGAAGTCTGCAGGGGAAAAAAATAATTGCAAAAATAAATACAAAAAAAGAACAAAATCTAAAAAACAGAGAGATGTTATCATCTGCATCTTAGACAGAGATTCTGATAATGTGGATGGCCAAAAGAAAGGGTACTCCTAGGGTGTTACCCCACCAGGAATAATATGGAATTACAGGACTGCCATTTTGAATTTGAAAGCCTATTTCATCATTCTACCCCTGAAAATTTTAGCTTATTGTTCTTATATTGGACCTGGACCTACATCTTCAGGTTTCTCTTCAACTTGTTTCCACTAATATGTTTTTATATTATTCTTGTTTCTTGCTCCCTCTTTCCTGATCACCCTTTCTCTCCCACCTCCTTTATTAAGTTTTCTACTGACAGAATGATTTTTAGGCCTTGCAGCCCATAATAAGCTTCTGAAGACTTAAAAATACCCTCCTTCAATTTTGCTAGGCAATGAAACTATAGAGACACACATGTGGGAAGTGCTAGATCCTCTTTTATCCTATTAGCCACAAAGTCATTTTGTATAGGTCAGTCAGATTCTTTAGCAAATCATTGCTATGCTACTTGTCCAAACATAAGTAAATTTCATCCTGTATATTCTAGCATGTCCTTCTAGACTTCCTATTTTAAAATAATTATATTTGCCAGGAAATTATTGTACCTTTCTTATGAAGTTACTGTTTTTAACATTTTCAGAATGAAAAACATATCTGCTATAAGTTCTACTTCTGTACTTGCCTACATTTCAGATTTAGATCAATTCAAAGGCAAGTGTAAGAATGGATTGAAAAAACCTCTACATGTGTTGTTTGTTTGGATGAAATATATAATAAATTCTCATGAAGTCTAATTTAGCTTCCACTGCTAGAGCCACAGAGTTAAAAACATGAAGGGAGACAAACGGGTGCGTGGTTTTGATTTTTTTCTGTTTATACACTTCCTTAAAGCTAGAGATGTAATTAAATCATAAATTCTATAAGCATTCAGCAGGCTTGGGAAAGCTGTAGTCTGAAGAAGAAACTCTTGCATTAATAGAGATCTAGCAAAGCAAGCAAGCTACTGATATCTTGTTACCAGTGGGCCACTGCAGCTGTCTAACAGTAGTAGTGAGGCAGTCTCTAATGCCTGAAGAGATTGTATCCAGAAAACATCAGTTTTGTCACTCTCATTAATTTTTCCTACCTGGAACAGAGCAAACATGATGTGAAAGCAAAATGGAGAGACATAGTAGGTAGATGCTGAGTTTAAGCACTAAACCAGGAATATCTCTGTGTTCCTGTGGGTAGGTTATTTTCCACACAAAGAAAGGTATGGCTATATGGCATACTTGTTTTCTTCTTCCTGTGCCAGAGGGCTTCATGTAGTAGACACTCAAAATGAGAATCTATTCCCATATTTCCTTCTTTGGAAGTGTAAGTGGTAAGCACCGTGATACATGTAATATTTTCCTTTAAAGCAATCTATTTAATGTCTTATTACTGGTACTGCAATACAAATGTTGTAATGTAAATAAATAAAAATCATGGGAAAATCCAAAATAAAGACTTTGTTTGCCATGAAACCATAAAGTTAACCAGCAACTGACTTAAAGGTTATGCCTACATTACTGAGTGATGTAGTACAACCAAGGAAGAAGTGGGGTTTGATTCACTGCGGTCTGTTGCTGTTCTAGGACCATATGTCCACTTCACGCCTTCACTGGCATTGAGGTTCTCACCAATTGCTGGTACTAGGTCCCCACATTCCATGCAGGCAACATGAACTGCAAAAGGATCTTGTACCCTTAGTAAGGATGGTACTACCACTAACTGTTATTCTACTCTGTGTCTTAAACTTTGTATTCAAAAAGGAGGAAAACACTTGGAGCATGGTAGTGGTGTTCTCAGGGACATATCTCAAGACTTGATGTCAGGGACATACCTCAAGACTTGATGCATAGTCTTAAAGCAAATATGCACCAAAAAGAGGAACACCTCCTGTGCGCTGAGGGCCAATGTATATGTACCCACTCCATCCATAGCCTGCAACAGGCACTGTTTGTCCTGCACATACAGGGAGACTACAGCCAGATGGAGATGCTGTCAGAAGGTATGTTCACTGTATTGTGGGCACGGCCTAAAGAAGCCATATGTAGTTACAGAAAAAAAAAGAGCTTAGATCTTCCTAGAGATTACAACACCTAACTCATTTGTGGTTTTTAGAGGGCAGGAAAAGAAAAGCTGTTGTATTGGTCTAGATATCATTGCAGATTAAGGGGTGTCTTAGTGCAGGCTTTGACCTTTCTGACATCTTGTGATTCTGTGCTAGACCTAGTACCAGTTCTCTGAAAACCTCAGCTACAGTTTGAATACGTTGTCTGCATGTGCCTTGAGGAAATTTAGACATGAAATGCTTCCTGCAGTTTTCCTTCACTAAACAGGTCTGTTTGAGGCATGGTGTAAGGACTCCCTGAAACAATGTCTCAGCCTTGGCCACATCGATCATCATCACTGGTCTACTCTGGCCTCCAATCGGAAGGCCTGGAGACACACCACCTATAACGCTGCTGCTACTTTTGAGAACGCATGCAGGATCACTCTTGAGGAGAAAAGACAACGCAGAAGGAACCACGTCTTGTCGATACAACCTAAGGAGTCTTTCTGCTGTGCCTTTTGCAACCGGACTTGTCTATCTCGCATTGGCCTCTTTAACCACCAGTGCACCTGTAGCAAGTGTGGGTAGAGTCCTTCCCAAATCTTCATTCACGAAGCCTAGCCATGATGATGATGATGATGATGTAATAGGATCCTCATTAGAATCCATTCTCCTTCCCTCTTGACCAATTTTCAATCACACCAGAACTATTCTTCCTGTGTCTTTCAGTGTCAGGTGTCTGGGTTTTTTTACCAGACACAAAATACAAAAGTCTTTCTGGACATTTATTCTCTTTTCAGGAAGCTTCAAGTTATTCTCAGCACTTTCACACGGTAGTGCAATTTGAAGTCTGTAGAAAACAAAACTGCCACTGGGCTTACACCATAACTGCATCTTTGTACTGTTAGAAACCAAGATCATCCCAGCCGCAGTACATTTCAGCACAATATGTAACAAATTTTATTTTGCTGATATTGGCACTATATCTGGGACAAAAACAATCATTAGATCCCTAATTAACTTATCTGATGAAAATCAGCACAGCCTAATGGGGACTTGTTGGTTTCTTTGTTGCTTTTAACTTTTTTCCATGCCATTGGGATTACTTGTTGAACTACTTTTAGTAATATGCTGTGAATAATGGTGACATGATCAGGCCATCGTGGATGGAATACTTATGTCAGAGAACTCCAATGATGCCAAATGTCACATAGATTTCTCTTTCAATCTGCTAAAACACCAGTGACCTCAAAAGAACCACACCTGCACACACACATCTTGAATTCTTACAGTTGAAGTAGATTACATTCTTATGGTTTTAAAATTGATAATGAAAAGATTACAAAGAACCAATTTTTTGGTGTATATTGAACAACAAAATTAAAATCTAATGAACAAAATTCACCCCTTTCATAGTATCAGTAGCTCTTTTCCTTTAACTCTGGATTTGGCAATGTTAGCTCACAAATGGGACAAATATCAACAGTGTAAAGGGAAAGATGCCCAAATCTTCGTTCGCGAAGCCTAGCCATGATGAAAGGGAAAGATAACCTTCCATTTGATTGAAAGTTTATTTTCTCATGTCTATCTTGATGTATCAAAGCTAACTCCACTTATAAAGATGCTTTTGCAACAAAATACCGCCGTAAATCAGCCTCTGGGTTACACAAGTAAAGCAAGGAGAGAACATGTTACAGAAGGCAATTTTTGTGGAGAGATCAGTTTTACTGAAGTTGGTAACAAGCCAAACCAGTGAAAAATAAATAAAAAATAAAATACTGTTCATGTATGAACTGTAATATTACTAACATATTACAAATAGTTTTTTAACTGAATAATCTACACTTCATGTGACATCACATGACATGTGAAGCTCAGAGCAATTGTTCACTTACGTAGAACTCAATCTCTTTCCTACCTTTATTTAGTGCATCACACATCAAAGTGGAAAATCCCTCTTACTCATTATTCTTATTGTTCCTTTAACAAGACCATCTTCCATTGGAGATGCTCCTGACATTTTGAGCAGTAGAGAGAGGCAATTAAAGAGTGAGAGCAATTACAGGAGTAGAAAAGGTTATTGCAAACATAGAGACGCTATACTAAACATAGTGACACTACCATAAAACATCCTTGCAACAATGTAGAGACTAACGCATTTTGAAAATAGCCACCCAAATATTTCTCAGTCTTTGACCCAGTTTAATCACCCTGAAAATTAGTACAGAATAAAGAACTTTGATACTCAGTTGTGAAAGGCATTAATGAAAACCTACATTCTCCCTTCCAATTGAAGTTCCATTTCCTGCCAGATGAACCATGAAGTGGTAACAGCTTGGGACAACATTTTTGATATGAGAGCTCTCCTAGAAACAAGGCTTTGAGAGAGAGTGAGAACCAGAGACACCAAAAAAGAGGGGCACACAATAAGAATTGATATAATAAAGGACATATTTTGTCAGAAGATTTTAAAAAATATTTAAAAGGAGTTAATATATTACACAAATAAAGCTGATTGATTGCATTTGCAGTGCAGTTAAACAATTTGAAGAGTGCCAGATCAGTATTCTTGTTCTATAATGGCCATGATAACTCATCATATTTGCTTTCCTACTTGTAATCATATTTTATTTTTCTTTACCAGAATTCTACAAGTAATTGCTGGTGGCATATAGACTAAGTCACAGATGTTAGAACAAAAGATAAAACAAGTACACTGAATGTACATTTCACATTTACACCCAACAAAGGTTGTCAGCTGTTTCTTCCTTGCAGCTGCTTAAAGGTCTTACTGTTCTCTCCCATTGGAACAACTATCTGTTGAGAGACTGCAATGCAACAATGCTCGTTAGTTATTTAGTTCTGTTTAATTGTAGTTACCATCAAGCATAACAGTCAGAAAGTATGTGGTATTAACTTTATCAAGTATTTTTCCCCAGTGCAGTTTTCATTAGGTTGGTAAAAGGCTTCTACATTGAAGAGCTAGTCTGAAAAGTGTCTGTCACATCAACCCGCCAGAATCTACAGGAGGATGACTTTAGTTTACCCTGTTCATGACTAGGGCTAAGTGAAGCCTTTCCTTCCCATCTGTACCAAAAATGGATCAAAGAGACATTCCATTCACAGTACGTCTCCACACATTTGTTCAAGCATTTGTTCAGGTTGTCTTGTAGGTGAGTTCAGATTTCCATAATTCAGAGACAGCTCTGGAGTCCACACCATTGCCAGGCACATCCACTCGCCTTGTCTAGTAGCAATTTTTCTCCGGTATTAGTGATTAGCAATTAGCAAAGCAACTTCTAGAGAAAAAACTATAAGCAGAGATGAATCTTGCCTCACTTTGTATTTGAGGATGAATTGACAATGAGAATTGCATTTTCAGTTGTAGCACTGCAGACTTCCATTAAGTCAATAGGAGATTCAACTATGACAGGACATTAGGGCTGGGACCATAAAGCGTATGACAAGCAATTTAGAAGCCAATCTTAGTTTACCCTTGAAAATATTAATTTTAAAATCTTGAGCGAAGGTTTCTAAATCCAAAGTTTATATTGAACTTTTGTAATAAAACATTAGAGAGCTACGTAGCTATGAACATGGATTTACAGTTTAATGACATCATAATCAGAATATTGAACTAAACCCCCTTATACAATGTCAATAATTTAACTGAGAATAGACCAGCAACAGGAAAGAACTGTCTTGATTATGTGAGATCCCAGATTGCTTCTCTGTAACAGAGAGCCTTTAAATAAGTTTGCAGAGCCCTGAACTAGGAAATTTAAGGTTTCCCTGATCTTCAATACAAACTTTCATAAAAAGAAGTTCCAAAGCTTTTTCACAGTCATTCAGTGACTACTGCCATGTTATGAAGCGAAATTCCATGGTGTCACAAAAAGGAAAACACACATCTGCACTAGAATGAAATACTGAATGACTGATTTTCAGCTGGATACTGATAGTGTGACACAAATTACTTGCATTTTCTCTCATTCATAGATAGATGATGAAGAGGACTCTGAAACCTTAGACACCCAATTGCTCTTGAAAGAACATTAAAGTTGCACAATTAATGTCTCATTCTGAATTAACATTTTCTTTGGGGGTTTCCTTTGCTCTTCAGGTTTTTTTTCCAGTTCCACAAAATTTCAGTAATTTTCAGACTAGAAGTGCATATTAATTTGTAATTTTTTCTAAATTCTTTTTATACACTATTTGCCAAAATGTATGAGGGGATATCAATTTAAAAATGCTCTAGAGTGATTTAATCTTTCCTTAGGTGCATTTCATCCATTTTTCCATTAACATATTCCTCATGTGCAGATTTAGAAATTCAATGTGTTGATATTATTGCTGTTGTTTTTCATTGTTTGACAAATGTTATTTGAACATAATTCAACATTTGTTATTCAGAAATTATTTTCAGCTCATGTGTTTGTCAACTACTATATGTGCAACATGTTAAATCCATTAATAAGACATTTGATATGAATGAAGTCACTCATTTAAGACACATAAATACATGCTTAACAGGTAAATTTGAGAGAATATAATATATCTTGCTGTAAATAGATGGCAGATGGTCTCTGGCTTAACTACCTTGAACTTTCAGTCCAAACAAAATATATAACCTATCTAAAATACTTTGTTCCTAAAAATAGCCAGCTGCCAGACACCAACCCAGCCACTCATTCAGTCCCCCTTCTGAACAGGAGAGGAGGATAAAATAGGATGAAAAACTTGTGGGTCAGGATGAAGACAGAAAGATCCCTCATCAGCTACCATGACAGACAAAATAGACTAAAATTGGGGAAAATTAATTTTATTTATTGCAAATTAATAACAGAGATGGACAGTGTGAAATCAAAGACAAAAGCTAAATCAGCTTTGTCCCACCATCCTCCTTCTTCCCAAGATCAACTTCACTACTTCATTCCCAAC
Source organism: Neopelma chrysocephalum (assembly GCF_003984885.1). Taxonomy (NCBI): domain Eukaryota; kingdom Metazoa; phylum Chordata; class Aves; order Passeriformes; family Pipridae; genus Neopelma; species Neopelma chrysocephalum. Next base: position 5,222,887 of record NW_020897704.1, read on the forward strand.
TCCTCTGCCTTGTCTTCCTTTAGTGGTGCTGTGCAGACGTGGAATGATGGTTTGTGGTCATGGGATCATAGAATAGTTTTGGTTGGACGGGACCTTAAAGATCATCTAGTTCCACCTCCCTGCCATGGCCAGGGACATGTTCCACTAGACCAGGTTGCTCAAAGCCCCATTTGACCTCGCCTTGAACACTTCCAGAGGTGGGACATCTACAGCTTCTCTGGGCAACATGTTTCAGCGCCTCACCATCCTCATGGCAAAGAATTTCTTCCAAATATCTAATACAAACCTACTCTCTTTCAGTTTTAAGCTATTACACATTGTCCATAGTCAATTCACAACAATTGTTATGACTCATTCTGGTCATTTTATAGCAGTTCCTCTCTGCTGCTTCTTCCTTCTCACATGGGTCCTCTCCATGGGCTGCAATTCCTGCAGGGAATATCCTCCTGCTCAGACATAGGGTCCTGCATGGGCACCACCATGCTGCACCATGGTCTCCTCCACAGATTGCAGGAGAATCTCAGCTATAGCACATGGAACACTGCTTCCCTTTCCTACTTTTCTGCCCTTGGTGTTTGCAGGGCTGTTTCTTACACTTCTTTTCCCTCACTCCTCTCTGCTGTGCAGAGGTTGGAAACGTGTCCAGCATGGGGCAGCCCCAGGCTCTACTCATAGAGGCCATGGCCACTCCTGCAGCTCCCCACTACTAAAACTATGCCATGAACATACAGTAAGAAACAATATTCACCTTTAGGACAAACTCAGTCAATATTTAGTCTGAGGATTTGGAAAATAGAGTCTGTAGAGCCTCTGTAGTCCTCGTCTTCCTCAGCAGCACAGAAGGGAATGCTAACAGATGTCAGGGAAAACTAGCACTATGTGAGATCAAGATGTTGTTATATATTTTATATATGTTATATATTTTATATTATTTCCCATAAAATAAACAGGATGAGATACTCTGGGAAAAAAAAATGCTACTTAGAATTTTATGGCTACTATATAATGAATTGTGTCACATTTTAAACCTTATAAAGGTTAAAAGTCACACATCATAAGAAGTAAGACTAACGGAAGAAGGGAAATACTTAAATAATGAAAAGCCGTATATCCTTCAGACCATTTTTCCTTAAGGAGAATAATAACTTGTCTTTATATTGACTCATTTCAAACATAGAATCTTTAAAGTTGGAAAAGACCTCTGAGATCATTGAGTCCAGCCTTTGACCGAATATCCACCATCATGCATGCAGAAGAGAGCAGGTTTTGATAAGATTCATAGATGTTTACTGGGTTCATTTGCTTTTCTCTCTGACTACAGAGTTCCTCCTAAAACATGTATTTTATTAAACTACTTGAATTCTAGGAAGTTTTATTTTCTGTCACAGGTTAGACTCAAAGATATGGTTGTTTAGACTTCCTAGAAGATCACAAACTATATAAGTGAACAACTATTGTCTCATTCCTGCATGTGGCCTTTCCACTCTCCAGACACACCGAATGGGATCTTTCTGGGTGCTTGGGAAGGTACTCAGAGCTAACTTTTACCACCCATGAAGTCTCCGCAGGGTTGAGATGGCAGATAACAGGCAAAAGAAGGTAAACTATGTGCCACATCTTATCTATCTCTGTCCAGTCTACAAATCCAGTAGAAGCAGACTGAGAACCAGACTAATAGGCAAAGTAAGACCAAACTTTCTTCCCCTGAGATTAGATGTATATCCAGTTATCTGAACCCCAAAACTTAAAAAAACAGCGCTAAGTGCAACCAGAAAAGTATTTGGAGTCTGGTTTGGATGCTCTAGTAATGGGCACAGACTGAAGAGAAGTCTTCCACTAATCATGTTGTTTACATGTCTGATGAACACCTGGCTGATGCTTGATGACCGCGAACAAGAACTCACTTCAGAGGAGGAAGGCAACTGTGAGAATAATGTTTTGGATGCATGACTGCTTCCTTTTTTTTTTTTTTTTCACCACCTGATCAGATATGTTTAATTCCAGTGAGGAAGTGGTTGTCATCAAGTCACAAAAAAGATGGAACCACTGCATGACACATGACATTTTCACATCTGAAAAAGCTGAAATAATTTTAACTTCTTTCTTTCCAAGCCAGCTGAAGCAGCTATTCCTGAGACAACATTGCCAGAGAGAAAAAGACAAAGATATTGTAGTAATCTCAGCTACCTTTATGAACATTAGAGCCCGTTCATTAGATTGAGAATTTGAGGCATATAGTCTACCACTGCAATGCTGATTATGCTGGTATGTAACAGAAGAGAATCAGTATAGGCACAGGACAACCTGTCTCTGCTGTGTGCTTAAGCCACGGTCTATTTTAGCAGCAGCACCAACATGTTAATTGCCTGTCAAATCTAGCTGTATAAATCTGGTGTTTCTGCAGCTGTTAGAACACAATATACTGTGTTACCTGAAATATATTTTTTGAAATGCTGTCTCATCAAATTCAAGTACATTTCTGTTAATCATGGAACCATTTATTCTAGTCTGAAACCCTGAGATTAGCTCAGTCGATTAGAGCATAGTGCTAATAATACCGAGGTTGTGAGTTTGATCCCTCTATGGGCCATTTCACTTAAGATTTGGACTCAATGATCCTTGTGGGTATCTTCCAACTCAGAATATTCTAGTACATGGTAGTACTAGTGAGTAGCTCACAACAGCTCCAAACATGTGAAAGCATCTCTTCTGATGACAATATACTAATGAGATGATTTCATGACAGAATGGGGACACCATATCTTACTGATAAAAGATTGATTATATGTGCTCTAGACTACTCCTACTGAAAAATGTAAGATGAGATTTTAGATAAGACCATATATGAAAAATCCTTTATTTGACTGTTCTGATGGAAACTGAGCGAGTATCAGTTACCCCTAGTAACAGTGAAAGATGTTCTTCTTTGAAGAATCTGCATCAACCCCCTTTCCATTGTTCTAATTAATTGTGTACTTTCTTAGCATTTATGTATATAATTATAAAGTCATACTGTATTTCAGTAGCATCTCAATATTTAGAGATGTGTCAAAGGAGAATAAAGACTTGAAGATGGTTTAAGAGGCAAATATTTTCTTTCCTTCTTAATGCTTATACTTATTAGAGAAAACAACCAAAAAACTCTTGTTGTTTAACACAAAGCATGACTGCCCTCAATAAATGAACTAGATAAAAAATATAGCACTCAAAATATGGGTAGGTAATATTTGAGTTGAAACACCAGGATCCTCTTCTTTAAAACTCTGGAAAAAACTTATTGTGGATCACTTGGGTCCTTAATTTTCTGTCTTCCCTGATTCTTATAAGCTTTGTCGTGTGCCTCAATTTGGGAAAACATTTAAACACTTCTTTGAACTTAATTTTGGATAATTTTTAACCCATAAAAGTCAACAGATCTAAAGAAAATACAAGGTGAGAGAGTACCTCAGTATTCAATGCAGAGCTGGTCAACATAATTCATGAAAGAAAAGGGGAAAAGTAAAGAGAATCTGGACTTTCTTCTTATTAAATCTAGACACCATCAGTTTTGGATACCACTAGATGACAATTTCTGCCGCAGGTATGTCAATCTCTATCTTACAAGCAGTGAGGCTGTGTAATTCAATGGTTGCAGCTGAGGACTGCTTTGGGAATTCTCTATTCTCCAACAACTAAGAATGTTTCTTTAATTGCCACCACTTAAAAGGAGAGGGGAAGAAAGGAATTATTTTGTATGGATAGCAAATACTCAAAGAGGATATTTTAACTACTCTCCAAATGACAGCTGAACTACAAAAAGCAGCCCATTAGATACATAAATTAGAACGCTAATATCATTGCCAGCACCTTCTCCTCTGACTATCATTTTCTGCCTCATTTATTGTAATTATTTTATAAATGGCAGAGTCTTGAGAAATCTTGAGAAATGTGAGAGACTAATATTTTTCACCTGCCCCAAAAGGATCATCTCAGAGGTCTTTTCCCACCCAGTTGACTCTGTGATTCTATGACTAGTGAAAAACGGCAGGGGGGAAAAGCATCACCTGGAAAAAGCACAATTACAGAGTCTAAAATCAGTGGGAAAATATGTATCACAACTCTTGTTATGGAAATATGTACCCTCAAAATAATAGAAAGATTTTGGGGTATGGGAAGTTCTTCCTACTTATTCTAGACAACTGTAATGGCTCTCTGGATTTCTGTCCTCTTCACACTCATTTGTGAAACATAGGTTTCTTTCAAACTCAGACTGTTTGGATAGACCTGTACTGCTTGGAAAGCTCAGCCTCCAAACCCAGGATACATGGTAGCACTGTTCCTTGCACCTCTAGGCTTACCATCAGTGATCCTGCAGACTCCCTGCTGGCCATCTCCTCGGCTGTGACTCATGGCATGCTAATTGCTCTCCACGTCCTTCCAGCCTGGCTCTTAGGGCAGCAAGCAATTTGTGTATTCCTTCAGCAAGCTATGAAACCTGTTTTGAAGAATCAGACAAAAAGAACATTGAAAAACAATTTATTACCACAAGTGGTAATTAATAAGAGCACAGACACCTGGATAAAGCTTCAATTTCAGACAATTTCAGAACAGATATATCACCAAGGCTGAGAGTTCAGGAAGCAGCTGTACCCAAATACACAGGTCAAAACTACAGAAAGAACTCTTCTTCCATTCCTATCCCTCTGCAAGCTTCTGCTGCTTACACTGAGCTCCCCTGATCACACTACAAAATAACTATAACAGTAACAGACAGGGATATGTGACCTGGCACATGAGCAACTTTGCAAGTACACGTAAGTAAGTATAAGGTGGCATGAAGGAAGCATGACTGAAAGCAGAGGCAGTAAAACAGAAACACAAGGGAGGATGAGGACAGAGTGAAAGGATGAAGAATATGGGAGAAGAGTGCCTGCTAACTCTTTGAATAATTCAGCTGTCTCATGAAAACACAGTTATAAGGTGATTTCTACAGTATGTTTCACTGCATCTTGGGTACGTTAAACTCCAGACCTGTGGCTTTTAGACCACAGGTACGTTTTGAAACTGAGACATATATCAATATTTGGCAACATTTCCTTTATTATTTTGTTTTGCAAATAAAACCTTAAAGGTGAACAGAATCACTTTTTACATTGTTTCACAGTTTTCTATAAACATTTTTTCTTCCATGCCTGCTGATTTTTTTTTTTTTTTTGCAGTACCCAGTGGCAAAAAGCCATATACTGTGCAAATTTAATCTGGTGTTTGCTTGCTTAATAGTATCCTGGTACTTTCTGCCCGAGCTACCAGGCAAATTGACTTGAGACACCATCAGAGGCCAAGGCTATCTACCCTCTTGAATTATAGCATCTTCAAATCTGCCTTACCTATGACCTGATGCGTGCAAAGAAGCCAGAGAAATAAATGTTTGGGGCTGGCAAAAAGGATGCAAATTGAACATTCCCTACTTTCCTTCTCCCTAACTTATATCTATGTTGCTTGTTTCTCTTCATTTTCCTTCTAATTTCTCTCCTTCTTTATGTTTATTTGCATTCCACATATGGAAACATTGGTATAAAAGAAAATTTGTTTGGTTTCCAGCATTTTCTTCAATCAATCTTCAACCTATATTAATACAGATGTAAACTCGATTTTTTTCCTGTTGGACATTTGGAATCTTTTGATTTTGTTGTTTGTAGGAGATGCAATCCTTTCTGTATACAGCAAAGTTAATGAAAGCATGAAATATTCATATTGCATCCTTAATTGTATTGTAAAGTGGAACATGTGCCATTACAGTTGAAAACCTCCAGTCTAATTAGCAGTAGCCTAATAAATGCTTAAGTGAAACATAGAATATTTAGTGTTACTCAGCTAAATCTGTTTCTCATTCAGTTGTATTAAAAATGACACTAATAAGATAATTTTTAAAATTACAAAACATATGTGGAAATATATATTCTCATTGTAAATATCTAAATATTAACTCAGAGGTATCTTCAGGGTTTGGTAAGCAAAGACTGGCTTGTTCCATTATTACTTTTACTATATATTTGTGGGTTTTTATTTTTCTTCACTTTGTCCTTTGTTTTAAGCAATATTGTTTCATTTATCATCAGCCAGTATTATTTTCTGTATTAGATAAATATGGCAAAGGATCCAGTTGGAAGAGTTTATGCAGCTTTTAATTTTTCTGTAGCCCCAGAAAAATAATCCCAAATTTATTGTGTTAATCTAAAAAAAACAGTCTTTGAACAAAGAAATATTGAACACCTAGAAGTCTTTTCCTTTTTCAAAAATCTTTGCTGAAAAACTAGTATCTGGTTTCCAGGAAATACTTCTTCTGTGAGAAATAGGAAGACAAGGAACAAAATGACTCTCAGTTAATAATAGCTTCCATGGAAGAGCCAACAGTGAAAACCTAAAAAAATGCTTATCCATTTTCTCAAAGGTTGACATGGTTCCAGAAGAAGAAAAGCATTTTGTACAATGCAAGGATACTTCTAGCTTTTAAAAATCATAAAATGAAAGATGAAGGAAAGCATTTGAATAACCAAAACACCTCCAAAATAAAAAATAGAATAGATATAAATTTTCCCCCATTGAATAATTTAACCACTGTTGGAGCAATGATTAGATAAAAACTTCCCCTCTGGACAGGATTTTCTACAAGTGCTTATTACAGGGATTGTTTTCGCGTTCTTAAAAGTTGCTGATATGAACCTCTGGAACACAAATCCAAACAAAATGGACAGTAAGAGACAATAATATTATTTCTTCTCATTGCAATGCTTTAGTGGAAATGCTTCATAAATATACAAGCTAATTGCCTCCTTTTCTTGTTATTGAACCCAACAATAATACTGCTATTATGATGTCACAGAGGTAGTGTTTTGTTTTTTGTCATTCTGGGGCACATTTTTGGTTCATTATGAAAGTTTTATGTGCGATTGTAGCACAATAAATGTTAGCACTGTTTGGAACTCTTTGTGTTTTCGTTCCCTTAATTATGCAATCAAAATAAGTTGATTGAAATTTAATATTGTCAATTTATTGACATTTCCAATTTTTCATGTACTGTGGACAACAGTATCTCATTGTTGAATTATTTATTTATAAGCAGGAATTGTTTGACATCCAAATGGTGTATGACTTTATCTAAATGAACAAAGAACAGATTGATGAGGAAGTACATTTATGTAATGAACATTTAATCTGTACCTCAGAGAAATGCTTCAGGATTATTTATCTAAAAATCACCGTGTACATGACACACATTTTTTTTCTTGATTGCCTTAAAGTCTGGGTTAAATTATGCGTCACTTGCACATTAAACTGGAAACAAAATATTGACCTTTCTCTCTCTAGAATTTCCACAAGGTGCTTTCCCTCCTTCTTCTTCGTCACTCAGAACCTACGCACCTATTAGATTTGAAGCTGTGTGTACCATAGGTAAGCAGTGAATTCCACTACAGGATAAAGTACTGAATTTAATACACACAAAATCTTCTGCAGGACAACTGCTTTATGATAGATTGTTAACAGAGGTCATATTTTACTGAAGTGTCTTTTCAGTTGTTTTCAAAATAAATAACAAAGGCTGGGGATTGCTACTCTGTTTAATATTAATTTTTGTACACTAATACAATTATGATATCCCATAACAAATAGAAAAAAATTATAAAAAGAATATACCACACAATAATCAAATTGGAGCCACTATGAGAGTTTTACTGACAAACAAAGCTAATGTTCCTGTTATAATTCAAATTAGTACCAACTTCAGTGACAGGTTTAATCAGATTAGAAGGTCATGAATGAACTATATGACAAAGGGCCCTTGGATGTTTAATTGTTTAAAGGATCTCTAGCCCATTTGAAGCTAATGTTCACTGCAGAGGAGCAGAGAAAAGAAGGTTATGAGACAGACATCAAAAAAAAGTGTTTAAATTGTAGCCAGGAATTTACTGTATGCTCTGAGTCCTATGAGCAGACCTGTCTATGGGTCTCTCAGAAGCCAGGAAAACCTCCCAGCTTTGTGTCATCAGTGAACTTGCTGAGGAAGTATCTACCCATTAATCCAAGCCATTGATGAATAACTTAAACAATATTTGGCCCAGTATTAAGCCTGAGGGGACACTACCAGTGACAGACCTCCAACTAGACCCTGTGTCACTGATTACAATCCTCTGGGATCTGCCGTTCAGCCAGTTCTCACTCCATCTCACTGTCCACTCATCCAGTCCACACTTCCTGACTTTGTCTATGATTGTTGCGAGAGAGTATTGAAAGCCTCACTAAAGTCAAGGCAGACAATATCCACTGTTCTCCCTTCACCCATCCAGGTAGTTGTTTCATTGTACAAGGCAATCAAGTTGGTCAAGTATGATTTACCTTCTATAAATACATGCTTACTACTCCTGATCACCTTCTTGTCAACCATGTGTATAGAGATGGCCTCCAGAATGAAATGCTCCATTACCTTTCAAGGGATTGAAGTGAGACTGACTGGCTGGTAGGTCCCTGGATCCTCCTTCTTGGCCTTTTTGAAGACATTTGCTTTCTTACAGTCCTCCAGCACCTCTCCTGATCAGCTTTCAATGACGATTGTTAGTGGTCTTGTCATGGTGTCCACCAACTCTCTTAGCACTCAAGGATGAATCCCATCAGGGCCTATGGACTTGTAGATGTATAGTTTGCCCAGCTGTTTTCTAACCCAAACCTCCCTGACCAAAGGAATGTCTTCCTTCCTACATTCCTTTATCCTAGCCTCCTGGGTCAGAGATTCCTGAGAGCTGGTCTTGTTAATGTGCAGCCCTTCAGGACTTCGACAGGTTGGAGAGACAGGAAGAGAAGAACTGTCTGAAATTCAACAAAGGCAAATGCAGAGTCCTGAACCCTGGGAAGAATAACCCCATGCACCAGTACAGGTTGGGGTCTGACCTGCTGGAAAGTAGCTCTGTGGAGAAGAACCTGGGGGTCTTGGTGGACAACAAGCTGCCCATGAAACAGCAATGTGCCCTTGTGGCCAAGAAGGCCAATGGTATCCTGGGGTGCATTAGAAAGAGCACTGCCAGTAGGTTGAGGAAGGTGATCCCACCCCTCTATTCAGCCCTAGTGAGGCCTCACCTGGAGAATTCTGTCCAGTTCTGAGCTCCTTAGTACAAGAGAAACACAGAGCTCCTAAAGCTAGTCTAATGGAGGACGACAAAGTTGATTAAGAGCCTGGAGGATGTCTGTTATGAGGAAAGGCTGAGGCACTGGAACTGTTTCGCCTTGAGAAGAGATAACTGAGAGGGACCTCATCAATATCTATAAGTATCTGAAGGAAGAGTGTCAAGAGGATGCAGCCAGGGTCTTCTTAGTGGTGCCAAGCAGTATGACAAGAGGCAATGGGCAAAATCTGACACACAGGAAGTTCCACCTGAATATGAGGAAGAACTTCTTTACTGTGCAGGTGCCTGTGCACTGGAACAGGTTGCCCAGAGAGGTTGTGGAGTTTCCCTCACTGGAGATATTGAAGAACTGTCAGGGCACAATCCTGTGCAATGTGTTCTGGGATGACCCTGCTTGAGAAGGAAGGTTGGACCAGATGACCCACTTTGGTGTCTTCCAACCTTATCCATCTGTGATTCTGCAATTCTGCAACAAGCATCTGCTTGCATCTGTCCCTGTTCTGCACCAGGGTGACAGTAGTCCTGGCCAGGGAAACAAGATTTTCTACAAGAATCATTAGCAGAATATTTAGAACACTGATTTGGGATGTGGTTGAGCCAAGGTGATGCTTGCCCTATTAAGACTGGGAAAGACTTCTTCTAGGTAAGTTGTCAAACCAGTAGGCAAGGTCTCCTACCATTCCTCTCTGTAGGGTTCAAGTCATTCTAAACACAGACCAAAAATAAGGCAAATCTATTTCCTGCTCAAAGCAGTTATTTTCCTCTACTTGCTATACAAGTGCCCTAGAGTGATGACATCAGGTTCAGGTGTAGACAATGTAGACTTCTGCATGTGATATTATGAATTCACACAGAAAGTCTTAATAAATCTGAATCTACTTAAGAGGAAAGAAAAGAATACCAGTTACCATGCAGTTCAAGACGGTCAGGTCTGTTCCTTATGATTTTTATCTATTCGTGACTGAAAAGGAGTCACTCCACTTCTGGTAACGGAGCTAGGTTGATCTTGCAAGGAAATATCTCACCTTGTGCATGTAGACAAAAGTCACATTTGTCTACAATAACTTTCATCTAACCAAGAGTTTCCATCATCTACTGTCATGACTAGTCCTCCTTTTTTTATAATTTCCAGCTGATAACACCCAAAATAATCATAAAAATTTTGCTTAAAGTCATTGTTATCTGTAATATCAATACTGCTTTTCTAATTCTAAAGTTCATCTGTTTTTCTAAAGTTCACCTGTTTGTAAGTGGCTCCCAGCTTTTTGTCCTCAATAGCATACTCTTGAGTTGAAGAATTGAAAGCTGCAATCACATGGCACTTTGTAGCTATATGCATGCAGGCACATATGCCCCAAACCTATTATTGATCCATATTGTTTTGGAAAAAGACCTATCTAGAAACTGATTCCTTCAGAGGACTGTCTCCTTTTCATTATTCACTGTAGGAAAACATATGCTTCTCTCATCAGTCTAAATGACTTTGCTTTATCCAAAAGGATTCAGTGAGATTGCAAGTCACACTGTTTCAGTTAACATGTACATATTTGTTCCTTGTCCTCACAGTGCCCAATTAGTCTAGCAGTGCCTAAGGAAGTACTTAAGTAGAAAATAACCACAACCAGATCTTCTCTCTAACAGTGTTCTACTTATCAGTACAAATTTTACAGCAAAATGAAGGACATATACTTCAAAAGATAACTATAGTATCATATGTTAATCTTAAAAAAAAGTATTTTTCAAAGAAAAGATCAGTAATGCTGTATATTTTCACGTGACATGTGTCCAGCTGCTAACTGGGCATAAACTTTATTTTAAAGATAAATTTCTAAATAACTGATAAACATCTAGTATGTACTTAGCGTGTGGTGAATAAACTACTACTATTTTAAAGAGATGACTGCAGAATTTGACAAGTAACTTTCTCATTTGTAGTAATAGACAGCAAATGAATTTTATTTTATTATAATTATCCATGGCACATACCATATACACCTGTAACACACTTGAAACTTCTATTAATAATTAATGAATCCGAAATAAATTATGCATAAATTTAGTGTAAAGTACCACTGAAAAGCTGATGATAACCATGAAGAATCAAGTATGAATCCTTCCACAGATTCTCCCCTACTAATCCAAATTTTCTATTAAGAAAAAGGATATTTAAATTGCAAGTTAGGTAAAACAATTATAAGCCTTTATTATTACAACGTCTCCTCCAGGACTTGAAGATAATGATGATATTCTCATTTCCAGCCAGCTGCTTCCCTGAGGTTTCTGTGATAGAAAATTTTCTTCTTTATGCAGGTGAGCATTTGTAAGCAACAATGGCAGTCTGGACATGCCATACTGAGCTTAAAAAACTCTGAACATCAGTGTTTAGGAATCACAGCTGTATATTTTTATCATTTATTCAGTAAAAAATAGTGAAGTAGATTGTTAGGATTGAAGACACTTCATTAAAACAGGCTGTTCAAGGTTCTTTATCAAAGTTTTATGTTTCTTGTTAAAAAATAAATCATGAATACCTTAAACAATTTATTTCCTTCCTTCAGTAAGTGGTATCACCTGTCTTGAAGAGCTGACTGTCCTGAAGACTCAGTTTCCAATGCCTGACTTTTCAGGTCTGCCTGCCACTCCACACCTCATCCATTTTAAGAAATGAGGCACCTTGGTGTTACCTACCTACTTCATATTAAACCAGGATTCAGGGTCTTACCTCTTTTCCAACAAAGGCCAATTTAGAACTCATTTTTCCTAACATTCTTGTGTACCTAAATTACAAAAAGTTTCTCCAGTTCTTCTTATACACAGTCCTATACCAGGGAAGAATAATAGTATTCATCCAGAATCACCCTCGAGGCTTTTACCATGGTGACGGAAACCAGCTGTTCAGCTCCTGAACTCTCTGGAGACAAGCATACTTATTTATTTAAAAGATATCTAGATTGCAGAAGAGTCAGAAAGGCTGTTATAGCTGATCAAATAAAGCAAAAATGATTCGTTGAATAATTTATTTGACAAATATGGACAAAATCTGGCAAATACATTCTTCATCAAATAGTGCTTGAACAACTGAATTGAAAAAACCCCAACCCTTAACAGTCATATGCCAACATACATAAAAATCTGTTTCTGGGTCATATTGAAAAGAACTTAAAGGACTTTCCTTGAAGGGATCAAGGGACAGGTTCACATAATTTAGGCATTTAAATTTATCAGTGCTATAATAAAATTCTCTCTCAAAACCTCTAGGTAGGGAAAGTCTGTAAATATCCTAGTTTTCTTCGCTATACCCACTTAATAACTAACAGTCTTCTACATTTTTCTGGAACTAATTCACTTTTATCAGATCTAACCACCTCTGTATGTAGGACATCTAGGATCCACAGACAAGGTTTTCCATGCTTATTCATGTTGAGGAGTCTGCTCTTAGGACATACTTACATATTCCTCTAGGGACAGTCCAAATATCTTGAGGCCCTCTGCTTTTATTCAATGTTCAAGAGAAGGAAAGGTGACCCCATTTACACAATAACTTCATGGTTTAAGGATACAGAAGAGTTCCTGTATCCTTAAGTTCTTTCTTTATGGGGAGTTAAAGCACTTACATCCTAATTCCCAGGAAAGTGTTTTTAACTACTCTTGACTTTGCCAGATTGGCATAGAAACAAATGACATCAAATCTACACAATCATTAGAATCACTCCTTAGTTTTAGTTTCCCTCATGGTGAATAGGCTGAAAAACTACCCTATAAATGTTCAGATAAGGCCAGATGCTGTGATCTGAGAAAGGAGCAGAAAGCAGTGTGATGTGACTCTGATGTAGAAATGCAAGCAGTAGCCACTTTTGCTTAGATTTCTCTCCCTCTTTCCTACAACGTTGTTATACTCCCTCCCAAGTAAATCTATGACTGGTTAAGATTGCTTCTTTGCCAGAACAGGTAAAACCAGTTTAGCTTTTCACTGTGGTAAAATTACACACTTTCTGTTGACAATTCATCTTGAAAGTTGAAAGATGCAGCTGAAAAGCTGTGTACTTGTTAGCCCAGTGTTTGTTAGCAGTGATCTAGATGTCTCAGGTATCTCATGGAGGGAACGTTAAAGGCTACAAGTTTTTTTCATCTGAAAGTCAATAAAATTATAATCCTGTTTTTACAGTTTGTTGCATCAGGTAGGGAAGGCCATTCCTTCCTGGCTTGCCCCTGAGGTGTGCTTTGAAAATCACAAGGAAAACAAACTGGGTTTCCTTCTGTGTTCACGTGGCTTTTTCTGGGGACCATTTTGTGGAACATAATGTTGCATTGGGTTACTTTTGGTGATACTTATGGGAGTGTCAGGCAACACTGCAGCTTTTTGTGTTCTCCGACTCCTCAGTCCTAGGGAAGTAAAAGTTTTTTTGTAGCCATGGTAAATAACTGTGTAGTTAAGACCAGGAAAACAAATTGAGTTCATAAACTGCCTGTCTGTTGCATCAGTCTTATTTTGAAAGGAAGTCTGACCTTTGTTTCAGCAGTTAAAGTTCTTCCCTTTTGCCATGGGTTGAGATACAGGTGTTACAACAACGCAGGGCTGTTTCAAGACCTATGTAGTGTAAATTGTTATATGTAAATACATAACTTTTTATTGTCTGTCTTTGGACTTCAGATTAATATATCAGAATATTTAAAGGAATAAGTGACATAATGGTTTGCATTTAGCACAGGACCCTTTTACCCTAAGCAGTGTATGAAGGAGAGGAAGGAGTCTTCAAGCTATCTACCTCATCGCAGACATCTGTATTGTCATCAGAAGAGAGAGTGTGCCATACTTATGGGCACATCTGGTAGCAGATTTTCTTACAAAGGAATATATATATCAGGTAGTGACAGATCACTTGCTGAAAGTAACCTCCTGAGCAATGTTTGGCTTCTCAACATCTGTGTTTAGTTGAGGATTCCAGCTGAAGATAGTTACATTTGCAGTCACTGGAGGCTGAAAACTGGGATTAAATGATTAATATCTTTCTTTTATTACTCAGCTAGATGATTCACATTAATTGCACTGAAGCAGATTTGCATACAGTCCGGGTTTACATGATTTGATATAGGTATAGTAAGTATTTACTTTAAGGGAAGATTGCAACAAGTGTAGCTGTGTATTCTCTCCTTTTGTTCTCTTTTCCTATTGCATTCTTCTGTCCAATTTTCCACACACATGCTATATTTTTCAGTCCAATCTTCCCTCTTTCTAAGCTTGTATGAATGCCTAGAAAATATCAATTTTTAAAATCAGGATCCCAGAAGCTCTAGAATTTGCTGTTCTTCTAGTAACTGTTCACTTCAGGACAGGAACCAAGGGAAAGAGATAGGGATAAGAGTGAATGCTGGCAGAGAAGGTCGACTTTTCCTTGTGAATAATCAATCCAATGAATCTGTTCAAATACATTATTTGCATTTTTTTCATTATGCTGCGAACTCCTAGAACTTTGCATGAAATAGTAAAACATGAAAGGAAAGTTATAAAAAGTGAAACCATAGATAAACACTTAGAGACCACATAGCTCAGTCAAACAAACAAACAAACAAACACACCAAAAAAAAAAGGAAAGACACTTTTAAAGAAACATCAGAATAAAAATCCTCAACTTACTCCCCATTTAGCCAAACAGAGCTTTCTGCTCTGGACTCAAAATTGAAGATAACCCTATTATTTTGAGCACTGATAAAAACAGTAATTTTTTCTTTGGTCCAGTGAAAAGAGTCATACGCTTAATTGTTATTCATATTTGAAGTTCTTTCTATTCAGAATCAGGTATTTTTCATACAGAGAGATAATTACATTTCAAATACCTGATCACACCAGTTAGAGTGCATGCACTTCTTCACCTTACAATCTTCTTGCAGAGGTTTCCATGTGAGACTGCCATTCTAATGTACCAAAACTGAGTACCAGATATAGGTTCTCCCATGGGTTTGCCCTGTCCAGTCTGATTCTTACCCTAGAAAAAAATATGTCCCACTAGCCTTTATCTGTATCTGAATGGTAAATTTCAGGTAGTTGGAAAACAGTCAATGTGATGAAGGCCATCACAGCATCAGTGTATTGCTGATCCTGAAATAATTTACCCCGAGAAGACCCAGAGATGTGTGCTAGTGTTGCTTCAGTAAAACAGCTACATGATTTTTGGATTGCTGTCACACTGCCCAGGTCCTGCTGGCTCAAATCTTGCATGAAATGAGAATCTGTCTGCCTACAATGTCCCACAGAGATTTGCCTTTTGACTGACTTTTTCCCTAGACTAACTTCAATGCAATTTCCTCTCTCACAGGCTTCAGTGGGCTGCAGCTTTCAGAGTATCTGTTTATCTTTGTTCCTAGTTCCTCTAAAATCTGATTATAGTGCCAGCTCTTCTGCCATATCAGAGACTTGTCTACTCCTGTTTTACCCCTTTTAATTCCAATATAAATATTATTAAAGAAATGTTCTAGTATATTTTAGTTATGGCACTCCTTATGTGGCATATGTAGCCTCCATATGTATCTTTTAAATGGTTTGTTTTGACTAAAGTATGTGTGTTCATACAACTATCACATACCATTTTTACCTATAAAGTACAGCTCTTTAGCATGTCTACATCTTGCCATCTTTCCTCAGCCATCAGTGCAAACTGTGGAAGTGATTCAGGACATGGGATAGGAACCCCTGTCAGCCTCCTCATGCTTACCAAGAGAATTTCAAATGAAATTCTCTTTTTTTCAGTAACTAAAGCACTCCAGCATTATTAATTTCCTTGAGTTTTGGGTTCTGTTTTCAGATTTCTAAAGTTCTCTTTTTCCTGAACCAATTCCACCTCTCTTACATTCAGCAGACAGGTATGTGCAAAGTGCTGAATAAAATGGAAGGTCTCTTTAGGTGATGATACATCATAGTTCGGCTTCCGTCTATTTTATTTCATGGTCATGAAGCAGAGGGGAAATAAAAAAAAAATTTAAAAGGAATCTATTATTGAATATCTTAACTAGAGTATTAATAGAATGATTTACCTTTTAATTATGCTAAGCGATGACAGTAAGCTTATGCAATGTGATCTAGTTTATAATGATATTGTTACTTTTCTTTTAGATTTAGTCTTGACTAACTTACAAAACTGTATCAGAAAACAAAAGCATCAAGATATTTCAAAATGGTAAAAACTAATCTATAACAGGTTAGAAATTTTACTTGTTTTAATATGTGCAATCTTTTATTTCAAGTTTTTTCATAATTTTGAGACATCTGAGTTATTGGATCCCATAATTTCTCACGTAAATATCAGATGAATATAAAATCACTAATTTTATAATTCATTTAAACATATAAGCAGTTCTCTGCCCAATCAAGAACCCTTATAAAACAAAGTATCCTACGTTTACTCAGGACATTAATTTTCCAGATCCTGCCAGAGAAGGAAGTTCAAAAACTCATGTTGCCATCCAGCACTTCCATACCTTTATAAATAGCTATAGAGAAGAATGTGATGACCTGTTGGATTCCAGATTGCAATATTCCTGTGTACATAATTCTGAGTCTGTCACAAAATTTACCTGTTAGGATGTGAGGTCTGGCCTGAAATCCTTTTCTTTGAAAACCAAGAAATTGGAATGAAAATTGCTTTATTTCCAGGTCTTCCCCTGACATTGAACTGACCTGTTATTTGCTGTTGTAACATACCTACCATCTAGGTTTTTATTTCCTTCCTGCCAATTCCTGTACGAGTTTGGAATTCATCTTCATGATGCATTTCTTACAACATACACTGATTTCTACCATTTTAATTTTAATGTTTGTACAGGAACACTCGCAATGTAATTTTTTATATTAGAAATTAAAACATTAACAAATATTATTGCTGAGTTACATCTGTAGACTGGATTCTTTGTTTCTAGAAAAGTCATGTTTTAATCGGTTGACGCTATTGTTATGACTAAAGACTATTAGTTTGAGCGACACTTAGAAGTTTTTTAAGTAGATATAACTGGAGACAACATTACAGATGAATAATTATTCTTCAAAATTGTACTAAAATATTTTCAAGTCTGACACTTTATTAATATTCTTTTAAAAAAACCTGTTTCTCATGTGACAGTGGAAAGTTGATCCTCTCAAACTCACATGTTTGGTTTATACCATTAGACAATGCAAATGAAAACCATTGTGGCTTTTCAAATTATTTGTACACTGTTCAGTCAGAGTAACAGAATTTAAGAGCTGACTACCTAGACCAGAGTCAATAAAATAGTGAGTTACATCCCTTACATCTTTGTCCTCTGCTTTTGCAGGTTATCAAAAATTACAAGACAGTGTTATTTTACTTCAGAGATACTTAGTTAAGAGATCAAACTCTCTTCATGAACACTACAAAAATTCCAACAGGTATTTTATCCCAAAGGGTTAACAAAGATCAGAATATGCACAGAACGCTTTTTAAGGATAGAGGTTGTCCTGGTGGGAGAAAGGAGGAAATGAGTAGGAAGAGTCCTTAAAAACAGTTGGTAATTAAAGAAAAGTAATTTAAAGCACATGGTTGGATGGTGGGTTTTTTGTGGGTTTATAAGTGTAAGGAAGGACACATGTTTTAGAGGAAAGAACAAATCTAAAAGACAAAAAGATCATAACTACTCTTTTTCTGCAGGCCAAGTAATATAAGGAAGCTTTCCTGAATTGTCTCTGTGAGTTGGATTTTACAAAAATGATTGGTCAGTACAGTGAGATTACATAGGTGTGTAAAGGACTGATATCTGCAAAGACCTTTTCAAAATATTCCTTACTACCAAAGGGGAATACTGATAAAGTGAAGGAATTCTGCAAAAAGAAGGAATATGCAAAGGAACACCACTTAAATGAAGAAGTCCAATGGATGTTGTAATATTAAGGGTTGGACCTGATGATCTCAGAGGTCTTTTCCAACCCAGTTGATTCTATGATTCTGTGATTCTGTGATATCTCGAGGGAGGTAAGTTCATTCAGGACAATTTGAGAACACTTAGTTCCTCAGATGAACTTAGTGGCATACTTCTGCAATCAATTTCTTCTCTAGTAAAGCCTTTACCTGCTCTCTCTGACACCAGAACAGTCCTGCACAGAATAACTGTCCTGGTTTCAGCCGGGGCAGAGTTTATTTTCTTCTTAGAAGGTACAGTGCTGTGTTTGGGAATCAGTATGAGAATAATGTTGATAATACACTCATGTTTTGGCTGTTACTATGTAGTGCTGACCCTAAGTCAAGGACTTTTCAGTGTCACGTGGTCTGCCAGTGAGGAGCTGCACAAGAAGCAGGGAGGGAGCATGGCCTTGTCAGTGGACCCAAACTGGCCAAAGGGATATTCTATATCACAGAATGCCATGCTCAGTATATAAACTCGGGGAGCAACTGAACTGTGCTGAAACAAGTGATGTTTCTCCTGGGTTTTATTCCTGTTTCTCTCTCTCCTTTTCATTATCGTTATTATTAGTGGTATTATTAGTATATATTATTTTATTTAAATTATTAAACTGTTGTTATCTCAACTCTTTTTTTATCAGTTCTCTTCCGCAGTGGGGAGGGTGAGGAGCAAGCAAGTGGCTGCATGATATTTACTTGCCGACCGTAGTTAAACCATGACAACTTTTTTACATAGTTTGACATAGTACAACTTGTATTGTTATGGGTGTTTATGGGTCAAAATCATTAACTGGCGCTTGACTTTAAAACACCTCTCAAGAAAAAAAGCCAAAACCCAATTAAAATCAGCCTGTGTCATCCAGATCAATATAGAGCTGTGCAGAGTTGTCTCTGGTAAAGCAGAACGATTTCTTAAAATAACCATGCCAAGGGAGGAAACACTTTCTATAAATAATTCTTAAGAGTGAAATTATGCAAGACAGCTAAGTCAATCACTACCAAAAGAAAAGGTACTGCTCTTCTGCTTCTTTCAGCTTCTTTCCTGGTCTTTTTTCTTTTTCTTTTTTTTTTTTTGCTTAATCATTATGACTCAATACAGCAGCTATATGATTTTGTTTCAGGGTGTGAGAAGAGGGATTTTTTTTTTTTACTGTTTTCATGAAAAATCCCTCATTGTTACGCTCCAGAGACCATGTAAGGGAAGAGGAATAGTAGACTGCTGAAAGCACAGATGAAGATACCTGCCCTACATTTCCTATAGCTGCACCCTGAGCTTCTTTGTGGATATCACCAATGTCTAATTGCAGTGCTGTACGGAGCTGACACCTTGCATGTAATAAATCTTGGAACCAACTTACCTGAACAGCCCATTATATACATCTCTACTACCCACCACATCACACTTCCCCTAAAACATCTGAATGTCAGCAATATCATCCTTCTATATTCTCCCTTTTAGTGAGAAAAAAGGTCTGATCCCCTCATTATACCATTTGCTTTGATCAAAGAGATGTAAATATATCCTTCATTATGTGATCTCAGCCTGTGTTAGTCACAGGCATCTTTCTAACTCGTCCTTAAGGATACACCACTTAAATAATTAGTCATGCTAGGGAAGGGAAAAAGATGGTGCTTTGGTAGGAGATTACTAATAAGTCAGACAAGTGCAGTTCTCAGTTGAGAAAATGGTATGGTGAATGAATGAAGAGCTCTGGCAAATATTTTCAAAAGTATTTCATACATTTTCTTCGCCAGTAGACTAAATATACTTTCGAAATTCATTGGTGTAGAATAATGTTGCTTTTTTTCTGTAGGCTTATAGAATCACCTAGAACTTGGCCTGACTCTCATGCAAAACCATGATTAACTTTAATTGGTGATGGAAACTGATTATAGATTTTGTCTCAATGCTGACACATCCAATTGCTTTTAGAAGAAAGAGACTTTATAGACCTCTGAGCTTGAGTCTATGTTTACAGCTGATGAGAAACAGGAATATGACAGAATCTTATTCTTACAAGGGGCTTAAATGTTAAAACTGACAAGGACCTACAAGCTGCAACAGACATTTCAAGAAGATGGGAGAGAGGAAAGAAAACATACTCAAAGGGTGTGTTTTCATCACTGGATTAAGTAGCTATAAAACTGGGCTGCTGCCACAAACAGTGCTCCTCCTCCCTTCCTGAGATCTCACACTTGTACATCCACCAAGTCAGATCAGCTCTCTGACTCAGGTGAAAAACAAGGGATTTATTTATCTGCAGTCAGCTCTCTGCCACTTTGACTCACTGAGAAGCCACACAAACGCAGTATTGTTGCAAGTGATGATTGTGAAAACTACCCTAAGGGAATATGATGGAGTTTCAGAAGATCAGAATCTTTTGACGTTATTGTCCAACGCAAACAAGCAGTGTGTTCCTCCTCTCAGGAAAGGACTGCGTGGTTTCTCAAAAGAGTTTTATAGTCTCATCTAACTCACTGAAA
This sequence comes from Neopelma chrysocephalum, assembly GCF_003984885.1. Taxonomy (NCBI): domain Eukaryota; kingdom Metazoa; phylum Chordata; class Aves; order Passeriformes; family Pipridae; genus Neopelma; species Neopelma chrysocephalum. The sequence continues at coordinate 5,243,432 of NW_020897704.1, forward strand.
TGATTTTAGTTTTTTCTCTCCATTTTGAAAAATCTACATTGTGGTTTGTTTTGATAGCAAGTTCATAAACCATATTTATTATTTTAAAGGATTTTGTTATGCTTTCCCACCTGCTGTACATAATTTAAAAATTTTGGATAATCCAGAAGCCACTCAATTAAAAATCTGATATTTTTTCACACCCACACCTTTCTTTACTGAGCCCTGGATTTTGTGATGTACTAGAATTTGTCTCGGTTGGCGAGTGTCACTCACTGTGGCAGACCACAGAACAATTTTCCCAGCCTAGAGGAATCACGTGTAGGAAGAAAGATGCCATACCATACATATTGCTATGTTACTGATCTTCACAGAGACAGCACAATACTTCTGAAAAACATAGAAAATTCCTAATGTATCAATGCCCATGAACTGAAACAGCATGGAAATTCCTTAACGGCCAATTTAAATAAAAAAATAGCCTATAATTACAGTAATTAGCAATTTTGCCCAGGCTTCTGGTAACTTTAATTAATTATGGATGCCAATAGGTTCAATGAGCTATTAGGGATGTCAATGACTGGCCCGGTTAAATAATGCTTTATATGTTTGCTTATTTTTTCCTTTTTTAATTTGACCACCCTCTTCATTCTGTACTGCACAAAGAATTTGTGGTGAAAAGGCTTTGACAAAAGCATTTACCATTGGCTAAATGCTCTTGCTTAGGTACTTATGTGGGGAAATCGAATAAAGTAGTCCTAAAGCCACAGAATAATAATACAGAAAGTAGACTTTGAATAGATTTCCTAGTTAACTAGGAGTCATGGAAGATGGTGGCTCAAAACCACCTCCACAGCAATGGAGCAAGCTCATGCAACTCCAAGGATGTCAAGCTACTATATTAAAGGGTCTTTATGGATTAAGATAGCCTTAAAGTAATTAACTTCAAAAATTCAGTTGTTGCCTTGCTTTATGGAATATGCTACTAGACTTGTAAATTTTTTTTTATAAAATATTTACTTACTTTTCTCTTACACGTCTTTATTTAGACTATGAAGAGGTTTAAGTTGGCTAAATAGTTAAGGTTAACATAAGTTAATAGATATGTTTGATTGCTGTTGTGACTTGAAAAACCAAGAGGATGAGACACCAGAGTTGCACTCACAAGTTCATTCTGCTGATAATTCATCTGAATTTTTTGTTTTCCCCTCTAAGTGTGCCTCAGTGTTTTTTTCTCCCAGTCCCAACTAATTTGTGATCTGGAAAGACTACAAGGACTTTATTTTTTCATATAAGAATGGGTATACAAAGTAGATTTTCTTTGTCACTAAAGAAACAAACAGTTCTTCAACAGAGTCTAGGCAGTTCCTATTTCATAGTTGTTTAGTTGTAAATTATTTGAAACAGAAGAACAAGAAGCTCCAGTACAGCTTAAGAATACGCTGTCTCTGTTCATTAGTGCAGAGTGATGCCAAAAAACTGGCATCTCAAGGCAGTGTTGTCCTTCCAAATGCATAGCTGCAAAACAACAATATGCAAATAATAACAGAAAAATTAGTTGGTTTTAATTAGCACAACAAGGGTTGCAAATATCATTAATTAACTATATTTATTTGCTAATTGAAACTTCCAGCATGACAAGAACTTATTTCAAATTCTTCACTGAATCCCCAAATACCTACTAGTAGGCCAGAAAGAAAAAGTAAAGTTTGTCTCTGCTTCCAGTGCAGCCATTTCAAGATGAGATTGGTGGCCAGTTTTGTCCTCTTGATTCACCCCTTCCATCCTGACTTGGTGAAGGTCTATGCTGAGGGTTTGCCTTTATTTAGGTAATTTATCATTTAAAGGGATTTTTTTTTTGTTTGAATTTTTGGGGTTTTTTTAATGGTGAGGAGGAGAGAGACAGACATATTTACTTAAGGGGATATTCGCATAAGCTACATCTTCTTGGGACTTAGGACGTAGCTTCATTTTCTAAAAAAAATGTGCTTGTGTTCTGAATGTTTATGATAGTTTTAAGATAATGAGGATGACATTAGTTCATACAAGCAACTGAGTAGTCAGCAAGTCATATCTAAACATTAAGGCATATCTGAAATGCCTAGCTATTATGATAATAAGTTCAAATGGATCAGTATAGACAAATAACCATAAGTAGACAAGATAGTATGATCTCAAGCTGTTCAGAGATAATGGTCCTATAACACCAGAGGAAAACTGAAATTCACAGCAGAACAAGGGAAAACAGAAATTTATTGCCAGTTAGAAAACATATCAGAACTGAAGCAAAAAATTTGATAAAATTCGAGTTAAATTCATGTCTAATTTAATGTAGCAGACCTACTTAGTTTCATATTGCAACACAAATGAAGTGCTTTGATAATTCTTAGAAGTTCTACTTATTAGTATTAAATACATAAACAATGATAAATGTCTATGACATTCAGTCATCTTAATGAAGCACATAATTCCGCTCCATCTATTTTTTTTTAATTTCTGCTTGTACCCCGAGATAAAAATCAGGAAAAAGACTTAGAGAAAATCTTCTGTCAGGAATCTGGGCTTAGTATCCTCTGACAGTATCCTAAAAGGCACCTGAGAATTTTTAAGCAAATCAAGCACTACCATACAATTCTCAAAGCTGGTATCTTATTTTCTGAGTATCTAGAACCCTTAAGCCTCTTAGATTCACGAATGTGTTCAAGGACTCTCCAGAGTCTTCTGGAGCCTCAGTTAGGTATTGCCAAGTCCTGAGACACAACACTTAAATACCTTTGTGCATCTTACAGTTCTTTTAGGAGTTTACTCCATTGAAAAGAATGGAAAATTCACCAATTTTATTGTCTGCTTATATTTATTATTCACACTGGTGGACCTTATTTATGCTATGGTAGAATTTCTCTTGCTACAGCAGAATTTCTTTTCAAATAATTAAAAAAATTTTAAACACTGCAGGCAAGGCAGACATAATAATGTGAAAATAATATAGTTTGCTGTTAGGCTAAAAATAGATGATGAAATGATTAATGTGGAAACAATATGGATTTTTTTTTTTGGATCTCCTGACAAACCACAAAGCTAAAATGTTACTGCAAATAATTTATTTCACCTGAACCTGAAAATTTATTATTTTATTAATTTATTAAAAAATTAACCATTTATTAAGTTAATATATCTTAATTAAAAGACAAAAAAAAACAACAAAACAAACAAACAAGAACAAACAAAACAGCCATTTGGTATAAACACATGATAAATTTTAAAAATCGTGTGTTTAGTTTAAAAAAAATATGGAAATTAAATTACAAGTCTTCTATAGAATCATAGGCTCTCACTTTCTTAAAGTAACTGGTCAGGAGTCTTCCACGAAGATTAAACTGTAGATTAAAAAGATAAGGCTGGTAGAGAACTCTGCAAGCTTAGAGAAAAGGGGAGATTTCCTGGACCTTCCTAGCAGACCGGTCTAGAGAGATTCTGAAGATAGATCAAACCTCAATCTACCCATGAAACTTAAAGACATGAGTAAGTTATATAGAACTACCATCTAGCAAAGGTCCTTTACATCAGTCACTTCAGCCTGTAAGAGAATCTATAAGTTATTACAGGTTTTACCTTCCTTTTAGCCACTCTTTTATATGTTCATGGGTGATAAAGGAGGGAGGCAAAGGTGATAGATAGACAGATAGATAGATAGATAGATAAATTCATTATTCCTTATTCTACATAGAACTTGTTTACCACCAAAAAAAATAAAGCTGCAAAGTATAACTCTGTCAAGACAAATAATTGAATGTCTTTGAGTATAGAAGTGTTCCCAAGGCAGAGAGGTAAAGGCAGTTGCTTCATTATGTTAGTGTCACCTCTGTAGCCTTAGGCATTTGAGTGATCATTAAATAAAATTATATAAAATTTATTGTTAACAAACTCTATATCTGTTTAGGGACCTCCCTGAAGATGGTAGAATGAGAGTCAAATTAATTCTATACCAAGAGAACTGTAACAAACAGTTTTATGTAACAAACAGCATTATGTTGATTGTAACCCAGGACCATGGCTACTTGATATGAGCAAAGCCTCTGAAAACAATTGGAAAACAAATAAAAACTGCCATAATTATCATGTCACTTATCTGTGATGCCTGAAAAAAATTAGTGAATTCCATACCCACAAAAGGCAATTTAGTAATTACATGAAATATCAGTTTATGTGACTGGTTAAATCATGATATTTTTGCTCCACTCTACAGTTAAACTTGTCACAAACATTCTTACTTTCACTCTATACACCCTGAATGGAAATAAGGTAGCATTTCAATTATTACTAATGATGAGTAATAAGTTACAGCTTATTTTCCCAGGCCATTTGCCTCTTTTATGTGGTGGTGAAGAAGAACTTTAATTTTGTCACTGTCATTACCAAGATTTCAACAAGAACAAGAGAATCACCATAAGAAGGTTGCGTGTATAATCAATCTGATGTTTTAATATGTTCAGTTTGGCTCATTTGACTCCAATGTACAACCTTGAAATAAAACCAAAGTTGTATTATATAGGCTTTGAATATGTCAGTCTGATTAAGGCTGAAGCTCTTTTATATCCCTGCAAGTCTATAATAACTAAACATCATAAAGTAGTTTTGAAAGCATCAAGTTTATTTAAGAAATGTTTTAATAGCTAGTAAAAGTAATCAAAATCTGCAAAGCTGTTTAGGTAGCTATCCCCAGTATGAGCATTTAAGACCAATTGATAGAGCCTGATGGGATTCATCCCAGAATACTGAGAGAGTTGGCTGAGGTTACTGTGAGACTTTTCTCAGTTATTTACCAATGGCATTGGAAATCTGGAGAGATCTCAGTTAAACAGAAGCTAGCAAATGTTATTTCAGATTTCAAAAAGGGCAAGAAAATAGGTTCTAGTAATTATAGGCCTGACAGTCTTACTTTGGTGACTGGTAAAATTATAGAGAAGATTATTCTGTGAGTTATTGAAAAACACTTGAAAGACAATGCAGTCATCTGTCAAAGCCGATGTGGGTTCATGAAGGGAAAGTCTTGACTTACTCAGTAACCTGTCATGACAAGGTTACCTGCCTAGTAGATGGAGGTAAGGTAGTGGATGTGTGGTTGGTTGTTGGCTTCTTTTTTATTTTATTTTAACAAAGCTTTGGACACTGTCTTTCCCAGTATCCTTCAGAACAAAATGTCCAGTACACAGCTAGACATGTACACATTACAATGAGTGAACAACTGGATGAAGAGTTGGGCTCAAAGAGTTTGTAGTAAATGGAGTAATATCTGGCTGGTAGTCAGTCATGGATGGGATTCCATATGACTCAATTTTAGGGCCCTTTCATTGTTTTCAATATTTCTATCAATGACCTGGACACTGGAGTTTAGTGTACACTAAGTTTTTGACAATACAAAATTTGGATAAGCTGTTGACTCCCTTCAGAGTAGAGAGGCCATGCAAAGAGATCTTGATAGACTAGAGCACTGGGCAGTACCAACCATATGAAATATAACAAGGACACATGCCAGATTCTGTAGCTGGAACAGCATGATCCTGGATATATGTATAGAATGGGGGCAAGAGACTGGAGTGCAGACAGGGATATGGGTTTTTGGCTAATGTCAAACTCAATATGCATCAAAAATGTGCCCTGGCAGCCAAAAGGTCTAATCATATCCTGGAGTGTGTGAAGTACAGAAGAGCTAAACAGTGGAAAGGAGTGATTGTCCTGCAATACTCAGCATTGATGTGGCCTCAACTCATGCCATGAGTGCAGTTTTGAACTCCACAATATAAGAAGGATATAGAAATATTAGAATGTGTCCATAGAGGGAACAACAAAGATCAGGGGGAGTAGCTGAGGATACTTAGTTTGTTCACCTTAGAAAAGAGGAGACTGAGGTGTGACCTCATTGCTGTCTACAACTTTATAATGAAGGTGAGCAGAGAGGGAAGTGTTGATCTTTTCTCTCTGGTGCCCATTGATAGGATAGAAAGAATGGCTTAAAAGCCTGTATCATGGGAAGTTCAGATTGGACACTGGGAAAAAGTAATTTAATGAGAAGGTGGTCAATCATTAGAACAATCTCCCCAGGGAAGAGTTCATGATTCAAAGTCTGTTGGTGTTCAAGACATGTGTGTAGAATGTTCTTTGATATATGGTTTTATTGCTAGGTTTCATTGTGTGGAATCAGGAATTGAACTTGATGATCTTCTTGGGTCCCTTCCAAATCAGGCTATTCTATGATTTTATGATTCTGTGATTCTAATGGGAGTCCACACACTTCAGGAATTTGTCCTCAGCAATTTTTAATTGTCTGCTTTTTCTTATCAGATTGTGTGTTTTTGGGTGCTGTTGATGTGGGAAAGACTACACAGATTTTCTGACTCTTCTAGGGAAGAAAATTTTACTGTAAATATGCCATCCTGATGAAAGAAGACTTGAGACAGAGGATGAAATACAAAAGACCAAGATCTTGATCTGGAATGGAAGAGAATTTTCTTTCTAACAGGTGGATGGAGAAGAAAGAACAATCTCTTTGCCTGGCGAAAGCAGCATAAAAAGTATGGAAATAGAAAAAAGATTAAATTAGTTTGCTACTTCTTCTAGCAGGTAATGTGGCATTTATTATTTTTTTTTTAGTTAGTTTCATTTACAGGATTACTAGTTACCTACAGGGATTAAACTCTTTTCCACATGATGAACAAGCACTTAATGGGACAGGGAAAGTTCATTGATGCATCACCAGCCACATCCCAGGAACTGATATTTTTTATGTTCTATTCCAGAGTCAAAATTTTTCAGTCAGTGACTGCAGGAATCTTGAAAACTCTTGCTTAGTTGCAGGAAATAGATACTCAAATAACACAAGACTCATCTGGTTCAAGTCTTCACCAGTACGGTGTATTAAATACTCCAGCAATTTTTCCAGTTAAAATTTGAATGTTAGAGAGAGACGGAACATCCCCAACTTCTCTCTCAAGAGTCAGTTTCACACTCTGATAGGTAACAGAGACTTGAAACACAAATTTTGCATCAGAGGAGTTCTGATACACACTCAACTCAATACTGTAACTTGCCAGAAATTTGCTTGCAGTTTTTATTAGGTTCAGACTCATTTTTCATTGCTATGAAACCTTCTCTATATTAAAAATCAGTACTTTGTCAAAGGTTTTGCATCACTTAAATATTAGTAAACTCTTTCCATGTTCCATCCTGATTATAATTTAAACATGTTAAATGTATTATCTGGCTCTTTCAATCTTTCCCCTATGTATCATTCCCTCTAGCTTTTTTATCAATTGTGTGACTTTTTTCACAGTTTCCTTCAAATTTGTCAATATCCCTCATCAGCAGAGAGATAGAACCAATTGTACTGCTTTAGATGTGTGTTCTAAACAGTTACATATCAAAGTATTATTAATGCATTGATCTAGGTGCAATGATGTTTGTCAGGAAAGGATGGCACAGTGGTTTAAATGGTAGCCTGAGCCTTAAAAGATTTGGACCCATTTCTTTGAAAAAACAGAGACATCTTCTGTAATTTCAGACAAATCCTTTTCAGCCAAATGCCAACAAGGTCCTTAAGGTAGACCTTCACTGTGTGTTTCTGGGCAGGGTGGTGACCGCTGAGCAGCCCATGTGGCTGCACGTGCCTCTCTGCAGCAGCTTGCAGAGTTCCATATTTGAGCCCTAGCTTGGGATAAGTGTTGTATTTAGGTGGATTAGCTGTGTTTCCATATTTATAATACGTGTATGTCAGGTGAATTAGCATAGCCACCACACTGCGTTAAGGTGGCTATTTCCGTGCTTGGTTCTCTGTAATTTCCAAGGCCATGCTCAGTGAGCATGGTAGTCATGTATTTTAATGCTATAGCTGTCTCACTACCATACATGCGAATCTGATGTCTCAGTGTTCATGTGGTTTCAGAAATTAAGATGAGAATCTGATCTCCAATTAGATGCAAAGGAATAGGTCTATTTCTGTTACCAGCCCTGGAATCTCCACAACACATTGCTGTGAATAACACAAGCATGGCCTGTCTAAAAGATTGCTGCTACGAGCTTCAGTTACTTAATGAAACCACTCTTGGGCTTTGGCCCCTATTCTCCAGGCATGCAATTTACCACATTCAATTCCCTGTTGGACAAAGAAGTGGGGATGGATATGGTGGTATAGGCTGTCATTCAAGAGGAAATACAAAGCATAATGCATATCTGAAATCATGTTCCTTTCTATGACTGGCATTTCGTTCACGAAATACCAACTCATTCTACCTAGAATCCACAGTCTTGAATGCTTCTTCTTTTTTTAGGTATCTACAACAATTCTCTTAAAGAAATGTCCTTTCATAATAATAGCCAAGTAATTAGAACACTTATTTAGGAAAAGAGAAACACAAGAATGGGGCTTTAACAGCATTCAACTTTAGACATTTAGTATGACTAAGATATGAGGCCAGTCACTTAAGCTTCCTATATAATTATTGCAAAAAGACAAGCTCCTCCAGGGGATTATTCAGATCAGGAATTTAACTTTGAAAGTCAAGTAAGTTATATGCCTACAGTTAGGAGGATGCAATTGCTTGGCTTGAAGAGTTCCTAGACAACAGTCTGGCAAATGTTTAAAGTGAATCCAAGACCTCCTCTAGTCCCTTAAATAAACAATATTCATTCAGTCATAGGTGGAAGGGTACTGGTAGAGTTCATAAAACGATGGGACATGAGAATACTTCAGAGTCCAAGACTAGACTCTTAAAGGAGACCAGAAACCATGACAATGTGCCACAGAAGCATCTCAGTCTATGACCCTTATAGCCAGATTTGCAGTGTAGCTAAAGGCAGAGTTCTGGTTGGTGAAGAGGCAGTCACCAAGATCTCAGGAACTTTAATCATGAAGGTAATACAGGTTTAGGTCAGTCCTGATGCATTTACAGTTTGCGGACATGATTCCTTTCTCAGTGATTCTTGATTAAAGAGGTAAGAAGTTTAAAATGTATCTGGCTGTGAAGTTTATTTAGAATTATATTTTATTTCAATACTTAGGATAGGTCAGATTTTTTTTCTGGAATCAAATACATTTTACATATTGTACAACCTATATTCAAACACTCAATCCTTCTTTGTTCTTTTTCCTCTATCCTCTTTTTTTGGCCAGTAAGTTTGAACTCATTCCTGCAGTTGTGGCAAAGACTAGTTTTTATACTAGATAAAACACTCAGGTAGGAAGTACTGTATACACAGAGATGATCATAGTTTGGTTTCCTTGGCAGTGAAAATATTCCCACAATTTAATTAGTGGAGCCTAGAAGAGAGGTAGTGTAGGAAGGAGAGCTAGGGCCTTGCATTATTCATTATAATCACTTCAGGGCAACCAGTATCTTTTTTAACACAATAACTACTAGGAAAGCCCTCTATTGGTTCTAGTTACTAATCTTCCTGTATCCATCAACTGCCTATTTATAAGACAAAAATAATAGTATCTTCAAATAATTTTCTTAAAAATATTTTCCTTCCAGAGCTATGATATGGTTGAATGTTCTGGAGATTTTGAGATACCCAAATATTATGGCATGAGGGATAATTAAGACTCCTCAAGAGATGGTAGGAAGCCTAAAACTCTATGGTTTTATATGCTGCTCTCTCTCAAACCTAATTTACTTTCCTTTATTGGTTTTCAACATTATTTCTTCATGTTACTCTCTCATTTTGTGTATACACACAATCTATACATGTGTACAGGTACAAGTTCACTTATTTTCCTTTGTGATGAAATAAAATTTCCTTAACTGCCTTTTTGTCCTATTTTATATATATGTTTATATATATTTTTTCATATATATACGTATATATTATATGAAACAGATCAACAGTTTCATTAACATGCCATTAATCCCCTTTCTGGTGCATTAACAAAGATGGTAACTACTGAAAGACTTAACATTGATTTCTTTCCATACTATTATTTGCTTCTTGCCATTCAATACAATGACATTTATCATGACTATTCATTAACAGACCTTCAAAACACTTCTGTAATGCACATTTTACATGGCTTGTTTAGAATTAAAATTTAGAATAAGAATATTTTTCGTGTTTGCTTCTTTCGTATGCAATACTGAAACTTGCCATCATCAGAGCCTTTCACATATTGCATTTGCTCTGTCTTACAATATTTGCCCCCCTTAGATAGGGCCAATTGTGCCAAAGATGATTGTATCAGATCACAGAATCACAGAATGGTTGAGATTGGAAGTGACCTCTGGAGGTCATCATGTTCAATTCCCCTGCTCAAGCAGGGCCACCTACAGTAGGTTGCCCGGGATCGTGTCCAGATTGATTTTTAATATCTGCAAGGCTGGAGACTCAACAACTTCCCTGGACAATCTGTTTCGTTGATTATCCTTACAGTAAAAATTGTTTCCTTATGTTTAGGCAAAATCTCCCATATTTTAATTTGTATCTATTGCCTCTCATGCTGTCACTGGACATCACTGAAACGAGCCTGGCAAAGCCATCTCCATCTAGCAGTGGCTGGAAGACTGTAGGCTGAAGCCAAGCAAACTGGAAATTAAAGCATGCTTGTAAACAGGGATGGTGATCACTTACTGCAACAGAGTACCACATGGGTGTGGTCCACATGGGGTGTGTCAGTACCTAAGGATAGTGGATGTCTGTTGACAAAATATGTAGTATACAGAAGTAAATGAGTGACACTGAAGACAAATATATTTGGGTTGAAACAAGATGCTCTGGTCACTTCTCCTGACGTGAAAACAAGGAAAAATATCTGCTAGAAGAATTCAAATTTCTGCATTAGCAGTTCTGACTGAATGATCTCAGAGTCTATTTGAAATAGTAATTTATAAATATTACAGCAGCTAGTTTTCCAAAATAGTGTCAATCTGCTCCTGCAAAGATGTGGGGAACTTTTCTTCTGGTAAAAAGACAGTCCTCTTTTAAATGCAATCTCACTTCCCTACTGTGTCACGCTATACCCAACAGTGCCTCTCTTTTCATAAAGATGTCTAGACATCTGCTAATGCTCATTGCTTTGATGACAACGTATTCCATATGTGTCCTGTCTCAAAGAAATTATACTGCCTGAAACTGGCATTTCTTCCTGTTTCTATCTTTCAGATTGTGTGTGCTCTTATTTTGAACCTAAGTGCCTCACTCCTTGCTCCTAGCCTGTAAGCAGTTTGAAATTCAAAAGACCAATTGTTCATAAACTTGACTATTTTAATGCTCTGATAGCATTTTCCTCTGCACTTCTCTTGTGCCTGAGTCAGCTGTAGGACATTGCAGCTAGAGGCATTTCTCTGACAGCCCTTCTCTTCTGTCTACACTGCCTTTTTCTCTTTCCCTCCTACATGTCTGGCTTTTTCCCTTCCTTCTCAGCTTGCTTTCCTTTACTCGTGGCCTCTGTGTACTGAACTTTTCCTTATCAGTTTTGGTTTACTTCTTCCTTTGAAATAGGGTGGGGGGAGGCAGGCAAGGTATGTGTTTCAGAGTAGAGCAAATCCTCCTCTCACCTGCTGAGCAGCAGATGTTGCCTCCAGAGGAGCTGCTTGGGCAGGACACCAGTAGGACCTGATCCTCTTGACACTTGCACTTTAGCTCAGGTGCCTTGGTGTCTGTGAAAGTGCAGCTGGGGCCAGGAGGGAAAAGGAGCCAGAAGAGATAGCCCTCAGTTTGCCTGGATACACTGTGGCAGCAGTCTGAAAACAACGGCATGTCTCCTGATTACACCTCTGCCCTTGTCTGCAGCTTTCTCTGTTGGCTGTATGTTCAAACAGGGCAGGCCAGGAGTTGTTCAACCCTAGCCCTCCTCTCTCTCCCCCTCAACAAGCCAAACAAACTTGCCTACTGAGTTTATTTATAAGTCAACCATTTTACAGAGGGATCTGAGTTTGTTTATGCGGTGACAGCAAAGACGTAAAGTGAGCCACTGTTCTAAAAAGGCTTCCATGGAAGCCTCTCAGCATTGTTTGATGCCCTGGAGAGGTTTCTGGTGCTAACGTGACTTCAGCTCTCTGAGTAATGCTTTCCCTAACAATATTGCCAAGTGTTAATTAAAAAAGAAATGAGAGTTAGTTCTTTGACCTGGTTGTAGTTCTGCATTAGAATTGTGTTTGCCTAGTCACTTTGAATTTTAAAGAAATAAAAAAGAGCAAATCCTCTTGTGTTTTAAAAGCACACTGTAATTTTATACATTATGTATCATGCCCTGAAAATGTCTTGAAAAGACAAAAACAAAAAAAAAGACAGGTATAACCTCTATGCCAATTAATACTTTTCACTGGATATTAATTTGTGGGCATTAGCCCCTTTTAATTGACCTTTAGACATATGATTAGACAGACAGTAAGCTCTGCTGACCAGCACATATATAATTAGCAAATAGCAAGGTGAGGTAGAACTGGTTTAATATCATTTCATCCCTGAGACTTTATCACCATTTGGCCTAGTTCCCTTTATCCAGAGATAACAGCTTTATTTGGCAGTGAATTAAAGAACCAAGTAGCTTTGCATTGTAATATAGGTCAAACAAAACCAGCACATTTGGTGTTGGGCTGCTTGACAAGCAAAATGCCTGGAGTCTGTTGGGGGTGAAAATAAAGCATTTGCAAAGAGCTGTAGAAGATTTTCAGTCTTTAAAAAGTGCAAAATATTTGAAAGATTTTAATTGAAGCCAGCCAGCAGGTCTTGTGGCAGTTCATTGTGCCAGCGAGCTGGAGATCAGAGTTTAAATTCCTGCTGGCAAGGACTTGGAGCAATGTGAAGACTGTCCAGGATTTGGCCACTGTCTGGGAGATTTCCCCTGATGATAGTTTTAAATAACATCTTCTATTTGACTCAGGAGTAAAAAAGTGGATGAGAAGGAAAGTGAACCTTGTTTTCACCTCCTTCAGTTTCCACATGAGTAGTAGCACTGCTAAGACTCATGTGAAGAAAGAGAAGTAGATATACCAGAGGTCTTGTCCCCCGACTCAAATGATCTTTTCAATAAAAACAGCCTCTATTCTCATCTACAAAATAATCGAAGTATTAGGTTATTAGATACTTACTGGTCACCCTGATTTGCCCCTGCCCCCCTCCCCAGTTTATTCAGTAAGCAGCCCACAATTGATTGAATAACTTCCATGATTTTCAAGATTTGTAATCTCTGCCTGTGGGGCACAACTGTATTAACTGATTTGATGCCATACTAGGTTATTTCAGCACATGCTCCATCACATGAAACTGAAGATGTCCCAGTGACTCATAAAGCACTTAGCAGGTTTTATTAGAATTTTTAGCTATATCATTTCTTTAAAAGTGGATGGGTGCAGGTATTATTCATGAGTAGCAGATAAAGTACAGTGCTACAACTCCCACTCATATAAGCTCTTGCAACCTGCATTTCACCAGTGACTGTCTGTACTCAGCAATCTGCACCAGACAAGAGTGTTGCAAGTGTTATTTGGCCTTTCTAAATATGACATGCTGTTTACACACTGCACAAGTGTGCCAGCAAAATAGGGAAAGAGGGACTGTAGGTAAAGTAGATTTGGAGGATTTTAGTTGATTATTAGCATAAATAAAATTACACTTCTTTCTGATGTGGGGAGAGAGAGACAGGGATATAATAGTGTAATATCTTTGATCTATTGCTGGGACAATCTCATTATTGGGACTTATACCAATGATCATTAAAGACAACTATCTCTTATCTGATAGGAAAGCACTCTGTGCTTCTCCTTTCCTCAAACAACTTATTGGAAAGAAATCTTCAGCTTGCTAGGCAATGGGTTGATCACTGACCCAGAGCTTTGCTAGGGAGATTGGATCTTGGACATATGGCTCTTTGGAGATTAGTCCTTTATTGAATGTCATCCAGAAAACTACCTTCACAGTCTCAAATGCTGTCTGACACTCAGTGCTCCACGTGTGTGTATGGACACCAAGCACAATTGTAGTTTTGAATTACAAGCACAAGCAATAATGGTGACTGAATTCATGTGGGAAAACACTTTCCCCATATCCACGTGCTCTAAAGAAAGTTTCCTAAGTTTTCACTTGGACAGCTAAACACTCATAGCTCTGCTATGTCTGCACAAGCACAATTGATTATACAAATGGAGATTAGTGGGGCAGGAGGCAGTCTCTAACTCCATTGAAGGAGCTGTGTAATGGAGTAGGCAACATTCTTCAGTTATGCCATGCGTTGTATGAAGGCAGCTCATGATAACTTTGAAACCTCTTCAGACTAATTTAACACGAAAAAAAGGGGAGAGTACTTAAAGCTGCCTTCATGCATCTATGCATGCTTTTAAAAGATAACTAGGCTACAGAAAACTGACAGAACAGGAACAACAGAAACAAATTTAGGATGGAACTTTAATTTGTAATCACACTATAGAGGTTGCAAAATTGGAAAAAAATAGCTGTGAAATGCACCCTAGTCAAACAGGAGTAGTAATGCTACTTTTGGAATTCAAGGAAGCTTGGTTATTTTGATTGATTTTCCTATTTAAGGAAATGATGATGTTTAATTTCAATAAGTCTGTTAGCTTGGTGACCTCTGATATTTTGGTGCAATATTTGCTCCCATGTACATTAAGTAAAAAATCTTTTTGGAATGTATGAAGATATTTTAAATTATTCTATCAGGTATCTAAATATACAATAATGCCAATAAAGAACCTATTCTTTCATATTCTACTATTGTTTTCAAGAAATGGGGAGCAAGAGTGTGTATAAGGAGCTTAGTGCCTGTTAGCCTGTGAGAAGTTATTAATCATTATATCAGTAGATTTCAGAATTAGGTTCTTCAGTCAGAATAAGCAGATAGATTTAGGCTGATAGTTTTGATACCACATACACATAATCCAAGGGGTTTATGGAGCTACTTAAATTGCCCTGTGCAAATACAGTATAAATACCACTCAGCAAACAGCACATGTTTAGAAAGATGACACATACACACAGTAGTAATAGATCCTAATATGTTTTTTATCCACTAAGGGGCACATTTCTGGCTTATATGAAAATGTTATCTCTAGACATAGATAAATTTAAGATTTTGAAATCCCCAGTGACCAAAGAGAATCAAAGAAAACTACATGACAGTCAGACTTGCCTTAAAGAGCTAAGAAGTGTGTCTGATAATCTGAATTTTTACATACTTTCTCTTGGAGTCTGTCAGATAATGAATGGACCTGCTGCAACAACTCACCAAAAAGTAGAATTTGAAATGTGGCTTGAAGAAGAAATGTTAACAGAACAAGATTAATTACAGAAACATATAGTCAGCATGAAAAGGAGAACTTGACCCTTCTAAGTAAAGTTGACCCTTCCATATCTCCAAGTTTTAATTTAAAATAATTTTGGACAAATTTTTTGTCTCTCCCCTTTGCTGCTGTTCAGGTAAACTAATGACATTTCCATGAATGATTCCAGGAAAATAATATTGGGCCTATAGATTTTAATCATAGAACAAAATATATTTCATTACATGAGAACTGTTTAACTTTAGAGATGTGGTTCAACTTCCAGACTAAGAGACTAAGAGCTTATCGATACACATCGTAGGTCATTGGAGATGCCTTACAGCTTCACACCTCACTTCCAGCTTCTGCTCCTGTAAGTCCTTTAAGAAACAGATCATGAAGGTAATTCTTAAAGTTCATTTGCAAAATGACATAGCTTTTAAAATGCACCAGTTTTGAAGATTGCTTGCATAGGAAAAGTTTACTACTTCTGTTTATCCTTTATATATATAGAACTGGTAAGTGTACAAGTTAGTTTTAACCTCCTGTTTTTTCACAGCATGAGAACAAGACAGGGATGAATCCACCGTTTGGTCCTGTAAGTTGCTCATGGTGCAGATGTGTAGCTTCACACTGTAGTACACAGAGTGGTCATCTACTCTGCAGGGACACACAGCCCTCATCCAGTGAGACACTATGGTGTCCGTGGTCTGCCTCCTGCTTCAGTTCCTTACTCCTAAAACTGAAGGTCTGAACTATCTCCAAAACATGGTTAGATCTCAGTAGTTTAATTTACATTTACCTTTTTCCCCCACAAAATTATTCATACAGATCTATTTGCTATGAATTAGCCTCATAGAATCATAGAATCATAGAATCATAGAATAGGTAGGGTTGGAAGAGACCTCCAAGATCATCAAGTCCAACCCCTGATCCAACTCCAATTACTATATCATGGCACTAAGGGCCACGTCTAATCTCTTTTTAAAAACCTCCAGGGATGGTGAATCCACCACCTCTCTGGGTAGGCCGTTCCAATGCCTGAAAACACAATAAGTTTTGACATAATTATTCAGATGACTGAATAAAAAGCTTATTTTTGGGGGGAAATAGATACTGTTTGATTTGTCATGACGTGGGAGGGAAAAGGTAAAGTGACAGGATATAAAGGGGATACATCCATTTGATAAGGACTTTTGAAATGATACTGAGAGAAAGAAAGTGCAAAATAGGCCTTGTAATGAAATGCATATTTAACTGGATAAGTTGAGATGAATAAAGCCTAGAGTTTTAGAAATGGCTGGTAATTTTACATGCCTTCTTTTTTGGTGCTCAGCTACCAAATCTTAAATTGGGCGCTGGAAAATTTTTCAACATTTTTTCAAAACTGTATTCAAAAGAATATTCACAACATTTTTTTAAAAACATGTAATACCCCAAATTGTCCCTAAATTCCAGCACTTCACAGATGGCCAAAATGTGTCCACACTACTCATGTATTTTGGTTGCAGGCTGAATGCATGTCACTATAGGATTTCTATCTTTCTACATACATTTCTGCAAATGGCTTACTTTAAATTTTGTCAGGAGATTCAAAATAGAAATAAAAAAAAAAAGTCTGGTTTATTTTGTTTTCTAAGCAATCTCAGAAAAACATCACAAAACAAAAAGAAACTGACAGTTTTGAATTCAGAGTCTCACAGGAAGGAAAATTATTTTAGGTGTACACTCAGTGTATTTCTAGGGTACAGTGTCATTACTGAGTGACTCTTCCTACCAGTGTTAATTTGACTCAGAACTGTGAGTGATGCTATTGTTCATGGTACTCATACACATATCCAGAAAAAAAAAAAAAGAAGGAAAAAGAATAATATGATGCATAAAGAAGGCACTCAACTTGATAAAAAAGAAGATAATTATTACGTGAGCAGTCAATATTGCTCATTTTTTCCAGGTAAACCTTTACCCTTTGTCCCTTTGATTATAAAGTTCACTGATTTCGACAACCACTCTTGGTTATGCTTGACTCTGAAATATGTCACATCATTTGAAGATGTTCAGCATAGATAATTAGCAGGTGACCTTTAAAGTTCTCTCTAAAATTGTTCTAATTTATTTTAACAGAAAAAAGTAGTAGTGCCTGTGTAAGTCATCCATGCATCAAACCCAATCACCTAAAGTAAATTCCAGTTCACCTTTAAGTATCAAAAGATTTAAGCCTATTTACAGTTCGGATTTACTAATATTTAGAGAAAAAATATAGTTTAGCAAATCCTGCCTGAAGTTACAAATCACATAATACAATGTTTGCCTTCTAAATGTCATATTGAAGGAAGCTTCTCTGGCAGATCAGAACATAGTACAGTGGTTGAATCCAATTTCTTAAAAATCCTTGCAAACCAAGATAGAAAAAGTGGTGCAGCAGATTCTTTCTCATGTTTAAAGCACACGCTTTTGTAAATGCTTGTTTGCCTTCCCTTTAACCACAGCTTTTGACGAGTAAATGTCCTGAAGAATTATTTATTTGGATTGCACTGCACATGTTCTTTTCATTATTTAAGATCCACTACATGCTGAGGAAAATAAATTTGCTTTGAACACCTGTTTTTCAATAAGTGCTTTTATTTTATATATTTTTCACTTCATCAAATTGTACTAAATGTACGAAAGTGAATGTAATAACCGGTAGTTTCTTTTAAAAGGTAAAAAAGTAAAAATCATTCCATCAGGCCATTCTTCCTCTTTTCCTTTCATGCATATTGAAATAGTCATCATACAAATATAAATACTCAAAGACATGAACTTGTTTTTATAAACCCTAAACAGCTCAGCAAACAGTTACATTTATTGTGCCTACATCTTAATTATTAAGGAGCCAACGTGAATTTGAATGTCTTAGGCTGGAAGACATACTTTTTCATGTAAGACAGTTTACATACTTTAAAACTAGGGAAGATACAGGATGTTCTAAGTCATCATGTGTTTGCTAATAAAGGTGTTTTTATTAAGGTGGTTCCTGTGACAGAGAACAACAAGGAAAATTAAATTGTCCATGACCCTTTTTAAGGCCACCTGGATCTAATATCTTCCGCTTCTTTTGCACTACCAGGATCTCAGATAAGGAACTGAAGCAGTTCTGTATAGCTGTGGTACAAAAAGGCAGGAAAAAAGTATTATTTAGCTATAGACAATGTAATTTTATATTCTTTTAGTTTTTTCTAGTTCATGGCATATTCAGCTATGACATACTCAACTATAACATTGGGTGCATAAGAGAGTAAGAGTTTGTGTTGTATAGCTATTAATGTGCTTCAAGTATTTTTAATTTTAAGTGATTAAAACTACACGGTAAACGGTATTAAATATAAGATGAAACTATGGCAATCATGACATACATACACCCAATTGATTATGGTGTAGGGATGGATTGGTAAACCCTTAATGTGTATGCATCTGTTGTTCACATGATTTTATGCAGTCCTGATCAAAAGCCCTAAAGAAGGAAATGAAGTCACCACTTGATGCTGGGAAACTGGATCAGTCCTTACAGTGACCATACTGGGTCCTGAGCGCTCTCAGGCACTGTTTTGTGAAGGGCATCCCCTCAGGGCTGGAACTCAGTGCTTTGCATAGCCTTCCTTGAAGAGCCTGGGCTCTGCATTTCACACACGCTTACCTTTTTTCAGAACAGCAACAGGATTACTCATCTGTTCTGAAGGTAAGCAGACTCAAAGCCTTCTGCTTAGATCTCCCATGTGGGTGCTGACTGGAAGGTCAGTTTGAGTTTAGTCAGGATCTCCATGTTTATCCACTTTTGCTAGATTTCCTGTGTGGATATGAACTGCTCTTGAGCTTGGAGGAAGTGATGCCTGAAAATAACCAAATCTGGTGGAGCCCAGACCTTACCAGCACCATCTCTCACAGGATTCTTTCAGGTAGATCCATGAACAGGCAAAAGTCTGCTCTCCCAAAGGCACATATCAGAGTGAGTTATTGCAGTGGATTCTTTTTTAAAAAATATACACTGTCATTTCTATGAGGATACCCCCATAACTGAAACTTGTATAGACTCAGGACTACTCTAAGCTGCTCTGACTGCTAATGAAGATATGATACTTGTGTTATTTGGTCAGAAGCAGCAAGTTCCTAGGTTACTGGGAGGGTACCTCTGTTGGGTTTTGATTTCTTAAACCCTCTTCATTCTGAAAGACAGATGATGACATGATAAAAATATTACCTGTGCATGATGTGAAGCACTTGCTTCACAAACACTAGAACACCTGATGGTTTGTAGAAAATATGAGCATATTCTTAGTGTATACACAGCCGTAACTGCCTGAGTACATGTACAGATTTCTTACAAAATGTAGATAATTAAGATAATTCTTTCTAGATGATGATGATGATGATTCTCTTTGATATCTCAGCCTCTATGATACATTATAGATAGAATCACCTATCACTATTATTTTTTAACAAGTTATCATCATACCTTATTGACCCGTTTGATAGGAGACATCCAGAAAAAAAGATTTCTTGGCCCTACTAACTACTAATAATGTACTGGTTGAACATGCAATATACCTAAACACTAAAAAGGTTTCTGCTGAGATATCTTCAACTGCTGTGTTTACACACTGGGCTTTAGTAAATACTTAAGAAAAAGTATGTGTTGTACACAGAGCTGATGTTTGGATGTTTAATATTCACTAAATTATACCTACCTCTTCACTGTCTTAGCTGGATTATTTGATGCAATGTAAACTTGTACAAAATAAGAAAAAGTATTTCAACACAGTACTCTAAGATTTAGGTAAAGTATATTCAAATGTTTCATACTTAGACCTATCCTCCCACTACCTCAGTAATGTCAGCTTTAATTTCCTTTCAGAGAACTGACATTTCTGGTTCATGAAGTGCCAAACATATTCTCAGTCCTAAACAAGTTCTAAAATACATGACACCAATGTAAACAGTAAGAATAATACCGGTAAAAACAAATGAGAAGTATTTTAATGAAAACCTCTGATTACATTTCAGCATCTAAGAGCCTTCCTAGGAATTAAATTTGCAAAACAAATTCTCTAGTCTCAGTTTTCAGAAGAGTTAATTATCAACTAGCAGACCAATGTCTCACCGCATGCAAAATGCTAGGAAAGTTAGAAAACAACACTTATATTTTAGATTAAATATCATGGCTCATTATAATGTGGCTATATTCTGTGGAAGTAACAATTTGCAGTGCTCTTTTTTCAGCTATATAAATGTCAGCTGCATTTGGGGGTTTTGGTTTTTTTCTGTTTAACAAAAAGAATGAAATTTATCACAGCAATTCAGAAAGTTAGTTGTATTTTACTTCAAGCTGTATATTTTCAACATAAGACCTCAGGAACAGTTTTACCTACTCAAATGAGAGGGCTATTTAATACAGGGTCTTGTATCTATAATAGAGTCTGATAATGGATACTCAAGAGAAGTATGTACAAAACAGAACAATTTTGTTTTATACTCCAGCCAGCAATGGTTTAAGAGCTTCCTGAGTTAGTGATTGCCTGCAGGCCATCATCTTCAATTGACAGCAGTGAGCCTGTTACCATGACTTTGTTTAATTTTTTTTTCTGAATGTACTTGTATTTTTCACCTTATCAACATCCTGTTGCAAGACAATTCATAATTTCATTATGAATTGGATGGAAAAAATATTTTCATTGTATTAAAATTTTCAGCATCATGGGTTTTTTTGGATGCACTTAATACTGAGGGGGAAATGGTGAATATTTGTGTCCTATTCATTCTTTCATTTTACAGTCTCAGTTATCATTTTACTAAGTAGAAAAACTCTAGTTTATTTGACTTCCATTCATAGGAAAGTTTCTCATATATTTGAAAAAGAGGTTGGTTATTTTTAGTTCAGCAAATTGCTTGTCAAAATAATTTCAGTGTGACTTCCTAAGAGTTTGCATTTAGCTTGCCAGTGTTTCT
Organism: Neopelma chrysocephalum; assembly: GCF_003984885.1. Lineage (NCBI taxonomy): Eukaryota > Metazoa > Chordata > Aves > Passeriformes > Pipridae > Neopelma > Neopelma chrysocephalum. The sequence goes on from NW_020897704.1 coordinate 5,264,656, forward strand.
TCTTCATTCATTACTTTTTTAATACTGAAACAATTTATTATTTCTAACAAGTGTCCTTCTTTTTAATATCATCTGTTAGATTGCCATCAAGCTCTACCAATCTTTGTGTTTGTTTCTTTATATTCTGGTGTTTTAATTTTTTTCAGTCAGGGATATGCCTAAACACTGAACAAGTGATGTGTTAACTGTAAGCTGTCTAAGTTTCACTCTTCCAGCTGGTACTTACAATGTCTTTATAATTAGTGTTCTTATTTTAATCTCATTGCTTTACTTGAAGGTAGACAATGCTATGTACATTTTTGTGTGTCTCCTTTCATCCAACCAAAATGAATTTTATAACTTACACTCACTATGAGAAAATTGTTCTTTAGCAGCTACATATAGAACTCTGCCATGCACAGGATTACTTCTGTTCTTACAAGTTTTCTGAGTATTTTCTTCAAGTAACAACTGATTTTTTTTTTCAAAAATGTAGTATCTGCACTGTAAACTATACTAAACTACATTTATCTTGTTTACTTGGGTAAATGACCAATCTAAAGACCCAAATTTTGCTATTCATTTACAGCTTTGCTAATCCCCCTTGTTATTTTGAAGTCATAACTGCTATATGAGTCAAATTGTTGGCTGTTTAAATCTCTGAACACTTCCTGTTTGGGCATGGAAGTTCAATTCATTTAAACTGGATGGTACAGTTTGATAGTATAAACCTATTTAATTAAATTATCAGGTTTTTTAGTATATACTGTCCTCTAGAATTGTATTAAAAAAAAAAAAGTAAATGTATGTTCATATCAACTGACCTACAAGGTATGCAGAACTTCCCCTGTCAGAGCAGTCCTAGCCTGGATCACAGCATGCACAGTTACCTTGAAGCCCATCTTTCTGAGTTATCTCCAGACAAAGCTGCCTTCTGGTGCTTAAGGAACCCAGAAAGAGTAAGCCTAATGCTGTGCTTCTCCACTCAATGAACTTTCCATGGGAGGTGGATCAAAGGCCAGCGCAAGTAGAAGTAGCTTTTCAACCATGATGCCTGGGAGATGACATACAGATTTTTGTGTCTCTAAAACAACCATGACACTCTGAGCATCCATGTGGTATAACAAGGGTTTTGGCTCTTTGCTTCTATCTTTATTTAATAAACTGCAAAATAATCTAATTAGATCATGAAAGGATCAAACACACACTTTTGATATTTCACACAGTCCTCTGGAGTACGTTTGTATACAGGCGGTCCAGAGATGTTTTCTCTGTGCATATGGAAAAGTAAACCTCACTCTGTCTTACAATCTATATTAAAATTTTACAAACTGCAGAAAATTATTTTGTGTTCAAAGGTTGCTTTATGGGGAACAGAAAGTGGAATTGTTTGGTCATCAACAGAAGCAGAAACTATGACATGGGGTAGTTTTTAGCCTTCTTATTCTAGCCAATGTTGCAGCAAAATGTTTTAAGACAATGAAGCCGAAGCAGTCTGCTTTCTGAGTGTTCTTTCCTTTCCATAACCAGCACTTAGAATCATTCTGAAAAATATGGACATTCCTGACTCATGATGCCAATTTTTAGGCACACCCCTGAGTTTCTAAAGTCTCATTTGTATGCTAGAAAATTTACCTGATTTGAGCTAATCATGTGCAACTTTCAGTGTTGATCTAGCTGCCAGACTGAATCTGGAGTCACTCAAAGTTAAATCATTGTAAATGACTCAAGGACGACCAAGTGATTCTCACTTAAAAGAAGCTAGAACACATAATCCCTAATCCATCTCTAACGTGCATAATTATAAGCATTTTGGAAGACCAGCTTTTTTCTATTTGCATTTAAATGTACAGAAAAAAGTGGAACACAGTTCTATATTGTTTGCAATTGCATGTGATATTTTAAATAGTATCTGTATATATTTTAGCAGTTTTATTTTTTATTATTTGTTAAGTTACATCTTTTACTGTCTCTTGTTATAAGTTTCTCCATTGCTCCTGGCTAGGCTAAAGCATACAAGTCATAGTGCTCACTTGATTTTCAGACTCATTTTTTAAATTGTTTGTATAGTTTCTGTTCCTCATTGGCTACATTTTGTTCATACTTTTGAAAAGCAGCAGCTGCCCAGTGTTGCAAAGGCCTAATTTCAAAGCAGAGGCGCATGGTCTGAGCACTGGAATGCTGGTGTGGCTGATTAGTGCTCCAGCCAGAATTCTAACTATTTACTGACAGCTGAGGTGACTATGAGTCCGGCCCACATAAAAGAGATCTTCTCATATTTCTTAGAGAAGAGAATTTAGCATGTATGTGCACATGTCTTTAGTGATTCTCTTCTGAAAAAAGAGAACTTACTTTAGATCAGTGTGCAGACTGCACAAATGTATTATTTATGAGTAGTTCTCAGAATGGCCTTCGGGAAACACACAGGCAAACACGTTCCAGACCCTTAGGAGCTTACATGTCTAATAGCAGACCTGACAAAACCAGTGGGAGCTGCAAGCAATAGACAGAGAAATGAAAAAAACAGACAAATGTAGCTTTCAAGATCAAAGGTAAATTAGGTAGGTTGTCATATGTGTCCTTTCTAAATATTTCCTCACTCTGCTAAGTAATCCATTCCAAGTCAGGGACATTTCTTCATATCGCCAAAACCCTTGGAACTACTTTCACAAATATCTAGGGTTTGTAGTCTCTCACATACGCTACATCTAAGTCCTCCCATACATGCCTTCCCCCTTCTCCACCCCAGTCTGGATTTCACTTCCCATGAACATAAACCCTCTGTGCCTCCCTAGTTATACCAAGGGCTAACATCCCATTATTAAAAAAAAAGATATCGCTCTGAAGAACACCCATATCAGATCTCAGTGAATTTGGGTGTTCAAGGCCAAGTTAGATGGAACTTTGAACAACCTGGTCTAGTTGAAGGTGTCTGTGTCCATGGCAGGGGGGTTGCAATAGATGACCTTCAAAGTCCCTTTCAACCCAAGCTGTTCTATTATTCAAGATATGTCAAAAGAGTACCCTACTTTTATTGCAGAGTAATGAGGTTATGGCACTTTCTTGCCATGATGAAGGTTCAGGGTGGCTGAACTTTCAAAGCTCTTATTTTCTAGTAGAATTAATAATACCTGTAATCATAACCTAAACTAAGCCTGAACGTTTCAATGGCAAAATTATACAGACTGTTTGTTAACCTTTAAAATGTATAGACATGTGTTAGATACAGTAGAATACAGACTTCTTAATATTGTTTTCATAGTAATTAATTAGTATTTTATGGAAAATCATAAAACTATGTCTAATACTAACCCTAGTAAAGAGTCTTCATATTTAGTGATGACTCAGAAGGCTTACAATATCAACAAAACCCCACTAAGAACTTTGCAATAAAAATGCAATGCCTCCTAAACTCTGAAAAAGCATCTGAAAATCAAGGACACTTCTCTTATTAGTTTATCCACGGTTTCAAGAATAGGCTTCAAGATACTCTAGAATTCAGCAACTAAATCCTATTAAAGGCAAATAAATAACAACAACATCCCAAAACTGTTCTTTGTCTTACCCTCACTTTTGAATCAACACAAATTATTTCTTTTTTTTTTTTTTTTTAATTTAGGCCTCAATAAGCTGTCTCTGCTGTGTCTTCTCAGAAATACTGCAATGGAGAAAATGGCTATCGGTTTTGTGCCGAAAAATTATTGATTGCACCTGTCTTCTGAATCACTTGACACTATGGATTTTTTCTGAGAACATTAAACAAATGGCTTCAAGCCCTCTGTGCCCTGTATATAGTGACAACATTCTCACATTCAAATTTATGTGCATGTCAGTAATGACCACAAGGAGAAAACGAAATCTTAAAAAGATATTTTCAAAGCAGGTAGTTTAAACACTGGAAATTAGAAAAGAAAAGAAAAACTTGTAAATATGCAAATATGTAGCTAGTCTTTCAAAAGTAGAAAATAAGCTTGGTTCCAAGAATGTTCATAGTATCTTTAAAGAGATAACTTAAGATTTAAGATGAGAAGAGTAAGCAGTGGTACTAATGTATCTTTTTTATTTCATCGGAAAGGCTTTAATTTTCAAAATCTTTTTCTTTATGGTTAGAAATAGTTTGCAGCTGTGTCAGCACTAAAGAATTGGACAGGCAGGCTGTTAATCACTCTCTCCTGAGGCTCAGGTCAGAAAAAAACAGAGAACTAATTCTAATTTATATTCTTGTCCCACTGTGAACCCTAGACTGCCTAACAGCACAGAAAGTCATTGGCTGCACCACAGGTTCTGCTACCCCTGAGGTTCTCAAGGTAAAAACACTGATATTCTGAGTACAGTCTGTGCAGGTTTATGAGGGGGGGACTTCCTTCATATTCTCTTCCATCTTCTCATTCAAATGACAGCACTTAAAATTTTTCTTATGATTCATGCTATAGAACAATACCATGTGTCAAAATGTCATACTGTGTAAATTATGAACTTGAGCCTTCCTATTATGAAGCCACATTTTCAGTTGTTTATAACCTTGCCCAATGTTGACTGTTTATGCTGAGCATTTCAGTGATGGGAAATTTTACCAAAACTATTCCAGTTATTTCTCACAGTAACATTCAAGAAAGAAAATGCTGCCAGTTTCTCCTGGCCAGTAAAGCAATATCTGAGGCTTAGTTGAGGAGAGGCAGCTCTGGAATTCAAGTAGAAGGAAGCCAATATAAGTAAATTTTTTGTTGCTACCCTATTGATTGCTTGCTAAAGAACTATCAATGCTTGTTTATTTCCAAAGAAGCAATGACTTCACCTGTGGGAGACAGTCTGTTCAAGAGTATACTCAAAAGTATCCAACTTTGCAATTCTTGAAAGTCTCACTTCATGCAACATCAATAGCTTCTTGCTGGTAAAACTCTCAGAACAGTCTGTCTACATAAACGTGAAGGACTAAAAGGAATGTGGAGAACATTGTTAGCAACTAGTATATAAGAAAATATTGGTGCTTCTTCTGAGACCTCATTTCTTCTCTCCCTTGGGTGTACTGCCCTCTCAGTCTAGTGAATCACCCCAAAAAGTGTTTAACTCAAATTAAGAAATATCAGATATGATCAAAAGAAAAGGAAGAATATTCAGGTACAGGGAGGGTTTTGGAGACTGACTTAGAGAAAGGGTGAGTGATTTAAATCAATTGTGCAGAAAGATGAGTGATGGGACCAAACTAGAAAAATATATGGGAGGTTCAGAAGAAGATATCATAAGAGAAATGGGATCATGTACAGAAGCTGGGGTCAGAACCAAAACAGAAAAGAAAAAATAGGAGAAGAGGGGACTGGAAACCCCAGGGAACAAGGAAATCCTGCTCTATGGTATCTGTAGGAGTTTGATATCCCCCTCCAGCAAGTCACCTTGCTAACACAGGAGAAAGGGGGTGCACAGTAAAGACCTCATGCTGGATAGCAGTTTGTGGAATTGGAGAGGAAAAGAATTAAGTTCACTAAAAATCTTACTTGGTATATGAGCATATTTGTTATGACTCAAACTTCAAAGACCATGTTACATTTTCTGCAAGATTTTTGCCTAATTCAGTCTTCTAGGGTTTTCCTTTTCTTTACCATGGTATGTTAATTTTACTTTTTGGGAAAACAAATCATATAACTTACTATTTTTTCTTTCTGTCATGTCCACTCCTTCCTTTGAATAGTTCTTTGTATTAACTGCTTATAATGGAATGTGAGATGGTTAAAATTGGTTATCTGTTTAAAACATGGATATGCTTAAAGTGTTTTGTAAACCTACCCTGGTTACAAACTTTCTTGGAGACTTGCACACAACTGCTGAGATTTGGCAAATCTTGAGAGTTATTTTTGCTGAAATTTTACTCTCTCATCTTATAATTAAATTAGTTATAGGCTTCAAAAGCAACTAAATGATATCACATGTTAGAAGACAAGCCTTGGGTAGAAATAGTTGTGTAGGAGGTTCTCTTTTAAATGTGAATGTGCTGGTCTCGTCCCACCAAAACTACAGAGTACTGGATAATTTTTTATTATGTTATGCATAATAATGTCTATAGTCTTTCAAACTATAGACATTGGAGAATCAGTTCTCATACCCAATTCTTAAGTCAATGCTTGTGACATCATCCTGCAAAGAGAAACTGTATCTTCTACCTTTTACTAAAACAGGTTATACAGAGGTGGTGTTAAGGTGCACATGCCCATGACATACTGAAAGCTTTAAGAGGGTCCAAAGGTATTTATCATTTCTAACTTTGGGGCCCTGTTTTAATGTTGCTTCCTTTAGCTTTTGTTCTGATTCCCAGGACTTTCAGAAAGTGAACAGATTACCTATGTGTAAGAGATTTTAGATAAGGCTGCAACTGTCTTAATTCTTTGCATTTTTTTGGTCTGCATTTCCTCCTAACGTAATTTGAATAAGCCAATTACACTGAAGTCTGGTCCATGGCCATGAAAACAAGTTCATAGCGTGAATCTCGCTGTCTTCTGTGGTTTTCCGTGGGGAGTAAAACTGGTCTGCATTTGTTTGTACAAGGGGACTGCACAAGATACTGGGGCCATGCTTTGTGCTCTTTTCTGAGGTTCCATTTGCACTACATTGGAGGAAGATTTAAGGCAGATATAACATTTAAAGAAAATGTATTGAAATGCTAAAAATATAGGCTGAATTTTGTTTTTTAGGTGCAGGCTGAAAACATGAAGTTTAAGCATGCATTTTTTTTAAAAATATGAGATCTTCTATAAAATAATGCCCAGGAAATTATCACTTGGAGTTTGATGAAAATATTCACAAATGCCCATTGTGTACAGTTTAAAATTGATCAAAAGCATTATTGTAAGAAATATTTTATTTAACTGTTAAATCTCTTTATCAGTGAGATTATGTGCACAATTAAGCTTGATTCGCACCAATCAGGAACTCCAGAAAAAATTACTTATTTTTCAAAATTGTGGGACTACCTGATACTCTTTAAGTGCTAATGATCTTAAAATAATTTTTCAGCTAACATTTCTTCACACACTGGCACTGACAGCAGTTTAACTGCCTTGCCTGTGTGTTGTTACACTTTTTTCACAGCTCTGTAATGATTCCAGATGAAGTCAAACAATTGGGATTTCTGCAGTAAATTATATCCTAGGCAAAGAACAGCAATCCCTGTTCTCATTGAAGGAGACATTCCTGAGACAACACCAGAGTGGTGCTCTATGTGCAAATGCTGAATTCTACAATTAGTCTATAAACAATCGAGATGTGGGCTAAATGGAGAGACTTGCCAAATTTGCAAAGGTAAGAGGCGCTGGAAACAAACAGGAGTAAATATAAATGCCCTGGTATGTGAACACCTACAACAACAATTATCCACTCCCTCCCAAGTTTAGCAGGTTGAGTTCCCACACTATAATGTTCTTAGTTTTGGGTGAAAGCCAGGTATCAAATTCTGTTCTAGGGAGGAAAGAAAGAGGCCAAACCACTTAGTGTCTGAGATATTGCATTAAAAATGGTCCAGTGTCATTTTATATAAAGATACACAACACAAACTTGATGTCATCTTTCTTTTCTTTCAAAGGCAAAGCATATAGCTGCAACTTCCTACATAGACATGCAAGGTGTTGGAATGAGCAGTTTTGGCAGTAAAATCATGGCCACATTGAAGAAAATATGAATTGCATTTCTAAAAATGTCTTGAAGAGAGTATAGATAATCATTATACTAGAAAACTTTAGAAATAATATATATACCAGGAAAATACCTTTTAAAAGTACAGTTATTTAACATTCAGTTATTTTAACACATCTAAATGTCCATAATAATGCACCCAAAAGAAGAATGACTATACAATTACTTTTAAGGCATCATGACAAAAACAGTTTGTCTCCCATACATTGTAAAATTAAGAAACTGGGGGGGAAGAAAGCGTCAATAAACTCTTGCAACACTCAATTTTAATCCCTTATAAATATGAACATCACTTTCCTTTATTTCTAAATGAAAACAGATTCTTTCTAAAGCCTCCAACTTTGATGGAAATTCTTTTCAAATTTCCTTTTGGTAGTTATGAAGTACCCTAGAAAATCTGTGATTACAAAACAAGCTTGTTTTACATAGGAGGCTTTCTGACACCATAGTGACGGGAATAACAAAAAACCTCAAAATAAGTAGATCATTGTTTATTTTCTCCCTCAGTTTCCTATTTGTGTTCCTTGTGGGAATTTTATGTCATTAAAAGCAGAACAAGGCATAAGAGACATAAGAACACTAGTGGGAATTTTTATTGCATAGCCATTTCAATAAACATTAAAATTATTTTTACCTAATTTTTTTTTTGCCTAAATAGCTACTTTATTTTTAAATTCTATCCTGTGCCTCTTTTTTTTTTTTTTTGAATGCTTAATTTTCTGTCTCTTACACCCATTTTGTGATAGCAACAATCAAGTTTTCCAAGAGATCCAAACCCCGTGTCTCAGCTGTTATACACAGAGCCTGAGGCTCCTGGTGTGAACTCACAGAGCTTATACACCAGTGCATGTCAGGAGTCCATCCAGAAAAATGTCTGTCCATCCAAAGGTCTGTGACAAGCAACACTAGCCTTTGAATCAGGACTCTGCTTTCCGTTAAGTATATTTTTCTGTGGTAGGAAAATGAACTCTAGATCTTAGGAAAAAAAATACTACTGTACTCGGACCTCACAAGGAGATCAAGACCAAAGAAAAGGACATTTGATCCTACAAATACTATTCCCAAACTTCCCACTGCCTTCTGCTGCAGGAAGTACTCGTATTCAAATCAGCAGGACTTCACAAATGCTTAAAGACAGGCATGTGCACAATGGCTTTCTGAGCTTGAGGCCATCCTTTAAATTTTTATTAAATAAGAGAAGCTCGTAATCTGATGTTAAATAGTGGGGCCAACCTCAAGAATTACTCAGCTTTTACTGAGTCAGTGACTGAAAACCTCAGGGTTTGGCAAGCCTGATTTTTGTGAGAAAACTTCCCATACAGTATGTCAAAGCTGGTATGTCCACTAGTTCCGCTAAGATGATGCCCTGAAGGCAAGGGCAGTAAACCAGATTAGAGCCAGGTTCACTTAGGTGGCACAAAAAAGCTGTTCCTAAAATAAATGGCTGGGAAAAATGCATATAGTGTAACAGTACTAAATAAAGTTCTTCTTCCACAGCATATATATTCTTTCTTTCTTTCCTTCTTTCTTTTTCTTTCTTTCTCTTTCTTTCTTTCTTTCTCTTTCTTTCTTCTCTTTTTAATGCTTAATGCAATACTTTTGGGGTTTTTTTTTAAATGGTAATAAGAAAATCTTTTCCAATGAGCAACTTGTTACTTACCGTGTTTATGAAGACATGCTTAATAAAAGTCAGTGTCAAGAATAACCAATATTCATTAGTACTTTAGAGATCACATAATAAAGTCTATCAAGATATGAAACATGCAGTTATTTGTGTAAATATTTTATAAGATAGTTTGTGCTCCCACCCACCTTTTTTTCCTCTTTGCTGCTATTAGTTTCAAAATCAATTTAAAGTGCTTTCTGCATCTGAATAAATTGCATCAGAACTGTCATTTGAATAATGCATAGCTTCCTACTGAAACTAAAAAATATTTATTTAAATCATGTAATGAAAAAAAGCATTTTAAGTGGGTGGATGCTGTCCTGCAAATTGCTGGAAAAAATTTATTACCCTGTGTTACGATCTGCCTAAATATTGCAGAAAGAACTTTTAGATTCGAATATTCCCTTGAGCAAAATTAAAACTCATACAAGTTATCTGTTGATACCAAAACTGTTTTTATTAATTGCTAAGAGATGCAAAGAGAAAGAGGAAAAAATAAGAAAAGTTTGGAAATTGCTAAGATGCAGCCAGGATGTGGGCTCCACCATTCACACCGACCTGTCCCAGGTTGTGCAGAGGTCCCGGTCCAGCTGTACCTCTCAGCCCTCAGAAATATGGTCAGGGTGGCACGGTGGGTCTCAGTCCAGTCCACTTCAAGACGGCAGAGGTCCGGTTTCAGGCAGGCAGCTTACGGTGGCAGGAGAAAAAGGTGAGGGCGAGGCGGGGGAGAGACCCTCAGCTGCTATAGCCAATTGTCTTTTCCACTCCTCTCTCCCTACTTTTCCCAAATTTCTCTTCAGCTTTTATAGTGTTCAAAGGAGGTTGTCTGTGGTGTTTTGGCACGTAGCCCTGTTCAGATGTTTGAAGAAATATGATAACCATGAACAATAACAGGATCCTTTGGCAGGAAGACTCCAGTGGGAAATTCTGGTGAGAACTTCTGGTGGAAAACTGACACAGAAGTTTTGGTAGGAAGTTTTTGACAGGCAGAAACAATGGCGAAACATAATTTTTGGCATTTGTATATTATCTGTCTGTTACACCCTGATGTATGTTTACAATTCTTTGGTGAATACTTTCCACTGGCAGCACCATACAGACAACTCAACCCTCCCCTCCTATTTCATGGAGCCTTCCCATAGTGCAGACACCTGCTCTGCTCAGGCAGGCTCTATTTTGAATTCATTCTCCAGCTTGTGAGTGAGACTGTACTTCACAACACTGCTTAAGCCCACGTACATTGTATACCTGTCTTGTTCAATGAAACAAACAAATAACAAAGGTATATAACAACACACCTCACTTGGACATGCTCATTCCAAACCCCTAAACTGGCCAGGCTGCGGGAAAGGGATGCATCTATTCAGGTTAAATCTCTGGGTTCTGAATGTTTTTCCTCTTGGTCATGTGGATGAAACTGCAGCACTTTTTAGGACAGCAGAGAGATCCCACGACATTAAGTTCAAATCAAGAACTTAGAAAAGAAATCTCAAGTTAATGTGCTAAAAAATCCCAACTGAACAAAAAAAGACATCCCCACATATCATACATGTCTAGGTCCAACACCTCGGACATCCTCTTTTCCTCCTATTTCTCCCTCTTCTGCATGGGAATGCAGTGTCTGGGACCTCTCCCATCTGCAGCTTGGCTGGCAGGCTCTCATAGCCAATGCAGTAGGATACCGGAGCACCAAAAGAGGTGTCTTCTCTGAAAATTTGAACAGACCCTGTGAGGCTTGTTTTCCCGTGATTGAATTGCAAAAGATCTCAGTTTCATAATCCAAATAACAATTTGCATAACAGCCATGCAGTCCAAGGTGGTGGACTGAGGTTTTACAGTAAGGGGACACGTAACATTATCTTATCAAGATTTCTCCCCCTGCCCCACTCTTTATTTGCAGTAAAGCCTCAAACTATCAAAACCTTCCTATTGTTATAGCTTCAAGCAACACAATCACTTTACATTTCTTAACTAATTAACTGTACCCCTCTCTTTCCTTTTCTCTCCCCCTTCTTGGGCACACAATGACATCAGAAGATTATATTTAGTTTAAACAAGTCAGGGAGATACAAACATTCCTGAAAATATATTAATTCCTTCCTGCTCAACAGATTAATAGCATTTGATTTGACATGACTATAAGTTTACACACTTCAAAGAATTTTTGAAGTGATACTTTCTAAAAAGGAAAGAAATAAAAAAATGTTCTTGTACATTCTGATGACTAAGTGATGCATTGTTTTTTTTGGTATTCACAATCTGTTTTCATGTCTTGGTGCTAACAGTTGTGAACAAAAATCAACTCCAGTAGTAGCATTAATGGGGAACGGTCTGGCCTCCACCTAACCCTGAAGACAATTATGCTAAAACAATAGTGATGAGCATTCAGCTAACTAGCTATAATAAGGAAAGACTGCTGCTGCCATTCATCAAAAAGGCCATTTGGATAATGAGGAGAGATGGCTACTGACATATTTCAACAGGGGAGGCCATCCTGCTGGGAGCTTTTTGAAAATACCAAATCCTATCCATTTAAAAAGCAAACATCATGCTCTCTTTGGTTTGTCTGGTGATCTGGGGAGCAGAGACATAAGTTGTATAGTACTGTCCAAGTTGGAATAAAAAGCTGGAAGAGATACCTAAGGAGAAAAAAATGCCGTGGTGTATGTATCATTGTAATCTTCAGTCTCCCAAAAGGACTAATCTTAATTATGAACAACATGACTGCTGTCAGTTAGGAAGAACAAATCCCTTGCTTTCTGTAAGAAGCTACTAATCTGATTATTGATTTACAATTCTGGTGATTAGTTAAAGAATGTGCATCTCAAGGAATCTGAATTTCCCAACTGGACAGACAGTAAAGAAGATATTTGGAAGAAGTGTTTTGTTTTCATAAATAAATTAAGAGATACTTGATACAGTTTCACAACATATTTAGACTAGCAAATATTGTGTGCCAGAATAAAACAGAATAAATATTACCTGTTACATCTGGTTTTGTAGGTAGTATCTAATATGACAGCCGCTTCATCACAACAGAGATGCATATGATTTTGTAAAATAACAACAATAAGGAAGATAAAATGACAATGGACCTTTCAAGTAAAAATCAGTACAAATGTGTTGTACTGGCTTGTGTTTTCTATCTGAAGACAATATCTCCCACTTAAAATTGACATTTGTTGTGATGGTGAGAAAATGTATTTTAATTTGTCTGTAAAAAATATGTAAAAACAGGTGTATTTTCGTACAAAAAAAAAAAAGAAAACAAAGTGTATGTACTATTTTTCGGTGACTTGCTTGAATAGAGGTGTTTTCCAGAATAACTCACAAGAACAACATTAAAAATTTGTCCAGTTACATCCATTGTCAGCTACTGAAGACAGTGGAAATCACAAGCAGCACAGCTTCAGCTCCTCTCTGCTAGGATGTCAGGGGCTTCTCTCTCTACTGACTTGTCATACAAGGGGAAATATACTCAATTTCTTAAAAAGCTCACTAATAAATACAGGACTATAAGGCAAAGAAGATGTTAAGATAATAGGTGTGTAAAAGAAAAACACTTGGAACTGTGGGAAATTCAGTGGGACATTCATAAAAGCAAACATGAGCCCAGTGAAACTGATCTCCGTAGGTTTCTTCTACAGTCCATAGAAGGCAAGAAGCTCCTCCATGGAGTTATTCAGACCAGGACCTGGGGAACTGTTTCTGGAAGGACCTATCAGTCTCCACAAACTGTATGAGACCTACAGTTACAAACTTATAGACTTCTTTTGGCAAAACACGGGTTTCCCTATGTGCGTTTCTAAGTTCACAGAATCACAGAATATTCTGAGTAGGAAGGGACCTATAAGGATCATCAAGTCCAGCTCTTAAGTAAATGTTCCATACCGGGACCAAACCCAAAACCTGAGCTCCATGCACCATGCTGTAACCAACTGAGCTAATCTGATGAACTCTGTGAAAGACAAGCTGTTAAAAGCTCCTAGCACTGATCTATGATTTCTTAGTACCATGTGAAAAATGAAGAAATAGAAAAGGAAAGAGTATTTGTCTTTCCTTGTGTCATACATGGTCACGACTAATTTGATACAAGAACTGGAATCAAAGGAGCTTAGTAAAAGGTCCCATATCTAATTCTTTCCCACATTCAGTCTTACCTTGATCTCTGAAATGCTTTCATTCTCTCCTTAGGGTGTGAATACTTGCTATTATAAAATTTACATGTCTGTACTTTTGTAGGGGAGGCAAATTAAGGCAAAAATTCTCAACGACAAACTTCCACAGTGAAGATAGAAAATTTCGTATTTTTAGCCATGCTGAACAATGGGAAAGTCAAACTCACTGCAGCTATGTGTAAATGGTCACAGAAATACATCTTGTCTCAAAACTCAGGGATGCAACGTCATTTTGCTTTAATAAAGCTAACTGTCTCTAATATTTGGAGCCAGTAACAATAATTTTTTTACTACAAGCATGGGCTTTTGGACTGTATAACATTCAAATACAAAACTAACAAAATCCTCACATTTCTCTTTGCAGTAATGAAAAAGAACAAGGTGGTGCCATGTTGGCAGCACTGCTGAATTGCACTAATCTCTGTCATTTTTGGCAAATAATGAATCGACTTGGCCCCTCTAAAGACCTCATGTGAGCTTAGAGATATGCTGTTAGTGTAGAGCTAAAAAATACTGCTGTGCTGTTTACATAAAGCCCTCTCTCAGATTATTCTATTTGAAGTCTATTAGAAGAATCCTCTGATGTTACTGGCATGGGTTCTCACAGCAAACACCAGACAGTTGTTATCGCTAACCCTGAAGAATGCAGCTGTCCCGGGAGAATGCAAAGGCTGATTTTAAGAGCTATTCAGTATCTCTGTTGATGCTCATTGGATATCTGTCTGTTTTGCAAAGTCAGATCAAAATGATTGCCTCTAACCATTATGCAGACAAGCAAAGGTTGTCAAGTACTTGCCAGTTTTCACAGTACAACTCATGTATCTGCTGGGCATTGTGGTTCCACACAGTGTTATTAATTTCCAGTATACTTTCTGAAACATTAAGTGTCCAAAACACCACTGTTTTGAAGAAAGCAGTGAGTCAAGCACAGAAAGAGAATGTAGATCAGTATGATATTTTTTCATTCATTTTTATCTTGCTTTTTCTGTTAGTTTTCATTGCTCCCAAAGCCTCATTTATGAACAGTTTCCTGTCCATTTTGGTGATATTGAAAAGCACCTATCTGTAAAGTTTTCCCTTATACTAGTCTTCCACACCAAAACTAGGTTGCATGCACATATCTGCATCTGTCTCATGTCTATAAACACAGTAAAATATAATACACAAAGTCACACATATACACAAATACACATCTGCCACATGCTTGATAGACAGAAAAGGGCAAATTAAGATGTCCCCTACTAGAGTGCAAGGGAAACGTATGTGCAAGAGAAATCTGAAAGTACTCTGAAGCAGAGGTGTTTACCTTCGTTTCACCTTTCCTAGATATTGTTACATGAGTTTTCACAGCCATGTTGCTCCTGTTCAAAGCATTTCTCATCAAACACTAAAGCCCACCTTGCCCACTCCAGGGAATGTCTCTGGCTACAAGGCTTCAACAGGAGATACACACCTGCTCTCACCTCTGTTACTTCTGAAAATATCTTGTAACATGAGATCAGGTTTGTATTCATTTTCTCATTTTCTTTATCGATATTATAAGTTACAGCATCTTCCTTGTATATTCACTATGTTGCTTTGCTCTTCATATCAGCAGCTCTGTTGAATATGGACCTTGCTTTCTGCGGTCTTGCATGCTGCTCCTGAATTCAGGAGAGACTTCTCAGAGGGCAGCTTCATCCATGTATTGCAATCATACTGTCAAAGCATTTTGCAAAATATAAAGGGTAGGATCAGAGGAATCAGACAGGGAGAAGAAAAAGATTTTGAGATTTTGTTAGCTAGATATTGGACTCTTACAGCTGCCAAGTTCGCATCATATTCATTCTGATTTTATATCCACATAAAAAACACAGGTTGATTTCAGTCATAATTTGGTATTTCCCTTTAAGCCTAAGATTTATATTCCTACTGATTTCTTTCTCTGACTTTTTAAGAACATGTTGTTATGTTTCTGATATAAAATCTCTCCTAAATTACTGTATTCTGAGAGCTCAAGTAGTGTACCATCATGTACAGTTCCTTCACACACCACCAGATATCTCTGAGGGATAACACTGAGACATCAGCCTGTCATTTGAGTGTAAACATAGAAGCAATAAAGTTAGTAACAAGTCCTTTAGCTGTAGAACAGTACGCTTTTGCAGAGGCAACACTTTTTCACTGATTTTCATGAGACAACAAACCTGTACAGTTCAACGTGTGTCTCATCTACACATGCACACATATGTGCAGACATAGCATACAATTTACTGCTTCAGATAAAGCATTTGTAAAACAGAATTTTGCCTACTGTGATATTAAAGTCTCAACATCCATTGTGATTTCTGGTAGATAGATGACTTGCTTTATTGGTTTACCCTTGAATATACTGTGTGCCTTATTTTATTTTCAAAAAATGTTGTGCATCTTCTTTCTAAAATTCTCTCTCTGCCCTGGTTCCCACTATCACTGGTGATTTCTGGGAATTTAGACCAGTACTATAATTTGTATCATGAAGCAAGGATGGACATTTTGAAACTGATCTAACACAGCATACCAATTTGTGAAGTGCTTCTCATTTTTTGCCCCTGTCCACAGAGTGGGGTTGGAACTAGATGATCTTTAAGGTCACTTCCAATACAGACCATTCTATAATTCCATTCTATGATTTTCTTATTTAGCAAACATGAATCATAATTTTAAAAGTCTCTCTGGTAACAAGGAAGATCTTTTCACTTGTAGACTGTATGGTATACTTTATGAAGTATCATGTTCAGACAGACGTCTGTTCATCTGGCTCTGGAAAGCTGAATGAGCAATGAGACATTTACAAGGACTTATTTAGTTGGATTATTAATTTACCAGAAAAGCAATCTTTTTATCTTGTAGGGGATTATTTTAACTGTTGACTAAAGACTGATGTTTTTAAGGCTAATGATAGGTTTGCTTTCCCATATATTTATGCTTCTGATTGCTTTTAAACTTACTATGTAATTAACTTAAAATAGTAATGAATAAAAGCTAAATATTTAATTTATGCTTTTATTCACCATCATAAATGAAATAGAGCTATGAGTAAAACATACCAAATATATCTTCAGTAGTTTATAACAACACAATTGAATAAAACTTATCCTCCTATCCAAAGCATATCACTTTCTTGATAAATAAAAACATGTTAAACTTTATAAGACAATCCTCTGAATTTGTAAGGCAATCTGTTCAATGTTCCTGGCAATCTGTTTTAATGCGCCAAACTATAATAGAAAATACTCTACTTATCCACTTTTACACGTTTCCACCTCTTCTTCTATTCTTGATGAATATGTCTTTTGAATTATATTCTACAGAAAAATGTTTAATCAACTATCACTCCTGTTGCAGATATTTCATATATTTGGGAACATAACTGAGGATTTTAAAAAAAATCTCAATAAACAAAAATATTAATTAAATTATTGCTTTTTAAAAAACTAAAATCCTGACTGAGTAAAACAAATTTAGTTCAGATCACTGATGTCTTCCTGAGTCTGCAAGCAGACTAAAATGAAAGTTATGAAAAACTTTACTCACAGAATTAATTTTGGAGCTTAGTTATGGTGATTTAAATGCCTCCACTGCTAATTACTTCACTAATTGTTCTAGCATAAAGAAACAGAAAGAAAAAGAATGTTCTTATACTACAATTCTTAACTATTTGTAATTCTTTCCTTGCTGACAAGCTAAAAAGCATCTTTTCCAATGGCTAATTTCAAAACCTTTATCAAGTCATAATGGCATAGCTAACATAGAGTTTTGGAGCTGCAGTGATGCTCCCAGGTGTGCATAGAGCTTATGAATTCACTTATGAAGCTAGAAGAGGTACATCAGACCCTTGTACTGCTTTTGAAAGGTTTTACCTTTCACTAATTACACTAGGACTTACATCAGCCAGGATGTGAATGTCTATTTGGAGACATCTACAGTCCAGCATGCTGCAGACTGAACAGACCACCAGAAAGTATGTTTGCCATTTCACTGGAAATCACATAAAATAGCTCAAAGATCCTGCTCTGATTTGGTCTTTGTGGTTGGAGTTTTTTTACCTCTTTTTATTCAATTTAGTAAAAACAGAGAACTTCATCACAGAATCCAAGGCAGCATTTTGAACGGGGAAACACATGGGCCACCTCACACCCCACTGAGATGTCTGTGGGCTCCTTATTTCAGCAGTTTTGTATCCAACAGGGCATGTAACCAACTTAACCAGTTGATTCCTCTGGTGAGAGTGCTTAGCTGAATTGCATGGAAAAAAAGCATCAGAGAAGAGGCGAGTGAATCGTAGGAGGCAGTAATAAAAATATTACACATAAAGAAAAAATTAAATATGTGTTACAGGGTACATAAAAGAGCCAAATTCAAAAGTAACTTATAGAATCATAGAATCATAGAATCATAGAATAGGTAGGGTTGGAAGAGACCTCCAAGATCATCAAGTCCAACCCCTGATCCAACTCCAATTACTATATCATGGCACTAAGGGCCGCGTCCAATCTCTTTTTAAAAACCTCCAGGGATGGTGAATCCACCACCTCTCTGGGTAGGCCATTCCAATGCTTTCCAATTGCTTAAATGTTTCTCATCTCCTTTAAATTCATGCATATTCTGCTAAGGAGCTAAAAAAATCTTAATTTAACTCCACCATAAATAAATTAAACCAACAACAAAAGTAAAGGGAGTTTGTTCTTTTTTTGATGTAAACCTTTCAAATTCCCATCATGTTCCTTAGGGCAGTATTTATTATTTATATAAAGATAAAGAGTGGCATGAGGCTCCCATTAATAGTGGGGAAAAAGAGTATAAAACAAGTGACTAATTAATCTTCAAACCATTCTTCTAAAATAGAGAATATTTATAATATATTATTATATCTATTATGTGATGATTATTATTATATTTATTAGAATATAAATTTACTATTAACTTGTTGCGAAACTGGCACTAATTGCTAATTCTGTATCTGCGATGTGTCGAGAGTTGAGCTGTTTCAGGATAAAAATGCAAGCATTTCTTTGCCAGTCCTACCTGGAAAACTCCGTGTTAGGGGTATTCATGGGACAAACTTGCCAGACTAAGCTGTGGGGAAGGCTGCTGCTGGCAAACTGTCTTCAGTTTAGCAGAACAGAGTATAGCATGCAGGAAATGAGTTCCCATTCATTTTCTTGCCGAAAGGGCTCCCAATTCCCATCCTATATGAATGGTATGAGACTGACATTTTGTCTTAGTGAAGTCACTTCAGTGACATTTGAAAATCGAAGTGTTATATACACACAAGGATAGTAAGAACAACTTAATATTACCTTATATATTTCTTCCTCCTCGGTAGTTCAAAAAAGTACTTTTCAAAGATGTTACTTCAGGGTTTTGTTGGACTAAGGACCACAGCTATGCCCAGGACACTTTTCTAGCCAGTATTAGCATCAAAAATATCATCCCACTTCCTCTTCTGACCTGCTACAAAGGGGCTAGACGCACAGCCCTATTAGAAACTGTCCCCTCTGGGCTGTGTGATGTGACCCCAGCTGTGCCTTTATTGACTGCACAAGAGGACTGCTCTGTCAGCAGGCTGTAGGGGGGCATCCCTCAGTGCCCTGAGAACACCTCTCCCTTTCAGCTTGTGCAAGGCCTCAGTGGTGCTCTGTGGGTGACTTGGCTCTGGCCTACGTATTTTGGACTTGTGATTTCTGAAGGAGATTTCTGAGGCTCTGGATAGAAATATTTGCAATAGAGCACCCAGGGGATTGGGCAAGTACCGTTTGTTCTACCCTTTCCAATGTCATTTACCCTGCTGACTGCCTGGTCAGCAGTATAAACAGCCAACTACCATATGAGAGTCTACACCTTTAGGTGTTTGGGAAGTAGATCCCATTCTATAGAAAAAGTCTGCTTATAAAGTATCAAGAAATTGCAAATAACTTATTTCAGAGACTACATTGTTGAGAGTTGAAGACATTAGGTATCTAATGATCGAAAGTTTTTAATGAGAGTAGTGAAGACTGGAAATTCTGTTTTGTGTTAAACTTCTGAATTTCAACATTTGTTTTCAAACTCTGTATTTTGAGTCTTTGAAAAATATTTCATTTTAGTAATGTTTACCATTTGCTTTTCATTATGAAAATTTTAAAGTATACTATTGTTACTGTGCAATGTTTTTCTTTTTGATAGAAAATTAGACTTTCCTTAAAAGAAAAAAACTAAATATTTTGTTTCAAGAAGGTTGAAACAAATTATTTTATAGCCTATCCTTGCCCATGGTCAGTTCTTAGTGGAGATATACAAAAAAGATAATCCCTTATTAAAATTCAGTTTATAGTGCTAAAGTTTTACTATTGCAAACACATCCAAGAATCTTTTTGTAGAAAACAATCAAGATTTCCAAAGACAGCTGAGGAATGTAGCTCTACAAATTTGACTAAATTTGATGGAAGTCATGTAGCAAAATAGCTCAAAACAGCTTTGAGCTTTTCAAGTAAAGTGTGTTTTTAAAAGCCAGAATTTGCCCCACTGATTTTAACTAAGGAATGAGCAGGTGACCCTGAATACTGAATGAGATTAATAAGGCAAACAGAGCAGTTAGGGATGACAGACAATAGGAAAGCTACTTCAGATTCTATTTTAAAATAGATCTACAAAGATCTGATTGTTCAGATAGTATTCAATGATCTGAAGATGAACCTAAAGAAGCCTTTCTAATCAGTCTTGAAAGTTAGAAAAGGAAGAAAACAAAAATTCTCCTCCTCAACCTCCAATAAATACATTAGTAATGACCATTTAAGAACAAATGGTGTAAGTCAAAAAATATCAGAGGCTCTTGAGGAAAAAAAAAAAAAAGCTTATATAACCCAAGCATCAGAGAGTGTCACTTCTATTTCCTTCTGGAGAAAATTAAGTTAAATCTTCTCTGACCTTGTTTGTCTGTTATTTTTTCTAGAGTTATGCCAAATTATTTGAAGGTCTTTTATACTGTCAGAGACCCTGAATGGCTGTTAGTCAGAGTTGATGCAAATGTGTCTGGATATTCACTGCTACAAACACAGCTCTCACCAAACTGCATTACACCACCTTGGATCCCCAGTCCACAGCAGTGTATGAAAAGCACACAATATTAGAAAATGTGCTAACCACAGTATAATAGACAATTTTTTAGCATGTCTGCATTCATACCTTTTATTTTGTCCTATGTAAATTTTAGAAAGTCATCAAGTACAATATGGTCAAGTGGTTTTTAATGTCTAAATAATGTCCAAAAGAGGTGACATTTGGTTCGTTATTAGAATGGCAGAACCACAGCCTTACTGGTTGTTCATAAATCCATTAAGCTTCTAAACAGAATCTGCTCTGACAAATACATCTCCCAGGTGTGTCAATCTGCATGTTTACACTCTCCCAAGTATCCCTGTAGGTACATTACTGAGTCAATACATTGAGAAACAGGAAAAGATTTTTGAATGCTTCCTATCTACGCAAAAGTCTAATACGTCTTAAAGCACCACATGAAACAGAGACTGGTACACAAAAGATCTCCTCAAAGTCTGGTGTTTGTATAGCAGGTCACTGCATTTTAGCAGAATTCTCACAGGTCTGACGTGTACTCAGTGAAAGAAGTTCCCATAAGAGATTATCACAGGAAAAAACTCATTCAAGTATGAAATTGTTTGTTATCAATAGACAACATGTACTCTAATTTATTTTGACTTGTTGGATTTGATTCACTGCTTTTGCATATGTTTGCTTTAAACTGGATAATCAAATCTGGCTGTGTATTAACTGAACTTTCTACCTCCATAAAAGTATGCATTGACCATTCACTGGCACTTCTCCAAAGGGAAGTACGCAGCCCTTCTCACCAACCTGACCCTCCCACCTTATTTTTCCTTTCTCAGAGCAACAGACCAAAAGTTTCTTCAGAATGCTTAGCAAGTAATGTACCCTTCTCTAGTCAGACTAAGGTTTTTGTTAGTATTTTTGCCTCTTCACCTGAAGAAATAGTCTTACAAATAATGTAAGACTATTTCTTTAGCTGAAGAGGCAAAAATATGTAACCATGTTCAGTGTGGGTCTCCCCCCATCTAGGAGGAAGATAAAGCTAGTGATACCATTTGGAGGGTAAAGGCATAAAGAGCAATTGATTTCTTCCAGCTGTGGGGATAAATGGGTAGAGGAGACTAAACGTATCAGAGCTTCCCATAGACATGCTTGAGGGAAAGGCTGAGGTGCAAGACTAGTATTATACACAGCAAAATCTTCATAAATGTCATTATTGACGTATCTGTCTCATCTGTCAAAATTGGTAGTCAGCAAGTCAGAGTTCTGTAAGAAACCACATTTCATTGCTGCCAGTCCTGACAAAATCACTGGGAGCTACTGTTTTGGTAACAGTTGTAGAAGCAGAGTTTTATTTGTGGATTGGAAAACTAGTCCCTGGGAGGATGCTCAACATATTACTTGTAACAGTGAAACAAACTTCTCCCTTTGGCATCCTGATGCAGGGGAAATGGTGCAGAGGACACAGGCTGGTCTCTAGAAATGCTGCGACTAATGCAAAATATGGCCTCTTGAAAAAGTTTAAGCTATTTGTCTTCTAAAACATTTCAGGAGGCACTGAGGAAGAATCTTACCTGCATTCTTTCTGGGTTCTGGCTAAAGGGTGACAAGCTGAGCATAGTTTCTATAAAGGCAAGCTTAGTCATTAGGATGGAGTCAGCAGCAAAACCCTCTAACTGGGTTCCGTAATCACATTACAGCATCTGTACAGCAGTGGCTAAACCTGCTACATGTGTGGCAGAGACTTCCTACCTGCCTCTGTGGGTCACCTTTGTCTTGGCTTTACCCTGTCAGTGTGTGAAGTGCACAGACAAAACAAATCACCAGCTGTGGGCCAGATGTCATTCAGGCAGCCTTTGATGTCAAAGTGTCACAAGGCACAGCACACACCACCAAGGAATTAAACTTGTAGGAGCAGCACTAGTGAGTTAACTGGAAACACACAGTGACCGTCGTGCTGGCTGTGCTACCAATTCACACTCACTTTAGCAATCCACTTTGTCCCAGTTTCCTCCCTCTGTAAGCAAGAATACTGGTAAAGGCTCGTATATACCTCATAGAACTATTGTTAAAACTAATGGATTTCTGATATCACACTGCACTGAAGATTTAACATTATAAAAGAACTAGATATAATTTTAAATGCATTTTTCATGTTATAAGCTACATACATACACATAGTACTATTACTGAGTATGTACATCCACTGGAATAAAACCAGTTCCAGTAAACATGTACTAGTATAGCCTGGACGATACAACTGTGTTCAGAAGCCCCATGGAGAGTGCAGTTGCATAAGTTCCAGCAGAAGATGCTGCTATGTTCCAAAACATTATCAATTTCATCTGCCAAAGCTGGGAACACATATGAAATGTGCAATTC
This sequence comes from Neopelma chrysocephalum, assembly GCF_003984885.1. Taxonomy (NCBI): domain Eukaryota; kingdom Metazoa; phylum Chordata; class Aves; order Passeriformes; family Pipridae; genus Neopelma; species Neopelma chrysocephalum. The sequence goes on from NW_020897704.1 coordinate 5,287,606, forward strand.
CATTATTTTCTGTTACTGCATTTTCACTAAGACTTTTTTCATTTCCATTCCTGCAATAAATGTATATGCTACAAATAAATGCTTTTTTTTTATGCTTTATGATTCTTATTATCTGCTGTAACTAGCCTTAAGGATTTTGTTACTGCTGTTTAATTATTTCTTACTTTGTTTGATTAACTCAGGAAGGTGTTTGATTTTTCTTTTACTGTCAGAGAGTGCTCATTATGAAGGTAGGTAGGTAGACTGGTGATAATTAATACCTTATACTCATAAAGCACTTTTCATCAATCGTTATTCTGATTCTTTCCAAAATTCCAAAGAATTTTCTGTTGTCTCCATTTTCTATATGAAGTAACTGAAATATTTTTGAAGACTACATGCAGGAGGATAAATAAATAATTTATATCTTAAGTATCCTGCAGAAGTGTAAGCAGATTAAGCAAAAAAAACCCAAAAAAACAGAAGTCAAGAAGCCACACTACAGATATTGTTCACTATTTCATTGACTCAAAACTGAAATCCAAGACTTTCAAAAATTATTTCCTTTACCATGAGAAAGAAAAATACTGGGTTTTTATTGCTTGATGAATTTTTGAGGGAACATATATCTCTCCATGTATATGATCAGCAGTGGCACTACTTTACATTTGAACAACCTTGGGCTTCTCTGTCCTGTTTCAAGAGACAGCTCTCCTATGTGTGCTGCTCTGCAAGGGCTCCCTGTGGCTGCCTACACCGTCACTTACACAAGGGAAACACCCATTTTTCAGTTTCATGCTTTTCATTAGACAACGTGGTCTTGTCAGGTGTCAGTGGGTTTTGGCTCCTGCATACACAGCTGTTTTTACTACTCAGGGTATTTTAATGCTTACTCCACCCATTTGGTTAATGAGAGCTCTAATCAGCTTCAATTCCAATAGGTCATTAACACCTCTCCCACAGCAACACGAAGCCAAAATTGGGCAGGTTTATTATGCCTGTTACAGCATGCAGTGGAGATACTTTCTGCAGGTTTTAAAATGTCTTTATTATAATTCACGTTGGTAATAACTGTGAGCCATCCTCCTTGCTAGAGCAGCAACAAAAATGAATAGCTCCTCTTGTCTTTTTCCTTCATGATTATGCTTTGAAATGTATATCATTCTCCTAACCTTTGAATTTAATTTCACAAATATTTAAACTAAGTAAAAGCACTAGTGTGAATGATTCTCAATATTTTGCTCCTCACAAGAGAAAAATGCCGAGGATTAATAAATATATAGGAACTACATCTGGCTTAGAAAGTCCCCACTTAGTAACTGGTAGAATAAAAGGTGTCATAAGCATCTATTCTTGTAATCATGCTCCAATATCTTCTTTTATCCTTTTTCATGACAAAATACTGGGATGGATGGAACCTGTATGGCCTTTCTCTTGTTCTTAAAGGACAGGAAATAGTTGTTACTTAACAGCTGAATTCCACCTGTTAAATGCACCTTGCTACAGCATTTAGCATCAGGGAGCTGGCGTTTCAGGAGAAAAGAGTTGATATGTGAATGGCACACCTTCATTCGTTTTTGCTGTTTTCTTTTTTTAATTTTTGTGAATGAAGATGAGGCTATTAGTACAATATCTGCTTATGCCTGAGAGAAAAAAGGAGGAACATGACAGATACAAGAGGGCAGGATGTGGAGGAGAAGATATGTATCTCATAAAGTGATCTGTGCAGTAAACTGGGAAATGACTGTTTCTTTAGACTGCAAAAACATTAGTATTTTTTCATTAACTTCAGCACGCCTATGCATTCACAGTATTTTGCTGTGAACTGTTGCTGTACAGACAGAGTTCGTAAACACGGGTGAGTATTAGCAGGTGCTGTGAATTTAGCAATGGGCAGAGAAACACTACTGCATGCTTTGAGCCCAGCCCACTGCCCAAGACACTTCTCTTGCCTGCATGTTGCGCCTCTGTATTTTACTGGCAGATTATACAATATCTGTAGACATCTATACTCTGAAAGTGAATAAGACCTATAAATGAGGGATAAGAACGAGCTCTCTTTCAGTGGAATTTCATCCTTATTTTATATCTATTCATTTGCATGACCTGGAATTGGAACTAGATGAGAGAGTTGGACCCCACTAGAAAAATGAGCTGATTTTCATCAACTGAACATCCTCTTTTCCCCTAAGAAAAAAAAAAAAATAAAAAAAATTTAGATGGTTAAAAAAGATGGCTAACGGAAGGTATTAATGTGCAAAAGTTTTATTATTTTCTTGGTATGTGGGATGCAGAACAGCAATACAAATGTTTGGTCCAGTTGGAGTTTGGTAATTATATGACAAAATGTAGCATTAATTTTGTTCCTTATTTCAGATACCTTAGTGAAAAGACCAAGGACAGAAACTATATGAAGATAGAGCTCCACTGCTCGCTCCCAAATATCTCCTCTCTCTAGTCTGCAGGGAACGTACAGAACTGTCTGGCTAAGCCCGTAACTCACCTAGGAGCTCAGTTTCCATTGTTCTCATCCTAATTCCTTTCCCAGGCTCTCAATTTATTTTATAACAGGGGCAAAGAATTCTTCCTGGAAGTATAAAGAGAAAAGTAGGTCAAGACACAGACTTACCTTGACAATCTCCCTTTGGCACTTTTGTGTAGTTGTAATTGAATTACCTTTTTAAAAGTGTGCCCTATATTACTTTTTTGCCACAGTTCAGCTTGGAAATGAAGTGTAGTAACTCATTCAATTTTTCTGCAGATTTTCAACTGTAATTATTTTATTGCACTTCAGGTTCTTCAGAGCTCATAACATATGGTGTATGGGACATCTACGGGAACATGATGTGGAGGTAAATTGGGTACGGTTCACTTAAGTTCTGCTACATGCATTGTAAAGACCTACATTACTTCAAAGTAATCATATAGCTAATTTGCACCAATGAAACAAAATTTTCTGCCCAGTGGTGACAGGCAGGCTTTTTTGTGCTCCTCATATACAAAAGCAAGCAACTAAACTGATAAGAAATATGGATTTGGAATGTAAGCTTACAGGGCTTGGAACTCATTCACAATGTTTTTGTCTGCAGATTCTAGCAGAATGGGTTATGATTTGGACTGAGTATTATAGACATTGTCACAGTAGAACTATAATCAGTATAATTTTAAAAAGTCATCAGTAGAGTATCCATATCACCACTAGTTTCTTTGCTTCCTTTTTGTGGACCTAAAGCTGTTCAAGGGAATGTTTTAATTAGAAAAAAGAATTATTTACCAGTTTAATTTGTTAATGCCAGAATTAGATAAAAAGAGAATATTTTGTTTTTATACTAACCACGTGAGGTTGGATACAATTTGTTGTTTCACAACTCTAGCTCTTCCATCAAGTTCCCAGATGTCACTTCAGAAAGAAAAATTAAGCCTTGAGATTTGTACTTCAGCAGCCAGAAAAATAAGTGTAGGTTATGTGACTCCAAAAGCATGCACATTTTAAATTATGCAGATACTTGTTGTACTGTTTAAAATATCCTATTGGCAAGACTATACCAGTTTAACCATACAGAGTGGCAATGGCCCAAAAATACTAAACAGCAAAGGCACAAAATTTGCTTAATTTGGGTTTACATGATGCTGCCAAGCTATTTTTATCATTGTAGTCTAGGTCTTGGCCAAAAGTTAGGAAAAAAATCTAAGCATATATAAACTTCAAAGATCTTTTCCATTTGAGTTAAACCCAAACTGTGTTGACATTTCCATGTCTGAGTTCAGAAGCTATCAATTTCATGGCATTTTAAAACCCTTGCATAAGTTTGTATCTGTAAATAACAGAAGAAAAAAAATAAACGAAGCCTAAGTCCAGAGTGAAGCATCAGAATTCTGGGTAGCTCTAAGGGTAATCTTAAGGGATTTTTTTCTGTTGTTGTATTTCCAGTAGCAAAATAAAAAAAGTATAACCATTATACCATTATTAATAAACAACAAGAATCTGGTCCTAATTTCAGTGGAAGAATGATTATTTATAGGTATTGAAGATATATCTCCTAGTTCAAAACTTCACTTAGAAATAAATTGGTGGTTAGCAGGAAGTGTCTTCCTTTATAAAAGTGCGATATTCAGGGTGATCTGTCTATTCACAACTGATTAATTCTGTCTGATTCTGGTGACTCTTCCATTATATCTGTATGAACTGGTGTCAGGCTGAAAATTTGAATATCAAGTTTTTCTTTTTGCTCTGATATTACTTTAACTTCATCTTGAACTGAAAAAGTACATGATTGGCCACAGCACTAGTTAGAAACTTAAATTTTCATGGTCCTCTATGACATGGAAGCCCCTGAAAAAAGAGTGGTCAACCAGTCAGGACCAGTCCTTTGTTTCAAGGCTGAACTAAGGGAGGAAGGTATCTAAGCTTAGCAGGGCTAGTCAGGGGCTATGCCCTGATAGAACACTATGCATTTTTTGACAGATAAAACCATTTTGTAGGAGAAAGAGGAAGTGCATCACAAGAAAAAGTAAATGTTTGTAAATGCCCTGCTAAATTCCTGGTGAACACAAAGGTAATGACAGTTGGACTAGACAGTCATTTTAGGTCCCTTCCAACTGAAATATTCTATTCTGTTCTGTTAGGTAAGTAAAATCTGACTGTGACCCATAATGTACTCCCATCTTGCTCTAGCTGTTAACACATTGAATATATGCTTCTTCCATATACATGCAATTTCATTAATTTGTAAAGTACAAGTGTCAAGAGGTTTCTGGACATATAATAGGAAACATGGCTTACAAAAGCACGAAATAGAAAGTTGAAAAATTTTACTTCAGATGCATAAGTCATGCATGAAGGTTTCATGAGATGCGTATGTATACACAGTATGCATAAATTATAGGTTGAAGTCCAGAACTTGTTCAGATGTGTTTTGATCTCCTAACAGCACCTTATTACATGAACAGGTGTTGGAGTCACTAAGGTTATTCTAGTCTTTAATGGTTTTATACCATATGATAATGAAACTACCAACATGCTTTACAGTGGTAGTTTCATCTTGTGTTCATTGACTATATATATTGTTGCTCAGCACAAAGATATCAAAGTTTTGCCCTTTTGGAGTACTCTTCTTAAAAGCAATGAGACATTTCCAGAGGAAAAAGACAACTCACTTTGAATTAAGGTAATGGAATATGATTCTCAGTATAGGAATAACCTCTTTCATCCTTCTTGTGATCTCCCCAAGGGTAAAGTGCTGATGATGGGGAGGGATTGCACAGAGACTGCACTCATGTGGGAGAAACACAGCACACAATGTCAAAAGACCATCACTAGCTAGTGTTCCAGTATCTCTATATAGAAAACACAGCTATTCAAAATGCAAATCTAACAGACATAAACCTTGGCACAGCCACTTGTCTGAGAATGGAGCAGAAGTGTTTACCTTTTTTTTTCTCTACTCTGAGGAGTAATTTATAACAACAATATTCATTCTGCCTAAGCAGTCTCTGGTACCAGAGTATGCATATCAGCAATTGTAATACAGTCATTCACTATTGGCACTCCAGGCCAATAACATTTATTTCACATGTAGTGCTGACAATGCTGTCTGTAAACACAGCTCTGAGAACTAAGACAGCTGGAACGTCATTAAAGAATATTGACTCTCTCTCTTCTTTCTTATCTGTTTCTCTTCAGTGGAACTTTAGTGCATTTAAACATTAGGCTGGTTGCCTCCCAAAACATGAAAGCAAAACTCGCAAAATGTATTTTTGTATGTTTCTCCATGTATACCCAAGCAACATAAATCAGTGAAGAAGATGAAACCATGAAATAGATTTAGGGAAGAATAAAAAGGTTTTATAAATTGCCCAGATGGTTACATCAGAGGTCTCATGAAGGCTTTTTGTGAGTTTAAAGCCGGCTGTGTAGGGAGGGGCTGAATATTAACAATTTAACACCTTTGGCAGGATCAGTATGACTAATTTGTTATGTCAGCAGAGCTAATTCCTATTTCTTTGTGAACTGAAGAACTTGAAAAATTTAAGCAACTATTTAAAAGGAAAAGCATTTATAGGGATTAATGGGAATTGATTGATTTGTTTTAAGGTTAAGAAGAATTAATAATCTAAGAATAAAATTAGGAAGTTATTTTACATGTGCAACTTGAGGAACTTGCTACTTGACTTTTTTACTGCTAGAAGGGGTTTCTGAAAATCGAACCTCACAACTGTTACACATCTCAGTTATTCAAAAAACACTGTTGCAGTAGCAACACCCTTCTGGTCTGGTTCTGTGATAGCCTGTAGAAGGATTTCTAAGCACTCCTACTGTCAAGTTACACAGCTTAATACAGACTAGTGTAATGTGGAAACCTGAGTTCCAGTTCCTCCAGGGAGGGAGTTTGAAAGAAACCGATCTTCGTCTCCCTTTCTTTCCTGAACTATTCAAGTTATTAAACAAAGTTCATCCCAGAGTAATAGTGTGTGTCCTTCATAGAGGTTTCCGTGCTGGCTCAGACTCAATAGGAAGAGCCATGAAGAACAAATGTCACAGATAAAGGTTTGCAAGGGCAGAAAGCAGCCACACCTCCTCATTTAGTCAAAGGTGAAGGACTAAGTCTACAGCGTGGAAATACCAGACACTGCTACCAGTGTTATTCTTATCCATGTGCTCCATCTACTCCACCTGTTCCATCTAGCAACTAAAGCACTCTCCTGTGCTCAGCTCAGAATCTTTGATGTGAACCGTCCCCAAACGACAGACCTGTCAATCAGCAGTTTGGTAGGAGCCATCACAGTTACAGGGCAGGACTGGTCTTATGCTCTTTCTTGTTGATCTGCATTTTCATGATCTTTGAATTAGCATTTCATGCCTCCAGGCCATTCCTTGTGGGACAGAATGCCTGTCTCCCTGCTATTGTTGTGGACACATTGTCTCCTATGTAATGATGGGAAAGCACCTCTCTATGTAGAGGATTAAAAGGAAAGACAGAAATAGGATGTTTTATGCACAAGGAGAACAAAAACCAAAAAAAGGACATGGAACAACTGGATCACATTCAAAAGGAAATTTCCGAGAGAAGTTAATGGTGAAATTAACCTCTTGTGATGTTTACAGCTATTAAATAAAGAACAGAATATTATATTTCTCTGTAGGAAATAAAAAAGGGTTATTACCCAAATGTCAGGTTATAGAGTGTCCTAGAGTGGGTTCTGTTTAATACAAAGAATAAACAAAGCTGAAAAATTCTTGCAAAACCTTTAAAGAACTCCGTTTAAATAGCTATACTATACAATACAGGGGAATTACCACTTACAGAACACAGCTTGAAGAAATGCCAGTATGGACTTGCACTACTTGGTGCAAAGAGATGTATTATGCTGCCATAATTAAAACATATGTGTAAGATTTAAGTCATCAGTCACTGGTAAAGGACTGTGAAGCACAAATTATTTCAATGTTTTATTAACACTTGAACCCTGGAAGGAGAGTTACACTAAGAGCAATCCCTCTTAACATGTTCAACCAGTTCCTTTTTTTTTTCAGTATTTATGTTTTCAGGAAGTTGGTTGCTGGGTTTTTTGGTTGTTTGTTTTGTTTTAATAATTGCTGGATTTATAGAGAAGACTGGATATTTGGACTGTTTTATAATGTTTTATACATTTTATTTACTTTCAAGTACATCACTACCACAAACGTACATATATACATGTCTTTAAACACAGTAAAGCCTGCTATAGCTCAATATCTGGTTGGTTTGGCTTGTAGAGTGTGCAGAGTAATACTCTGTAGATTGGGACAGTTATATTCTTTTCATGTAAAAGTAGTAACTAAATAAGTTATTAGAAGAAATGGAATAGATACTGCAAAGTAAAGCCATTTTCATTTTATGTGAAGCAATTTCATTTCTAATTGCAGTGATAGTCGATTTAATAGATTTCCTAAATGAAAGAAGGTAAATAAAAAGAATTCTACAAAGTGGTGTCAAAAAATCCGATTTTATACAAAGATAACCATGATCTTTGGATTATTAGCAAGAATGAGCAATATTCATGCATACATTTATATGTATGTACTTAATTTACTCCTTTTTATACATGTGTTAGGTGTGCAAGCTTTCCACTTTTCACAAACTCCTTGAAATTATATGAAATTATATAATCAATAACACTGTGCAAGACAACAGAGAACATAGACCCCGTATACATGGTGGAGGACAATGATTTTGAATTTAGGATAAGGGTAAATGTGAAGCCTTTCTTCAACAGAACTAGTGAAAAGAATGGTGATGGAGAATCCTGCCCAATGTAATCTGCTAACGAAAAAATGGCAACTATCAGAAATTATAACAAAATTCTCTTTTTTTCCAACATTCAACTATTCCTGTGTCACTCACTGGTGACTTTATGTGTTTTAGGGCTCATATTGCATTGTGTTTTGTTTTAAAATCTTAAATGATTAAATAAAGAGATTGACAAGGAAAACATGGGAGCCTTCTAGTCAGGGTTAAAATTCAGAGCTAATTTCACACAAATGACTTACACTCCAGGATTGCTCTTACATTTCAGAGAGTTAATGTAATTCTGAAGTTGAAACACACTTCCACAATGTTTCTACTTTTTCTTCTGTACTCCATGGCAAAACACTAATATAAAATAACTTCAGCCTTCAAAACATTTACCTAGCATTTTTCTTAGATCTAAAGCACTGAGTAACAAATTAGGACTATGTCAGACCAACTAAAAAGACAGATTCCATGCTCGGTTCTTCTTCTCAACAGTACTCCATTAGCATTTTTTTCCTAATGAAAGGACCTCAGCTGAGCTAGTACTTCAAGAACCACACCATGGAGATTTTAAAATTTTTGGAAAGGTTAATTATGGCAAATAAATTTACCAGCAGGAACAAATTGATTATTGACAGAAACTACTACCATCCTTAAGTCCTTGTGTTCCAAACAGAGAAAACTAAAAGGCTGAAATCAATCTACTGGTAAAGTTATTTATGGCTACATTTCAGATAAAATACAACTTTCAGAGTGGTGACAAGGTCATAACAAAATTCTGTTCAAGATCTTACAGTGGATGCTGTTTGTCAATAGCAAAGAACAACTGCATGTTTCTAGTGAATCCAGGCTTTGTTTGGTTTTGCATTGAATATAATGGCAAACCCTCTGGATTGTAGTGGTTTTCGAAACTTTATTTTGGCTAATCTAGCCTACACATATATAATTAAGAAAATCAAAGTGAGTCCAAGTTATTTTTATACAGTATATTGAAAATGGTCATAGCCAAATTACAAAAACTGCTGAAAAAATTGTATGTGCCTCAACACTCACAAAAGGACCTGTCATAAATAATTCTTTTCTTCCTGGAAAATACATTACTATTTTAGTTGGTTTAGGAATTTTCACGAGGTTCCTTGTAAGGAAAATTACTGAATAAAGAGGAGTTACAAAGGCCAGAAAATGAGCCATGAAGTGCACATTTTATAAGGCAAGTTCAGTATGACTTCACCATACTGTAGTTCTCTTCTGGCACCTCATTCATATCCTTTAGATACCAACAGTATCTCCCAAGTCTGTATGTAACTTGAAGACAACCAAAGTGCCTACCACACAATGTAGCAGAAATGAATGCACGTGGCTGGGGGAGGTCTGAAAGAAGCAGGAGAGACAGCCCCATAACACCTGGAAATAGATCAACAAGTGCCACAACAGAGCTGGTTTTATCTCTTTACTGTGAATTATTTTTGGAGATCCTACTCCTGTTGGTTGCATGTGGATAAACCTCTTGTGACTCAGACACATGAAGATTTTCCTGTGCAGCTCACAGGACAAGTTGCATACTTCCCTCAAAAGAATCTCCTTGTAACCTCGAATTCTTTTTAAGTTATGCTTCATTTCACCTCTTAGGAAAAGCCAACAGTAGGCTGTTAGCCAATTTTGCTTTGTACTCTGTTGTGTGAGTAATTATGTTGAGGCACAATGTATTTATCCTGATAGAAAAAAGAAATTACTAATTACCAGAAAGATTTAATTGCACTCCTTTTAAATTAATATAAAATATTTAAATTATTTCTATTATCTCTACCTCACAGAATTCTTTAACTTCAATCTATTTTGTTAGCTTTTTTAATTAGTTTAGCAGAGCTAATCAATAGATAGGTTTCCATACACAGAGTCAGCAAAGCAGGGCCTTCTAAATTACGCTACTGACTGAAGAACAGCTCATTAGACCAATTATAGAAAATTGTAGTTGATTCACAGGCTTTATAAAATTTTTCTCAGATGACAGAATTTTCCTCTCTATCAAATTTAGCTTAATAGTAGGTTATTTAGAGATAAGTAGAGAAACAGTCTCCAACTTTCCACCAGAGCCTGATAAACTAATTTGTTTCACCTAGCTCTGAGAGTGCTGAGAATGTCTTCACACTTTCTAAGGCTCTGGATTGTCCTATGGAAGCATAGTCCTATGCTGGGTGAAATTCCAACACCAAGCCCTAAGGGAGCAGAGAAAACACGCAAGGTGCTGCTGTGAAGGAGGAATATGGAACAGTTCCTGTAATTCTCAACCCTTCATGGCTTTACATTCATTGTCTCCTGATAATGAAGAAAGCTGATTACTTTGTCTAGGAACACTGGCCAGTCTTTGTCCATTCATTCCTTTTCTTATACATTTAAATAAGGCCCAAGAAGATGCTAGTCCTACACATTGTAGCTAATTTTGCTTTTTACCCATTGTATTTTTATTGCCTTACTAACTTGCAAATCATTTTATGTCCTACAGCTAACCCACACAGTATGGTATGTAATACATCCACGAGGCAAGAAGATTTTTCACTGTAAAATGATTGTTCTCGATGAAAATCTCCATTTGTAAAAGTACCATGCTCAGGGAGGATACATAATTTGTGAAAGAGGAAAGCCTTTTTCAGTAATGGAACCTCAGAAAATGGCTCTAATTCTCTTGAAGGCAGGTCATTTAATCTAACTAACTGTTGCTGCAGAGCTGAAGAAAAGCAAGTATTTCTGGGTAACTTGACCAGAGGGAAAACAATTAGGCTACATTTCTAAACTGTAGTAATATGTTTTCTTGGCAGCAGACCTGCCTCTGTGGTTACTTCCACATATAATGTACCCTCTTTAAAGACTAGAGACTGGAAAAACAAACAATTCAGAAGTGTACTGTACTCAGTCCCACACACTGGATATGTTAGAAAACTGTATTTCAGTTTTGGATTCATAAGCTTGCTTTACCTCATTTCACACGTACTCAGACCTGCTGGTTCAGATACTCTATTTGAGATTAAGAGGGAACTTGGTTCATTTTCAAAGCTCAGCTAATCATTACTGAATTCCCCTAATTCATTGGCAAAATGATTGAAAGAGAAGCAGTGAGGAAGCGTGACAAAAAGACCAGTGAAAATAACAAGTATTATGGATATACAAGACATATACCCTTGTAGCCTATAAATACCTATTCTATGCCTAAATGCACCTAAAATGATGTAAGGACTTTATTAAGACTGAAACATCTTTGGTTTAGAGTTTAGAAAAAACATCTTTAGATTACCTATGCAACTCTAATTCAGCCTTTTTATATGTTTACACTACGATATTGTTTATAATTACATGACTATGTGCTCATGTTTTTAAGGGCACTTTATTGCTTAACGCAAATGATAGCAGATGGTTACTCATTTGAGAAAATATCTAAAATTGTGGTTTAAGTTAATCAAGTGTAGTTATCAGCGTAAAAGACCTATTCTACTTCCAAGAATCCCTGCCTTACATGTAGGCAGAATATTAATTTTAAGGTCAATACTTCTTATGGTGTTTGATATTAGAGATTAGTACCTGATCACATCACAAACATTCCTGAATTTGTTTCTGCAATACCCCTATTAATCAAGGGCATTGTAAACTCCAATTTGCAAATGCAAGAGCGGTGTAGAGGAGAAGAGTTAGATGGTCAAATGTCAGAGAATCCATGATACTTCAAGATGCAGGCTTGTGAGATTAAGTTAATTTTCCAGAGAAGCTGATGTTGTACAACTCTTTGTTTTTCAAGTTCAGGTTCCAGTAAGTTTAGTTGCAGTTCTGAGTGTAGAGAATTTCTCATAGGTCCTTATGTCTCATGCTGGACATGTAGGACATGAGGACACACAATTAGTGATGACCTCAGGAAAGTCTGGTTTGCATGACTTGCTTAGCATCACACAGATGAAAAGGAGGGAAGAAATGAAATTCCTCAGAACCACATTCAAAGATCTGAGTAAGGAAATCCTCACTTTCCTTTTTGATGTCTCATTTTAGTAACAAGTAAACTCTTAATAATAACACCTGGTTTGCTCTTTGAATTTGTGTCTTATGCACTAAATGCAGGAGGATTCTTGTGAAAATGATTACATCTATATCATAATATTTATGTATAAGGAAGTGGAATTAATACTACCCTAACAATTTTATCTTCGAATTTTGTAACTTCTGGGTACTATAAGTTTGGGGTTGTTTTCTGCCTTGTATGTAAGTATGTATCTATGTACATGTTTTGAGTGTGTGTATGTGTGACTTTCTTTCAGCTGCAACCTGAAAGTAGAGACACTCCTTCTCTGGCCATCGCAGTGCCTCACCATATGTCCTGAGCATGGATTGGGGTCTTAATCTAAAGGACTAACTAAAACACAGCAATTGCAGGGTTTTATGTTTTGTGTACAAAAAATAAATGTAAATGTTACCCTCATGAAGTCCTTCTACCAGCAGATAGAAGAAGAAATTTGCTGATAGAAGAAATTTGGAATTAAAATCAAGGGTCCATCCTGGACTCTACCAGGGGTTCCTGTTCACTCCAGCATTTTTGGTCCTCTACAACCATCCTATTGCCATTTCACCATTCTGGTCTCTTGTCCCCTCCTATTTTTCTCTTTACTTGGTCTTAGTCCCAGCATGCCTGGTTTATCATAGAATCATAGAATCAACTGGGTTGGAAAAGACCTCCAAGATCATCAAGTCCTTGGTCCAACATTGCCGTGGTTACTAGACCATGGCACTAAGTGCCACATCCAGTCTCATTTTAAAAACCTCCACGGATGGTGAATCCACCACCTGTCTTGCTGTCTTCTTAGTCTTTTGAAACTGCTAAAACAAAAATGACAACAAAACCTCTTCTGTTTTATTGTTCTTGCCATTTCCTTTGCATAGACTGGTTTTACACTTGGTTCCCACAATACTTGGTCTTTTCCATTCTACCTAAGTTTTCCAAATGATGCTACTTCCAGCCTGCTGTATCATGTTGCAGTTTTACTATTTGCTTCAGAAAGCTGTCTAATCTCAGTGGTCATTCTTTTCCAGCAAACCAGATGCCATTTCCTCCACTGCTTCCTCAATTCATGCTATTTTTCTTGTCAGACCAATCTATACTTTGTCTCTTCACCAGCTCTTGGATGCAATCGCCCACACACCAGACTCCAATCTCATTCTTCACTGCAAACCTTGTGTAGTTTTGTTTCCCTCAGGCATCCAGTCTTATGCTTGATTAGTCCAGTTTTCTGTTTTCCAACATTCGATCCTAATTCTTCTCCTCCCAGATCCTATTGTTGCTTGTATTTATTCATTAATGCAATCTTGGTCTTCCCTCACTCCTTGTGTTTTTCTTTATACTACTTGGAGAAGAGCATGAGAGAGGGCCAGGAGCAGATTATTCAGATTATACAGGATTGGCAGGTTCTCTGCCTGTGGTTGTGTTGGCGGTCTTGGTATTCCTGCTAAGACATTCACATAGATATGATCATACACAGGTTTTCTGGAGAATAAGACAAAGCAGGCCCTACAGAAGATAGATGCAGTGACAGGTGTGCTGTCCACACATAAATGTGCTTACATGGTAAAGAGTCTGGTACAAGTTGAACAGTCTTGCTGAATAGCAGAGGGAAAAAAAAGGGAGCAGAAGAAAACATTTACGAATCATTGACTCTTCCTGTGCTGTATAATAGATTAGGTATGTAGAAATCCAGATCAGGATGCAAGTACAATGTAATATATAACCATCTCGATCTCTTTAAAAAAACAAGGTAAAAAAGTCTGCAAGGATTTACCGGTTTCAGAAATCCTTCGAGATGTTGTGCCAATACATGACAAGGGCTTACATGAGTTAGCATGTGACTGTCAGAGTGCAAGTGTGTTAGAGCTCTACCCTAAACACTGGACTTTGTCCAAGGTCATTCTCTGAAAAGAAATAGTGCTGGAGTTTGTGAACAGTAGATTTACTAGCCCCAGGTCTCAAAGATTACAAGAGTGACAAAAAGACCAAACTGGCAAATGCTAAACAAACAGGTCCAAGCTCAGATAAAAGCAACTATTTATGGCTTTTTTGAGTTTTCCCTTTTGACCTGTTAACTCTAGACAGACTTAAAACCCAGATAGATCTGTGAAGCCTTTCCTAAGGGTGGCAAAAGGTACATCCCTGATAGAAAGACCTTTCTTTTCCTTCAAAGGAAAAATTCCTCTTGTTTAATATGAACAAAGCATTATATTTTCTCAAGCTTCATTTTCAGAAATATCCAAATCATTCTGACTTTAATTAAAATTTGTATTAAAATAATGTAATTTGGCCTAAGAGAGTTAACCAGCTTTTGAAATGTCAACTCAATTATTTAAAACACAACAAAATTATAGGTGGCAGAGTGCAACATCTTATAATGGAAATCTTAATAAAAGACAGTGTTACCACTTCCATCTCTAAAACTAAAACTAATTTAGAGTGGTTTTTTTCCTAGACAGTGTTTTACCTATTTTGCAATTGTTTCTACCTTTGTTTGTTTTTCTAGCTTTTGTCACCACTGAAGAAAAAAACAACAACAAGCAACAAACAGATACAACTCGCTGTTTACATTCAGATTACAAGGGAGAAAAAGTGTTGCAAACAGCACCATAATTTGTGAAAGCTGAGTTGTAAAAATATTAATTAGAAACAATTGCCCTTCTGCATGGCTATAGGAGGGATTACCCTTTACAGAACAGATATTTTTGAGACTCTCTCCTAGTGAATTGACCCACCCAAAAATTCAACAGCACCAAGAACCTGCAGTATCAGCAAATTCATACTTTTTTTTAAAATGGATTTTCAATCAAAATATTTCAATTTTGGACCTTAATTATGTAAACATTTTCAGCTCATATAGGAAATTTTTAGGAATAGAGGGGTAGAAAATGTTTCAATTTCTTTGTTTTCTTGTCTAAAAAATTTAAAAATATTTCTAAATGCTTCTGAAATCTCTTTAAATAATCTGTTTTCAAGGGTTTTGCCTACAAGGGGATTTACTGAATGGCATAGCTCTAAGCCCTTTCATAGACTCACCAAAAAGTTACCCCCATAGTGCCTCATCCCAGCACAGCTTATATTTCAGCAAAACCACAGCTGTAAATCTTCTGCAAAATTTTTCAAAACACTGTCTTTCCAGCATGCTGTTTCCATTATTATGCTCCTGTTCAAACCTTGACATGGTCTGGGTTATGGGACCTGGTCAGACTCTAACAGCTGGATGTAAAACAGCTCAGCGGAGAGTGGAAAATCAAATAGTAGGAAAGTTCCAAGGAACACTGGGAAGATACAGGTGGCAGAGCTCTCACAAGCTGATAACCTTGGAAGGTTCCTTCCACTCTGTCTCTAAAATCTTTCTTATCAGTTTTGCTCAGGGATTAAATACTTTGTTTTGGAAAACTTAAATCAAAATGAGATGGAAAATAAACTGATGACATCTGGAAGATTAGGGCACATTTAAATGCTAGACGTTTTGTCTGCCTAATTTCAATACCTGCTTTCCCTCTCAAAATATATGTGTGTGTATACACAAAACATATATACATATATGTTTATGCATGTACTATTTTGTTTATGTAAACCCCGATTTGCATACTGATAGCATAGTTAATTATTTCCAGTGAAAAGTATTTGAATTCTTTCTCTCAATTGTAACTATTTGCATGTGATCTCAAACCTTACAATATTTAATCTAGTTCTTCTCAAAATACTCCTTAAAAAGGTGGGACTGCTCCTGTGGCTGGAGAACTAAAGTACAAAGAGCCACAGTCTCAGTGTTTTACAAGAGTAATGTCTCAGATGCAATAGGAATAGAAATAGGATGAAGAAGGACTTCAAAGACTTCCTGTCTTTCAATATTAAAATAAAGGCATAATGAAATGTATCTTTTAACTTAAATATGAGTAGATTTAATATAAAAATGAATATTCTAGAAATTAAAAATGCCATGATTCAAAGTGATTCTTAAGCCTTCACTTTTAAAATACTTAAATCATAATAAATAAGTAGACATGTTTGCAAACATATACTGAAAAGTATATGAATCTTTAAAGAATCCTTTTGTTCTTTTGAAGGCAGAATTTGGATAGATTTTTTCCCAGTTGTATCTGCATATTCTCAAGCTCCTCCCAGATTCTGCTGCTCTTCACTTAAGTGCAAGTTCATTATTTTAAGACTGGGTCTCATTGTCTCTGTGCAAGTCCACATCAATAGCACCATTCAAATTGTATTTTACTGATGCTGAGAACATCAGATAAAAATATTAAACCTGGGTATTGATGGAAAGGGCAAACAGCCATAGCAAAAGCAGGAACAAAAATTAAATGAGGATGACAGGGAGTTTAAAAATACGTTCCCACTCAAATTATATATTCTTTCCTGTAATGACTAAATATTTCAATCATCTTACGTCAGAAGTTATAGATGTTGTCCACTGTTACCTTTTTAAAAACTCCTGAAGCTTATAGCTCTGCTTAGTTCTGGAGAGGTGGGAGTGTTTTGTGCTACTAGCAGGTACCTATGGGCATACTTCTGTTCTGTCATAAGAGACTCTGGTCTAATCTGCTATACCTGAGAACATTTTCAAAACTGTTTCTGTGGATATCTGAAAGCTCTTTACCCAGACTTCAGGCTTTTCGCATTGCTTTTTCACCAGAGGGCAACTCAAGTACAGAGGGTCAAAGAGAACCATAACATCCTTAGAGATTGGGACCTAAATGCCCCCATAGAATGACTAGCCTGAAAATTAAATAATCTTTTGCTAACATGTGATAGATGAAACAAGCTGCTGTCTTTATTGAATTATTTCTGAGGTATGTCGACCATTTCTCTTCACATTGCTCTCAAAAGTATTAAAACACTTATGGAAATAAATATTTAAAAAGTGGGAAAAAATGCCTCTGCACATTTGTTTTGCTTTTCTTTGACTTGTTTTTCTGTCACAATCCAATTTACCTGCACTTTTAATCTGCTACAAAAATACATTGTTATGTTCTATGTATAATTTTAGCACTCTTCTCCCAATGTAAGACCTTACAAAGAGTTTATTGAATACTTTCTATTTATTGCATTCTGAATGAGTTAGCTCAGAAGTCCTATTCTTTCATCCTACAAAGATCAGACTGGTTAGTCTCAGCCAACTTCTCAATAACCCAAAGGCCTAAAGTAAGGTTATTCATCTTATGTGAAGTTATGCAGATATCTCTGCTGTCACCTGTCTTGTTCAATGTGTACATTAGGTTGCCTGAGTAATTAGAATGAAAATCTGTGCAGCACTGACATAGCACACAGATCAATGTTTCTTTCTCAGCAAAACAGCAAATCCAGATGGCACAATGTCTTTGCCTTCACAGTGTCTGGGTGCGACTGAAACTTGGCACTCAGTTCAGATAAAAGAGACAGAATTGCTGATGATGGGAGGGGGAGAAGGTGGGCAGCAAAGAGGAATGGCAGGAACTGGTTTTGCTCCTATAATCACAGCTGTAGCTCATCTTTATCAAATAAGTTCATAGTATAGAGCTCTGCCATGTAGCTAATTGTACTTGCTTCTTTTGAGACAGAAAAAAACCAACAGAACAACACATTTTTGTAAGTGCTTTGGCACACAGCATGCTGATTCAAATCTGTACATACTTGGATTGTAGCTACTCAAGGAACAACGCTTTAGTACATGTGTTAGGGCAGCAGTTCAGACAAGCACTTGGTTTGGAAGCCATGGGAGGTGCTACCCACGTCTCCTCCCTGAGCTGATAGGTGGACAGCATGCTAGTCATCAGACAATGTCTGTTGCTCCTTTAATATAGTTTAGTTTGAATTTCATAGTGGTTAAGGCTTTATACAATGCAAATAATGTAGATATATCATTATCTCATAAGATTTTAAAGAAACAATATATAAAAAAGGGGACCTCATTTGTCTGGCTATTCTGAAGTGACTAAATCGAGAGAACTTCAGTTCAGTTCAGACTTGACACTGTTGTAATGTCATCACACAGCTTGTATTCTGCTATCTTGGGACTGTCATAAGCAGACAGGCTCCTGTCTGCTCAAATTGTAGTGGTTTTAAGTATCCTGAGTAAACCATTAGCCTCTGACACAGCCCATGTTGCCCTCACGCCTATGAATCAGTGTACAGTTTCCATATGTATCTCAGAGTAAAAGGTCCTCAGGGAAAGGAATCTGAAACAATAAATTTCTGAAAAATCAGTTGACTTTACTGAAACAATTTCTCACACACAAATTATGAATCAGTTTTGAATTTCACTGATTTATATTCAATGTCATCACTCCTTAGACAAAATCTATGCAGCTCATAATTATAGACAAGGATAAGTGTAAAAATATAATAAATGTGTTGATCCTATCATTCTGCATTTGAAACAGTTTAAAAAACTTTTGTGGAATAACCCAAGATAGAGGGGCAAAATTAAAGTATATCAGTAAAAAATACATCCTTTTATACCTACATACTACTCTTCCATTTTTTTCTATACCACTTTTCAAGTTAAATATCTCTGTCCTAGACCATTAATAAACAAAAAGGAATAAACATCTACATCAGCAATATTTTTTCTGCTTTCTATGGCTTTTAGCTAAATGTATGTTTATTATGTAGGAGCACTAGAGCATATTAATTTCTTTTGAAAAAAAATGACGATCAGCAAAGAAGAAAGCATGGATAATGATGTGCATGTATCTGCTTATTAATGCTCTGCATGGAAGCGTGCACAAGCAGCATTTTTGGTAGCCCTGTGTGAAAGTTACTGTTGGTGCACACAAATTAGAGGCACAGAGCACTTCCAATTTCAATAATTGACTACAAGGTCTACTTCTGCAGTCCCTCCTGGGAGTTCATGAGGACACGCATCTGGCATAATGTTAATCATATTTGTTCTGACACACAGCAGTACACTAACTATTTCCCTTGGCAGATTACTTTCTATTACCCTATATAAAAATGGCTGACATCTTCAAAATGCTAATGAGAGATATATCAATTTTTATAAGAGCTTGGGTGGATTCCAAATGTTTTTAAATGTACTCAACAGATTGTGAAATACATTCAGTATATAGTTATAAGTGCAATATGTTAACTTTCTTTGTTGTTGTATGCCTTGTAATCTACACTGGCAAAGATTAAATATGAGTGGATGAACAAATGTCCCTAAAATATTGGTTTATTCTTTTGCCTAATTGCTTGTTTTTCTCCAGTAATTTCTTACACCCTAATTGAACAAAATATAATATCTTTACAGTTGCTACATCAGCTTGCATCACTGAGAAGTCTGGCCCATTGAATTTTGAGACAGAAAATGAAATTATGATTGGAT
The DNA here is from genome assembly GCF_003984885.1 of Neopelma chrysocephalum. Lineage (NCBI taxonomy): Eukaryota > Metazoa > Chordata > Aves > Passeriformes > Pipridae > Neopelma > Neopelma chrysocephalum. The sequence goes on from NW_020897704.1 coordinate 5,307,221, forward strand.
TACAGAAATAAAACTCTAAACCAATTGGTGTGTGGAAATATTTTTTCTTTCTTATTACACTGTAATGAAAATGTTCTAAAATTATGCCTCTACCTATTCTCTTTTAAACATTTTGCTAACAGAATATCTTCCAATTTAGGGGTAATCTTGTCTCATTGCAAGCTTTATCATAACTAAGATACCAATATCTTCAGCTGAGTATAATGAGACACACACTCATGAACAGAATTACCTTCCAAGATGTAGATTCCGTATTAGGGCTGTGCTATACTATTCCTTGAACAAAACTATCTACAGACACACACACAAGAAATTACAGCTGGAGTTTTTTTCTTTATACATTCTAATATTAGTGGAGTTTAAAAAAAAATGAGGAAAATGAAGAAAAGTGAAGCAAAGTAAAGCAAAGAGGTGAGATAGGAGGAGAAAGAAAGGGGCAGGTAGAGAGGGGAGGGAGGAAGGGAGGGAGGAAGAGAAGGGAGGAAGGAAGGGAGGAAGGAAGGAAGGAAGGACGGAAGGATTTGCAAGACATACAGATTTTGCAACATAGCCAAAAATTTGATGGGATATTTCTCATTGTGACATTAATTCTAGTGAGAAATGGAATACTCTTCAGCAAATTCAATCCTGAGAGCTGCAATATTGTCTTTTCTAAGTCTGGTGTTATGAACAAAGTATAACAATTTGGTAAAAATAGCTTTCTGATAGAAGGAGATATTTGCATGATTTGAAAGACAGTGCATATGTTCAGCAAATGTGTAGCTTCCTGAATAAGCTTTAATTATTACATTCAACTCCAGGAAATGTTTTATATTCTTTATTTTTTTGTAATAATCACAACAATAATGTTGAAAGCATCACAAACGGTAGAGTAAATGCACATGTGGCAGAAGAATCAACATTACTTTTAGCATAACAAATGAAACATAAGTGCTAAAAGCACAAAATGCTTAGCCAAGGTAATAATTTTGAACAACATCAACATAATAATAATTCTGTCCATGAAAGTATGTAGTAAACTAAAAAATTTAGCTCCTGAAATTATACTGGTTTTGGCAGTACATAATTATTAGTTAAATTAGTTTCCTATTGTATTCGTAGTGGAATGACAATATTTTGGATTGCTGTAAATGAAGATTGTTTCATATAATTTCTTAGATTTTATGCATTCATTCTGAAAAAGACCAGATATAGGCAAAAATATTCTACTTTGTTTCTAAAGGCTCAGCTTCAATCTAAAGACCCTGACATACAAACATCGTCAGATTTAGTCACAGAGTTGTGATGTTCTTACCCTAAGCCTTTTGTACTGGTCTCCCAGAGGTTTCTGCATCATTAGCATCCTCATAAGATAGAAATGGATGTCAGCACCTCAACCATCATAGTTTATAACCCAGCATATTACCTCAAACTTACCTTCAGTAATGGCTTCTGCTATAGCTTCAGGCAGTACTCTGGCATTGCTGTGGTGTGGACATGTTTTATTGACTCTGCTATGGGAACAGGAAATTAGGAGTGGTTAAAACTTCACTCATGTTGGTAGGAGTCAGCAAAACTCCCATCAGCACATCAATCCTCCAAATCTGTTGACTGGTGTAGACTGAAATAACAGTTCTGTGAAGCAACCATTTCCTAGTTTGGTCACAGATGCTTCAGCAGTCTGTGTTCAGAGGTCTTATTTTAATAAACAAAACCCTAAGAAGATGTTCTGTCAGTGCTGAGGAGACAAGGAAGGATATCTGCTTTAGAGGGTCTCACAGGCACAAGAGCAGTGACTTGTCATGAAGGAAAGTGCAGCTTCGACCCTGAGAGCATTCTTTGCGCTTGTGATGCTGGGACACTGAAATCACCAAGCAGGCTGTGGGTTGTTGCACTATAAATGGCTTATAAACCGATATTGATAAGCAATAAAGAGTAGCTTGAGAACAGGAAACATACAATGGAATTTGTAACACTAAGAACAAGATGATGGGGACATGTACCAAAAGCAGAGACTTGTCTTAGAAATGCATAAAGTTTCTGATATGTCAATTGGTAAGCTAGTATGAATTGGTCAGGGATGTTTCCAACACTTTGCTAGAAACCTCAGCTTTGATTTGAATTTCAGAAAACCTCAAGCTGAATCCAGACACTAATGGGCTACTTCATCCCCAGGAACAAACTAATGCACACCCATATTTGAGAAAGACAGATAAAAATACATTGATTTACAGTAGATGAAGACAAAGCCTGCTACAAAGGATTTTTGGTCTGCTCACACAAAGGGTAAATAACCACAGAAGTAACCTGATATTTCAGTTCACTGAGAAGCCCTATGAGAGAGATTTTGATCTTCTTTCCAATAATATCCAGATTTCAGGCAAATATTAATAGCCAGCAACTGAAGGAATTTTGAAATACATTCAGAACACCAAGTTCTATGGAAAGCTGGAGCATTCTGACACTAAATCAAACACAAAGCTCTTAAAGAAATGTCTCTATTGTGCTTTATAAAGTATGTTTCTGGTTCTGATAAGCATCTTTGTGCTGTTGTAATATAAGTGATAAATAACACTAATAATAATGAGCTATTACCTTACAGAACAATACAAAAGTAATTGGTTTTAGTAACAGGATTATGACTGATTTTATGTATTAATTTTCACTAATAATTTTTTTTAAGCAGGGTTTTTCAGCATAAGTTAGGCCAGTTACACAAACCAATATAAAACCTATATGTCAAATATCACTTTGGCATTGCATTGTACAGTTGTTGCCATTGAAGCTTGTTGTGCTTTGACCCCAACCGGCAACTAAGCATGATACAGCACTTCCTCACTTCCTTCCTGGTGGGATGGGAAAGAGAATCAGACAAGTAAAAGTAAGAAAACTCATAGGTTGAAATAAAGACTGTTTGACAAGTAAAGCAAAAGCCATGTGTGCAAGCAAAGCAAAACAAGGAATTAATTCACCACTTCCCATGGGCGGGCAGGTGCAGGAAAAAAAAGGTCCATCACACGTAATGGTTACTTGAGAAGACAAATGCCATCACTCTAAATGTGCCCCCTTTCTTTCTTCTTCCACCAGCTTTATATGCTGAGCATGATGCCATATGGTATGGGATATCCCTTGGGTCAGTTGGTGTCGGCTGTCCCAGCTGTGTCCTTTCCCAACTCCTTGTGCACCCCCAGTCCACTGAGGGTGATGTGTGAAGCAGAAAGGGCCTTGACTCTGTGTAAGTGCTGCTCAGCAACAACAAAAACATCCCTGAATCACCAAAACTATTTGTGAAGAAAGTTTACTCCAGTCAAAACCAGAACAAAGCTGTAGCACACTTGGTAGAACTGTGCCAGGAGATGAGCAAATATAAACTGTTGGAAAAGTAACAGCAAGCTGTTGACCCTCTCGCTAAGTTCAACTAATTTGCTGATAACTTGTTCTTAAACTCTGTACCTGCTGAATAGAAACCATTGCCTTATTGCAGATGTGAGATAGACAAATTGCTGCAGAAAACAAATGAAGTCTGATAAGGGAACTCAGCTGAACCAGTGGCCAGCTGATGACCTGTGATGGGACCTCTTCCAGTTCATAGCAGTTTTGACACATGGATGAAGAACTGAGGGATGAGAAAAGCTTATCATGAAGGCTGGATGGATATTTTTTGCACTAGATATATTATTTAGTAAAAGTCATTTTCTCTGCATTAAATAAATTATTTAAAATAACTTGCTTCATATGCAGATGTACCTAATTAAATACTGTTCATTAAGTAATGTATTAGAAGAGTAGTAGCAAACATTAATTGGGCAATTTGTTAAGAATAATTTTTTTAAATATTTAAGCAGTTTCAGCTATGGTCCTGCAAAAACTGTTCTCTACTGATGGCACCTATATTTGTGTGGATTCACGCTGAATTGAATAAGGCTGAGATTATATCTATACTACTATACTAAAATAAGACCATTTCTCCTCTCTTACACCAAGGCAATTATGCATGAAATGGTCAACTTTTAGTACTACTGAACACAGGCTCCATGACAGGAAAGTCACATGCAAACTACTGTAGTCCTGAATTATGCTACTTCATTCACCATGGCCAAGAAAGATTTGGACAATGAAGAATTGCAACATTGTATACATGGTCTATATGATGTGAATACGATATGTGGGTCTACTGAAAACAGAATGTACTTCCGGATGGACTTCTATTATGTTTCTGAGACACCATTAGGATATATAAGCTATAATTTGAAATATGAGCTGCTGGAGACAAGTGATATCAAAACTGTGTCTTTAGTGCATTGAGTGTGATGTGGGCATCCTAATCTTGGGGGGTTTAGGATGTACCTTACTGGGTGAGTTATCAAGGCCTCCAAGAAGAAGAAAACCATGGAAGAATGCCTATAACCATCTGAATGAGTATATGACATGATGGCAAATGAACCAGTGGAACAAAACATGAGGAATCTGTGTTTCTTGAATGGGCTTTACTCATGCATTTGTGCCTGGGGGTCCCTTCTGGACAACACTAAATAAATAAATAGAATGAAAAGTTTAAGCAAAAGCTTAAACTATAAGTCTAGGCTGAAGGAAGGTGTTTATTTACCTGTTTTTTATTTTGTTTTCTTCATTTTCGAAGACTTGGTATTTAGTGGGGATATATATGATCATTGGACGGAGAATTGGCACACAGTTTACGCGACAGCAATTTGAGTGCAGGACACCTACAAATAATATATTGGGGTTGATAAATTTGGTAGAGATTCAGTGTGTTATTAGAAAGATCAAAAACCTGGAGTATTAATCCAGTGATTTCAACACACTCTACAAATGAGGCTGATCTCACTTTTACTAACTGAGACAAAAGTATGTGAGACAACTTGACCATCTTTTCTACTAGCTGGCATTGTAACACCAGATCTAAGATTCAAATTTAAGATTCTTAGCCCACGATTTTATCAATATTTTTCAATGGACATGTAGAAATATTATTTCGAAGAGCACAGCTCAAATCCGATCTTTGCTTGACGCTTTGTTTGAGAGAAATGAAAATTTCACTTTGCAAAGAGAGTGGCCAATTGAAAAAATTACGGGTTATTCTGATTTGCCAAATTTCTTCTATTAGAATTGCTGCATTTTCCACAGATAATTAAATTCTTCAGGTAAATCCAATCACTTTTTGTTCACTGGAATTTCTGTGTTCATAGGAAGAGTTTATAGAAAGTTCATGCTAAAAGGTTTTTGACACAGTTATTTGCAATACATTTCAGACAGGAACATCTGGTTTGGTGTCTGCTTCAGATCAAACAGACTCTATATTTTAATCCAAATCTCTTGTCTGCCAGGTGCATACAAGCTAATAACTCTGCTTTTCAGAAAGAGTACTGTCCTTGCACACTGTAGAAACTCTTACCAAGATCAGAGAAGAGTGACTTCAACATGTTTGTTTTAAACAGGAAAGGCAGCTGAGGTTTCCTGCTAAAATAAGAAAATGTAAAATTCCACAATATTCAAAAATTATTACAGAATAAAAGGAAAGTATCTGCATTCCACAAACCATATAGGAAAAGTATTAAAACCCACTAGAGGTTTGATCCCATTGAAATTACCATGAAAACATCTACTGACATCATGGAAGATTTCTGACAATATTTTGCCTACTCAGTCCCTATAGATTTTCTAGATTTGTCTACATTTGAAAATAAAAGATAGTGATACCTATTATCCTGAATGGTGGTAAAAGCCACAGAAGGAAACAAATTCTGCCACTACTCTTCACAGAGATTCATTGCTTCATTGTTTTAAAATTACTTACTTTATTCTCATCTATTTAGATTAAGAAATTCAAACCACCACCAAGATTAGTTAATCCTTGAGAAGAAAGAAAATAAGGCTATCTCAAACTTCTTAAGTGACCTGCAGAAGCCTTTGCTGCTATCCCACAATGTCTTTGCTAGCGTGACTCACTGGAGCCATGACTGATCACTCAATTAACATTTCGTGTTCTTTCAGCTGCACTAGACAGTCCCAGATGTTCCATGAATAAAATAATTGTAGTGTCCCTGAGAGTGTCAATTTTTGTTTGTCACTTCTCTTCTTGAATCTGCTAGAGCTCATCCTAACTCTTTTCAAGCTGGTCTGCCTAGCTTTTTGTCTGAATGGTTTCTGTCCTGTAGGATACCCAAGAACAGAGGATATAGCCATTCAGAGTTGTTCATTTCAGGGCCACTCAGCTGAAGGAAGATCAGTCCTGAACAGATTTGCAGTCGAGGGACTATTTGCAATTTACATTTTAATACTGACAAAAGCCTAAGAATTGCTAAGGATTTGATTCCATTAGTTACTGTCTCATCCCTTTCAGGATTTAGACCCCCATACCTGAAGAATGCAGGGCAGCCCAAATGATAAGCATGCAAACTATCCTCAAGGGTCCTGAGACTGTCCTGTAGATTTTGTTTCTGTTCATCTCCGTTTTACTTGATACTTTCCCTTTTGTAACAGACAAACTGGAAATAAATTCAGTGTAAGCCCAGCTACAGCACCCTGAGGAAGACCAGCACTAAGTCCTAAACTATAGATTGTTCCAAATAAAACATTCTCATCAGAAGAGATTCATGTTTTGCCATTAACATAATTACTTTTACATGCATTAGAAAATTTTCTCAGATTTCTGTGTCTGACTTGCTATGAATTGTACAGAGAATTGTAATATCATATTATATAGACATTCCCAATATGACGCCATAGATTTTAGTTGGCATGTTATTTTCTCTTTCCAAAGAATTTAAAAGAATCAAAACAAGGTAAGACAGCAAGAGCTAGGAAATCACATTGCTGAGTAATAAAAAGGTCTAAGTGGGACAGAACTCAGAAATTCAAAATATGTGAGATGTAAGTGGTCAGGATGAACATGAGAAGGAAAGAAATGGAAGAACATCTGACACCACAATGAAAATAAAAAACATTGAATGATTTTTTTTTTTAACAGAGGGAAAGAAATGTTAACGTGTTCATTTACATAAGGAGGTCCCGTTACTAGTGGTGTAAAGACCTCCTAACTGGGAAAAAATAAAGTGCCTATATGATAAGCCAGTGAGATAAGCTTTACTGTTGTTATATTTGAGAAGGGGTGGGAAATGTTAGAAAAAGCTTTCCACTTACAGGAATGTTTATTCTCAACTTAGGTTCACTAATTTAAATGTCACAGTTGAAGGTTTATCTCTACCTGTGTGAAAAGTGCAGGCAGGCATTTCACTTAATCTTCAGCTTGTTTCTGTGTAATGATTAACCTGGGTAAAACTTTAAATAGTTATTGATCATTCCATTACCTAAGCAGCTAATAGAGCAGAGGTTAAGTTTATGGAAAAGTTACAGTTTTGCCTGATATTATCCTTTAGGTTCTGTGCTCTGAATACTTCAGCTCAGATCTACAAAGCATGTGTGAACTTGGTTGAGTGTAAATAGTGTCCCTGAAGTCAAGGATATTATTTGCTTACTTAATATCACTTAAGAGTTGTGATAGATGAAGGTCATATCTGATGTAGCACAATCAAGCTTCAATGAAGTTCGTCTTAATATTTATATTAATTTTTAGTTCCTACATTAAGAGGAATTTTACTTTCACAAGAAAATAGAGAAATAAATTTGATAATTTTTTTAATTATTCTTGTCTCCTTTTAACTTTCTTGTTTTATCAGATATGTGTTTTACTGAGGCAGATGATGCCTGAAGAGCAAAAAGGATACAGGTAACATTAACCAAAAAAATAATGTTAGAAAAACTTAAAGGCTTTTCTGCATCTTGAGGCTGTGATATTCACAGACATAGTGTGAGAATATTCCCATTGCTGTAATGGTATTTATCATTCCTAAGTGTGATACTGGGAACCCTTACTTTTCTTTATGTTTAGTGAATGAGATTTTATTTGGTTACAAAATTTTCCATTGTCTTTTGCCCCTGAACTGGATGAAAAAGGATCATAGTAAGTAAGATGTGTCTCAAACTGTCTTCAGATATCCCCAAAAAAAGATTCATCATAAAGCAGGCATCTAAGAATATCTGTAAAACGCTAGTTCCTTTTCACTTGGTAAAATAGGAGAGAGAATGACTTGCTCACATTTAATCATCTATATCACAGATAAGTAAAGCTAAACAGGATGAGTTCCATTCAGAACATCCCACAATCTTTCTACAGTGATTATTTGTTCAAATACAGGTAACAGTGAAATGGATGAAACAGTCCTCAGCGCTTTTGCTGGCATATTTGAGCCAATATAATTCACCACTTCTACTAGCTCACATAGCAAATGGGCCTCTCCACTGATGAAGAAGAGACCTAGAACATACTAAGATCTAATGTATGAAATGTTTTTCCCTGAGATTAGGGTTGTTAACATGCTCACCTTGTTCAGGGAAAATTGAGAAATGACAATCTAGTTAAAATAGAAATAAGATTTATTTTAATAACTCCTTTTTATAATCGATGTATTGTAAACACTTTCTAAGCTAATATTCTTAGTGTTGGTATACTGTAATCATGTTTTACATAGGAATAGATGCAGCTGTAGCTATTAATGTCCCCTATCTCTCTGAAATTCCCATCCAGTAAAACCTGCTACACTGAGTAAAGATAAAACAGTAAGGTACTGGGTTCACAGCCTAATTTTATAATGACTTCTACACTACATAAATAGCATCTAAAGCACATGAAACAGTGGTATAGGTAGGCAGATTTCAATTTAATGCCTCTTCTTACAAAGCTAACTTGGAAACTTCCTAAAATACAAGTCCTATCTTCTAATATTAATGCATAACTTCAGCATTTTGGTCCTTTGCCACAAACTCTCTATATTTTACTTAGTGTAAGAATGGAGGAATTGACTTAAAGACATCTAATCCATATTCTATCCAAGAACTTTAATAAAGTTCAACAATACAAAAATTTGTGTATCATTGCACGTATCATTACTTTTACCTTCCATCATTTTATCTCTCTGCATGCCAGTACAGCACCAGAAATACAGAATTGGTAAGAGTGATTGATGAGTGATATCTGTCTGTGATAAATTCCAAAATGGATTACCAATGCTTGATTTAAAAGGAAATGAAAAAGTTTTCTAATAAGATTTCCTTTAAATCAGTACTGAGAATTCAGAAACGCTTAATTCAGCATTTAGATTATCTGCCATATTGGGAAGGTTTGAGTGTGGGGTGGGGGAAAACAAGAACCCCTCCAGCAGTATTCTAGAATATGTGTGTATTCCAACCTACAGAATATGTGCCATTATGTTTGCTCTATATGGGTCTTGAATTATAGTTCACTCATTACTGAAGTAATTTTTATCAATGGACATTCTATATGCATTATAATTTTGATTAATCCATTTCTCATTTCTTAATTGACTTGTAGCTTTTGAAAAATACTGCAAAAAGAAATTCTAACTTTACTTTGTTAAGTGCAATGTGGGGTATGCCAGCACATTAGAATTTTTTTACTATTTTCTTACTAAGGATGAATTATGGGAAAAAGAAATCAAAGAAAGCTCTTACCTGTTGTTGCTGGGCTTGGGGTTTGGCTTGGGTTTGGTTTTTTTCAGTTTAAACCACTTATAAATCTTACTATGATTACACTAACTATAAGAAAAAAATCTATAAAAATTCAAATGGCTCTCTTGGAGCAAACTTGGGTTTGCTTTGTCTTGCCTGCTGGTTGCATATGCCATTTAAGTCTTATTTTCCTGGCAGTAACCTCTGTGGAACTGTGCAGGAAACGTCTTCTTTAAGGGGCCTAGCACAATGCAAAATCTACTTGATTTAGCCTCCACCTACTCCCACAATATTCGTTGCTTATAGTTATATTCCGGTCAAAGAAATAGGTGACAGATAACTTTTATTTGACATGAGGCTTTGAGAAAGGCATTCAATTATCCAATTCGTGGCAACTTATCATAGTATTTAGATGGCACTTGTTTCTCATTTTGAGAAAGCTGTTGATACATAAATTGTTAGGGATTTTTGAAAGGATGAAGCAAAAGTATGTGTGTTAGTCTGACTACTGGTAGAGCAAATGTTTTTGTTTTATGTTGTAATGCTTGTACCACCTCAACAGGGCCAGCTCCAATATTTGCTGTTGTAAGCACCAGTTGAGCACTAGATCTGTAAAGTGATCTGAGCTTGGTCTTCCTTGCACTACACACTTCTTAGCTTCTAAAAGTCTTCTCCTTTTCCAACATAGCAACTGAATTAGATTTTCCCCTTCCTTATGGACCTGCATACTAACAAGACAGTTGTGTTTCTTCCACTGTGATGTTTTGAAATAGTCTTTTTACTCAGTTCTCATCAATGTAAGAAACCTTTATCAATGAAGCATGTTTCACACTTCAGTAAGACAACTCATATTCCTGAAATGTTTTGCAGAATGAAGGCAATAATTATGAACTCATATTTTTCTCCTTTATCTTTTTGAACTACAAAGCTGATCTATCCTATGGGACATGCATTCTTTCACCTATCAGATCTCAAGAGGTCCTAGGTTTTCTGTATGAATCTTTTCCACTTACTTGTTTCACCTGAAGTATCACTAGAGCTGATAGAACTTAAACTTTTGGCATGTGTCACATATTTACAATAAATTTGCAAAAGATGTGCCATTATCTGTGAATACAGACAGACATTTTGAAGACAGTAGTAATATTTTCAACCCTGTGGATTCGGCCAAGAGTTTGTTTTATGTGCATGAGTGATGCTACTAACTGTATGTTGGTCAAGGTGTTTATGATCAGACTTGTCTAGAATAATAATTTGCTAGAGCCCATCCTAGTGGAAATTATAAAAATTACCATAAGTGCTCAAGAATTTTTAATGCATACAGAAATTACTTTGGAATTAAAACAAACAGCAAGATCTGCATTTCTATACCTGATCACACCCACAGAAGTAGCAGTTATTCTTCAAAGCTATTAACAGAGTACCCAAACCAAAGAAAAAATTGATACCACCCTTGACATCAGCTGTCTATTTGTGAAAAGAAAGCGTGAGACTGCTCATTTAACTCAGATCAAAGCCTAGGATAGACACCATATTTGGCTCGAGGAAAACAGCAAAAGTATATGGCTTAAACATATATAATGGAAAATATATGCAGAGATAATGATGCACAAAATCACGCATAATCTTTATTATTTGTCTACTACATGTGAAGAAGCCATGTTCTATGATTCTATACTGAACATCTTTCTTTTCTCAAAGTAACACTAGACTGCTTCCTGTCCATGGTAAGTCTCTGAAAGGCAGAGAAAAAGGGCAAAAGGTAGCCTCCATTTACATATGTAAGCATTGAACTGCCAGCTATGAATCATAGAGTCATAGAATGGTTTGAGATGGAAGGGAACTTAAAGATCATCTAGTTCCAACCCTCCTGCCATGGGCAGGGATACCTTTCACTAAATCAGGTTGCTCAAAGTCCCACTAGCTTGGCCTTGAACGCTACCAGGGATTGGGAGTGCACAACTTCTATGGGCAATCTGTTCCAGTGCCTCACCATGCTCACTGTATAGAATTTAGTCCTGATATCAAATATAAACCTCTCCTCTTTCAGCTTGAAACAATTATCCTGTTGTCCTACCACTGGATGCCCTTGTAAAAAAAGTCCCTCTCCAGCTTTCTTGATGCTCCTTAAGGTACTGGAAGATTGTTCGGTCTATCATCAGTTTGCATGGATGCTTGTGGCAACTGAACAGGAGGAATAGGAAAGCTATTCTCCCTCGGTTTCATTCTTTCCCACAACACCTACCAAATCACCTCATCAGAGTAATGAATTGGATGGAGTGCACTCCTTCAGGTTTGAAGATGGTAGCAAACTGAGGGCAGTTGCTAACATACTTGAGGTCATGGCCTCTATGCAGAGGGACCTAGGCCTGCTGGAGGAATGGGCTCAGAAAGGCTTTATGAAATTCAAAACAAATGCAAATCCCTCCACCTCTTTTGCAAGGAAGACACCCTTGAAGCAGTACAGACAGGGATGGGGGACAGCCCTGCAGAAGAGCCCCTGGAGATCTGGCAGACATCAAGTTGAACATGAGGCAACAGAATGCTCTGACAACAAAGGCAGCCAACAGCATCCCAGACTTTTGCACCACAGCCTGTCAATTAGGGAATTGATTATCTCCATACATGCAGCACTTGCTGAGCTGTCTTCAGCACTGAGTACCTGCACAGTTTGTGCCTTCCGATTAGGAAGACACAAACTGGATAGAGTTCAGAACCGGGACACCATACTATTGGCAGCTGCAGCATTTACCTTGTCAGGAAAGGCTGAGCTAGGCTGGGCTTCTTCCTTCTGGAGCACAGGTGACTGCAGAGGGAGAAGGTAGCAGACCACAGCACCTACAGAGGGGATATCAAGAAGGTGAAACAGGGGAGGACAAGAGATAACAGACATTTGTTAAAATAACAGACATATGAAGAAATGATGTTTCATGATGAGGACTTGCCCAAGGAGTATATACAACTTCCCTGCTTACTGATATCCAAGACCAAATTGACTAAGCATTAAGTAATCTATCTGCCCTTGCAGCTCACTCTGAGCAGGAGGCTGAAATAGTGACCTCTTGAGGTCCCTTTGACCTGTACTGTCCTCTGAACAACCTGAACCAACAGGGCTTACATGACTGAGAAAGGCTCTCACCAAGGAAAGACTTCATAAACTTTGGGACAAATTGGACTGAATAGGAGGTTTTTGTTTGTGTTGGGTTTTTTTTCCACAAGTCAAACATTTGTGTTTCTTTTCTATGCAGAACAGAAGTTTGCTGAGATAAAAGGAAGTGGTGTGTCACAGAGTTTTGGCCCCAGCATGGGGATGAGAAGTATCCATGCAAGTTCCCTGAAGTGCTCCCAAGTCCCAAAGTTCACACAGTGATATAGGAAAAAGAAAGGTATAGTAAAGAAGTTTGGCTGAAGACCTTACAGTGTGGCACAGTAGCTGCAATTTGAACAATATTCATGATTAGAAGAGAGATATGAAAGCACATACAGGATTTAGGGAGGTAAGTCCTGTTGTTATAGCCAATTGCACACCTATCCGCAACATAAACATATATTTGAATTCTGAGCCATAACTGAACTCTCAGTGTATTCACTGAATGTATATAACTTTGTACATAGGTGTACTTTCACTAAACTTTGAGTCATTCCCTCTAAGTCATATGATTTTGGTTTTGAAGAAGAAATTTTATTCCCTCCCTATTTTTCTCCTTATGGGGCTGCGAGTGGCAACTGGTACAAATCAGGCAAGTAACTGCTTTGTCAACAAAATACATTACTGTAGAAACAGTATTCTTCTTATAACACTTAGTTTAGCTGTTTTTTTATAGGTAAAGCTAATCCAGTAGCCTACACAAGCTTAAAGTAAGTGTATTTAATAGTTTGGTTACATGGGGAGTTTAGTATCTATCACTATCTATCAATTAGCTCATAGAATTGGCAGGACATAATTACAATAAGAAAAGATGTCAGGTTTTTTATTAATGACGGCTGTGCGTCTACCTGAAACATAAAAAGCAAATTTCTGGAAAGCTGAAAGGGAAGACTACAGTTTTTTGCAAATGCATCAGCACTGAATCACAAAGAGAAACTGACTTGCATATACAGAGAAGGTAATCAGATGGGTGTATCCTCAAATGCCATAAGCTTTGGGTTGTGCATCATAAATGGGATAATTAAATGATGCCTGTAAGTAAATGAAGCAATATGTAATAGGTTAGCAGAGACATTGTAATGACTGACCTAACAACATCAGTGTAGATGTGAAGGTAAGGCAGAATGCATTTAGAGGTGGCACGTTACATGATGCTGTTATTAGCAGACATTCACAAGTTTTATTACACTTTTTTTCCAGAAGCTACTCTTGAGCATAAAGAAAAATGTTAGTCTGATGTAGAAAAGTGGTCAGATTATTTGGTTAGAATGGTCCCTTCTGGCCTGAAAATCTGCAACTTGACAAATGCATTGTAATTAACATAATGACTTGCTTGAGGTATATATCATAGTAGAAAGCCAGGCTACGTGTTAGAATGCAGATAGATGATGACCATAATGGTGTGTTACCTTCACAAATTGCTGGGTCCAAAGATCACTGTGTTGTGGCATAATTACAAATGACAATTTCTGAGCTGTGAGGCAAGTGTTTCTAATCCACTCAGGTTCTTATTTGAACGTAAAGGTGTGGTGGTCATCCACAACTTCTAATGAAGTCAGTAGGAGGTGCATATACTTAGAAGATATGGAAATCATGCTCATAAGAATTGGTAGATATCTATTTCCAGAGGTAAAGTTGAATGACAATCTCATAAATAAATTAAGAATCCCATCCAGTATAGGTCTGGTTTATGGCACATACAAAATTTAATTGAACATTAAGCAATAGACCTATTTTATTTAGTGCTGCTGAGTATCTTATATAAAGAATTTGTGATTTTAGAGGCACTTATGGCTAAGCAAACACACCATAGACAGAATGCAGACTTTAGCAACTATATTGTTCTTGTAATGGTCTCATGCACTGGATTAAAAAGGCAAGCTTATATTTCATTGCATGCTGTTCAAAGGTGAGGTGATCAGGTGTACTTTTTCTTATGCTCAGATAGGAATGCTCTGCCTGGAAGATCTTGATTACTGAAGTAAACTGTACTGAGAGCTAATCAAGTGAGAGTAGTATAGGCAAACCCAATGTTACTTCCCTAGGCCTTTTAGAAACCATCTGATATCTTGTGAAATATTTAAGCAGATTAATTAAATTAAGCACGTAGTTTAACTTTGCTAAATTGGAGCATGCTTTCTTTAAGGAGCTGTTTTCAGTAGATGTTAGAATCACTACTGTTATTTTATTTTAATATTTGAAATAGGTTGTTTGAAACCTGATTTCTCGTTTTTTACAGTTTGACGAGAGTGTTAAAAACTGTTGTTTGCCTCAGAATTCATCTGAAGTAAACATGGCTCAACAAGCAGTGAACTCATTTATTGATGCCAGATTACAGTATTTTCACTGTACTGAAACTTAAATAATCCCTAATGGTTCTTACTGCCTGACTGTAATTTCTATTTTTAATGCAGTTAGTAATTGCACTTTCTTATTCATATCACCGTTTTCTTCAACTTGACCTGTGAATTGAAGTTTTCTCAGTTGTAGTACTTGTCTGACATTTTTCAGACAGTTGATGTGGGCATGGGACAGAGGGTAAAACTCAAAGAAGGAAAAGGTTCTGACTGAGCAGAACATTTAAGTAGTTGCTTAAAGTTAATTCCCTTTTAAAGTGGCTTATTCAGAAGTTATTATCTTAAGTATATGATACAAGATAAGCTTTTTCGTGTGTGCTAAACTGAATCAGTGCTTTGAGGACTTGGAACTACATTTGTCAATATGCCATATACACATAACAACATATTTTTGCAATGTACACTTAGTAAATGAGATCAACCGAGTTGTAAGTAAATGGAATTCTATATTGTCATGCCAGATATGAAACGACAAAGCCGTAAATAAGTCACAGAGCAGTATTACATTCCTGAAAGAGATTGCATTTTATAATGTGTTTCTTGAACTCTCCATTTTGGAAAGCAACTCGGTTGCCCATAACAAAATAGTTAATTCTCCGGGTAAGGGGAGGACAAGTATCATTCCTAAAGGAAATTATTTGAAGCACAACATTACAGTCTGATCTGTAACTATGAAATCCATGGGGCATTAACATTTTGGGAGCTGAAAGACAGTTCTGAAAGGCTCCGATTCAGTAACAATTATTAAAATATTATTTGTTTCTTAATTAGTAGCCATAATGCAAAACAAGGAGTACTTGTATACTTTGGACTCTATTCTCATACCATAACAGATTCATGTGGTGTTGTTTTAATGAAGTCAGATGATTTATTCTTCATTTGCACAACAGAAGGAGAGAAGAATTAAATCCTGTAGTGTAACACGTACCCCTGGAACCTTAAATTTAATATTTTCTTTCTACTTTTGAATGCTTAATCGTATTTCCACTTCATTCTCTTTCCTCTTCAGCACATAATTCCTGTGAGCATGACACAAATGTTCTTCCTACAGGGTTCCATCAGAAAGACTATCATAGCAGGAGACCAAGGAGTTTTGTAAGCAAAGAGAATATGAGGGAGTTGACAAACATTTCGTACTTTCAGGTACGATTAAATAAGTACCCCATTGTTTCATAGGTTGCTAATATCATACTCCAGTCTTGTTAAAAATGGCATGAGAAGCACTTATTGATTTTTCCTGTAGGACTGTAATTACTGCTAGTCTGCTTTTTGTATCCTACAGGATGTTGTGGTAATGATTTCCTTGCACACAGCATTCATTTCTAATGACTTCTTCATTTGAGATTTGAACATTTTCAACTATATTCTTTCTTTTTTTATGTACTCTTAAAAAAATGTGCAATATAAAGTAAATAGAATACCTACTTCAACCCATTATTTTTATACTTTTCCAATCTTGCTAAGCGCAAGCAATCATATATTTTCTCATGGAAAAAAAAAGTAGGTCAGCACTCACCTCTGCAAACCTGATACAACCTTATATCTATTTTAGACTGGATGGCTGCAAGTGATTTTACATGGGGTGCTAATCTCCTGCTACATAAGAGTATGTGAAAATGTGCTTCAGACTGTGAACTTGTGTCTGCCTTAACAGATGCCCCACTGAATTCTGTCACATTTACTATCTCAAGGACATACTGTCAGCTTTTCTCAGGAAAAGTAATATCCTACTCTGTGAGCTGTCCCCTTCCTATCTGTAGAATTGCTGTTGAACAAAGTATTACTGAACAAGAGTGAAGGTGGCAGAAGCTGAATATAGCAGTGAGAACCCTTCATGTCCAGTGATCATAATTTATTTCTGCACTAAGAATTTTAAAAACAACATAAGACCTCATTTTTTTTTTCCCCTAGGTGGTAGTGCATCTGGGTTCCAAACCAAACAATAAGTGGTAGCGTAAGCATTGCAAAATATTGATTGATAAGAGCTTTCACTGCATCTGGGCAAATCACTGCACAGGGTCCCCCTTAGCATACCTACAACAGGAAAAGAAAAATTACAATTCCATAACCCAACTAATTCTTCATATCACAGACAATGGGTAGGTTTATCTGAACTTGATTGTTTGGTCTGAAGACTGCAGTTAAGACAATGAAAAGAGTAATATTCACCTTGACTAGCAAAATCTAAGTAAGACTAGGGTTTGTCCTTTTTATGCCGAGACTTGACTTTTCATTCCTGTCTCAATATATGTACACCAAGTGAAATGGATTAAGTCAGAAGAAAAATTCTCAAGTTTTTGATCTCAGTCAGAATTATGCAGGGCATAATTTTTCACAGGATTTGTGTAACATAAATAGCTACTCCAAAGGTTACTTCAGAGCATTTTGGTCAGCCTTCTGATCCAGTTAATCCTTGGAGATGTCTATCTTCCCACAGGATCATAGGTGACCTGCTAGCTAATTTAGCCTCTAAGCTAAAGGCACAAAGTTATACAAACATAAATATTCCTCCCTGACACTTCATTCCCTTGTATGATCTATAAATTCCAGTCTGAACATATGGAGACAGAATAGAAATCTGATGTAGCGTTAGTTACCGTCGTAAAACCTGCACTGTTTTATTCATCACACTCCTGTTCTCTTCTGTTCTAGTTTTGTCTAGTCTATTCAACTTCATTCTATTCTAATTATGTTTATTTTATATAGTATACAAATTAATACAACAAATACACACATATACTTTTAAATATAAATATGTAGAACCATACATTATACAGTTATATTCTTATGTATTGCAACATATTCTGCAAACACACATCTCCCTCTAATATATATCTTGGGCTTGAAGTGTCAGTCTTTGTGGAGTCATCTGTAGAATTAGATTTCAATTTTCTAATTTCACCCCTCCTTCCACTGAGGTGTAACAGCAGAATAAATAGGGAGAAAAACATGTGACTTCAAAATGAAAAGCATCTTATTCTGCTTATTATCACCTAATATATAAGAGAAAACTGTATTAACAGACAATATATACCATATAGTCCCTTAAAGGAGTTTAACTCTTTGTTGGACAAGGAATCAAAGCAGGAACAGGGGAAATTATACTATATGTATGAAATGCATGACTCCTTTCAAACTGCATGTATTAAGAACAGATGAGAAAGTAGAAGGCAGCATCCAGTTGAGAAATGAAGCTAGGAACGGCAAAGTGAAATGACTATACTACAATAAACAAAGAACAGAGGCAGGAAGTGAATGAAGCATCAATGAAATAATGCTAAGGTAAATGGATGCCCCATTAGTGATGATGCTTACAGATGTAATCTTTCAAGATGACATTCTCCAGAGGAATCTTTCCTCCAGTAATAACAACCAGGCAATTCTTAGCAGAACTGTTTGGATTAGAACACCCTTCTTTCATAGAATCATAGAATCAGCTGGGTTGGAAGGGACCTCCAAGATAGTAACCGTGATATCGCCGTGGTTACTAGACCATGGCACTGAGTGCCTTATCCAGTCTCATCTTAAAAACCTCCAGGGACGGAGAATCCACCACTTCCCTGGGCAGCTCATTCCAATGTCTGACTACCCTTTCTGTAAAGAAATTCTTTGTCAAGGCCTTAGATTTTCTGGAGCTTTCTTTGTGTGCTAAACTGGTTGTGGAAAGGACGTGATAGACAGACCCCAAGACACAAGTTGTTATGGAAATCTGTGTATTTTGTGGCTGAAATACACAAAGGGGAGATATATAAAAGTGTAAGGAAGACATTGCTGTGGAATGTTCAAGAAGTGTCCCTCAAGCCAGTGTGGAAAGAGGAGTAGGCCAGGCAAAGAAAATGGGAAAAGTTATGCTGAATTATTGGTAGGCTAGAGAGATGGCTGTTAAATATCTGAGGGAGAGCAAGTGACCGAAGAGAACTACTTAGCCCAGAGCACAGATGCTTTGCCTGAAATTTCTGAAGAATATATTAGCCTGAATGGGAATTGTTAACAACCTGCTTTACAGAAGCAGTCTCCTAAGTGCTTTGTAAACAAATATACTCTGCTGAAAAGTGAGTCTTTGCAACACAGCAGATGAGATAACAAGATATTAATTCTTGATATCTTTTGACCATTGGACTGAAAATGGTGATAAAACGGATCTAGAGTATTCTTAACTGCAGATTGCCAAGATCCCCCTCAAAGAAAAACCCTTACAAATATGCTCAGAAAGAATGAACAACAAAAAACCATCATCATTACAAATGAAGACTTTGTTGCACTAACATAGCTTTTGAAATATTTCTGTTTTGTCTCATACATATGGCACAGGCTGAAAAGCATGTCCCAGAAATTCAATTACCCCAGTGTTTTTAAATGAAGGACTTAAATAGAAGGGTTGCAAGGAAATAAATTATTTTAAAAGAAAGTAAACCTCAAAATGTCATAAATTCTAGGGCAACACAGATTTCATTTCTCCAGTTCCCATTCTTCCTTAGGAAAATTACCAGAGAATTTCTTAATTGTTTAACTAAGAAATGTAATAAAGAGACACATGACAGTGTATGCTTTATTAATGTAGAAGTTGCTTTAAAAATATTTCTATTTCCAAAGTTCTATGGTGAAGCAGAGAAAAAGCATCATGGATGGGTTTTTAGAAATGACATCCAGTGTGTCCAGACTTCAACTTCTATTTTATAGGTCAATCTCAAAGCTAAGCTATACTGACCACATTCTACTTCAAGAAAATATGGATTTAGTGCAAATGATGTGACCTTCAGCTCAGACTCACAAACTGTGATCTAACAACAATAATGACCTCTGGAAAGCAGAAAGTTGTTGATACTGGCTTCTTGAAAATTTCATATGCCCTCAGGCTTTGCCTTGAGGTAAGCCCTGGGGTGAGTTACAATCACTAACAATCACTCCCTTTTCCTCCTACCTTCCTGGTCAAAGCTATGTTTCACTGTGGCATTTATCAATTTATACATCTGATTGGCAGGTAACAGATCTCTATTTTTAATGAGATTCAAAACTAATTCTGCTTTGAAGGGTGAACTTTGAACTCTTGATATGAACTTTGAACTCTTGATATGAACTTCAATCCTGCAAATACTACACATATGAATGGTTTTCACACGAGTGGTCCCATGGAACTGGAAAGGGACCACTTGGATGAATTAAGCTAATTGCATGCATAAATGTTTTTAGAACTGAGCTAATGTGAGCTATTGCTCATTGCTCTTAAGACCAAGTATCTCTTGGTAACCTCCCACATATGAAAATAGAGATTTTAACATTCCCTTATAGTTTCAAGGCAGCTCAGAAAGATGCTTCTCCAGTCACACACTGTATTTAAGCAGAACTTTACTTGGCATTACAGTGCCTAGTGCTTCTGGGGCTACTTGGAAAATATTTACCTGGAAATTACAGATACAATGAGGCATACCCACAATGCTCTGAGCAGACGTGAACTCACATCTCGCACGTTTCACGCAAACTAATATCTGTGTAACTGCTGACAGTGCAATGCTACACTTGCTAACAAACCCTTCTGAGAGGCAGAGCTCAGGACTGGTACTGAATGAATGTGGCCTTTGAATCAGGCAGCTCTGATTTGAGACCAATTGCAAACACACATTATAGATATGGCCCTAAAGGTACTATGGGGCACCTCTAGGCATTTTGCCAATACTCTGTACCGGTGGCAAGTGCAACAGACCACCATGACATGACATGACCACCATTCCAGACCTGCTGTGCCCCCTCCCCACCCATATTTAGTTCACTGATATCTAAGTAGGAATGCAGAGGCAAAGATTCTAGAGGTATACCTAGCTTACCAAGGGAATTCCTCTTAACCAGGAAACTTTCTTTCACTCAGTACCTCTCCATCACGGTTACTCTACAATGAACATTAAGCTGACACATCCTTCAGAGACTTGCTGAACTCTAGGATTTTGTGGAGAAAGGTGAATCAGGATTTTCATATTATTCTTCTGCTTAATTAGAAAGGAAATTGTTGTTGGCATGCATCAACAAATCAGTATATTAAAAATATTGCATACTGTTCCTGCTCCCACTCAAGCAAAACAAACTTGGCTCAGCTAGCATAAACCACCTAAATACTAAAAATGAACACCTGAACTCCTAGCAGCAATTCCCTATTGCAACAACAAGATACAAATAAGCTCCTCCAAGGTGGAATCAATTTAATCTTAAAATATGTAACTGTGATATAGGCAGTGATTCTTCATTGTCTCTGAAGTGTCAATATGATTATACTGGCTAATGTTGAGTTACACAGATAGCTGTTAAAGAACTGAATTATGGCAGATGCTCTGCTGTTGGGTCCTATGTAAACAGTGTGAAAAGGAGGTAAAGGCTTCCAGCCTTCAACCTTCTGGAACAGACCTTCTCAGCTGAGATATCTCCATGGTGTCAGCCCCATGACAGCACAGCAAAAGTCAGTATAAGATCACAGTAAAGTTGTAAAGCCTGACACTGGTAACCTGTACAGTGGTGTGTGTTTTAGTCTCTGCAAAGGAATGTAGGAGCCTGACTTTTTTTCCTTGAGGTGCTGTTGATTCAGAACAGGCTTGCATCAAAGTAGTGAAGATGTGAAGAAAGTTTGACCTTGAATGTGAGATTCAGTCTTCTTCATATAGCTTTTTGTGGAGTGGCTGAGGTTGTCTGTATGGCCATAAATCACTTCAGATGCGTTCGTTTCCTAAACATGAAACATTTAGCAGTTGCTCTTGATGACCTCCTCAAAATAATGCTAAACAACAATATTAGCATTCTGTTCTAGGACACTGTTTTTGCCATATAGGATCAGAGATTAATCTTATTTTCTTTAGCATAAGGAAATATGAAAAAATATTACTTGAGAGCAAAATTTCACTGTTTTCTAATACACACACTTTTTTGTTGGTTTGTTTTGTTTTGGTTTTCATTTGTTTGTGTTGTTTTGTTTTGTTGTTGTTTTTTTGTTTTAATGGTAACTTTCCATCTGCAAGTTTATCAATCTCTGTGCTCTTTTTCTTTGATTTCATGGTTGATTTCCTGTAACAAATGTTTGTCTTCTATTAACTACTACGGGCTGGGTCCTTGACAAAATGAGGCATTTCAACAACAATCTTGACCCCCTTGTGAAATAAGATTTCTCTCAGTATGACGCAAATCTTAGCCTCTTCATCAGCACTTGTAAAACAGTTGACTCATACACCTGACTCTTCCCATACCTGTTCTTCATAAGATCACAAGTTTCATTCTCCCAAATAAAGGTCAAGGTAAAACAAAACAAAACACAAGTCCTAATGCTCCAGTGAGAAGACAGACTGCAAAGAGCAGTTTGCAGCCTGGAGCTTCTCTGATTTTCCTGCATTGCTGATGAACTCTATTCAGTTTACTCAGTTTACTTGTAGATATTTTTTAGACCGGTTGCTTTGTGAAAATATTGCTAACACCTAAACAGATTTCAATAATTCTGCCATAGAGAACCTAAGGTTTTTGGTGAAAATATTTCTGCTGTCAATACTTGACCCTTTTGCAAGTCTATAACATGGTCTGGAATGTGTTCAGGTTGCCTTCATGGTGTGAAGCCTGTGACCATTTAGTGGCCTTCCTCATAAAGAGTAAAAAGATAATGTTAAAAAGTGGTATCACTTTCCAAGGGGACCTGGGGGAATCCACCTAGATGCAAGGTAATTCCTTCTTTCATTCTCATTTGTTTTCACTGCTCAGGCTAGCAAAATTCCCTCATATAACCTCAGGTTCATTTTGGTATTTTATTTTCAGGGTGGAGCACTACCGTGATTGTTTTTGATAAACTACTGTGGAGTGAGATTGTGAAACAGAGGGTGAGAGTGCTCAGCTGTGTAATTCTGGCACAATGAGCAGTTTCAAGGGATCAGAATCTTTGCTATGATTTAGTGTGAGTCACCTTGGAAACTATCTCAATTTACATAGAAATCTTCCTTTCCCCCTCTACTATTATTCATTTTCTAATCAATGGGTACTGCCCATTGAAGTTCAGGGTCTTACTTACATGGAAGGCAGATCAAGAAGCAGGGTCCTACCTGTAACCACTTTTCCTTTACGACAGAAAATATTAATTCCTCCTCATTTTCAGGGTATTTGAAATGGTATAAGATAATGAACTGACTTCCTAAACATCTGAATCTCACTTTGAAGTCTAAACTAATCCAATATAACCACCAAATACTGTTACTGCACACCGTGGATACTGTGCTGTGGAGTATGCCTTAATAGATATTATACTCAAACAAGAAAAATTGTTGCACAGGTATGTTTTCACTTTTTTTTTTTTCACTCAGTGAAAAAGTACATGTTTCCACTACTTACAGGTTAGGGCAGCTATAAATCAACCCAGTAGATTACTCTGGATCATGAGATACTGTCAATACAAACAAAAATCTGACATGTGAACTGGTTGCTTGCAGTAGAAAGCAAGCAGAGGACACAGAAGAAATGGAAGCGGAAGAAATGCAGATCTCTAGAAAAACAAACAAACAAACAGACCAGAGAAAATCACAAGAAGGGTTTATAGGGCAACCATTAAAAAAATTCAGATTGTTACTGGTTGATCATCATTTTTGAGAAGCCAAACCACTGTACTACAAAGAAAACCACAGGACACATATGCATATTATTGAGAATAATGGAAACATTTAGATGGCCATTTGATCTAGTAGGTCTTTGGGGGGGGGGGGAAAACAGATGAAATTACATTGGACAGAGTTTGCTGTCTCAATACACACCAACTTCAATGCTATTATTTGTGGCACCAGTGCGACAAGGTACTTAAACTGCTGTGTAACTTTAATATAAGGAGATGTGAATATCATGAGGTGGACGTCCTCAGCGTTGTGAATTACACAATCTTTATTTCAAGTGCACTATTAAATAACATTTCATATTCTGACTATTCACTTGCCAGTTACAGTCACTTTCCATCTTGACTCTTCTTGCAAACAAATACTTAATCTTATAGGAAGTCTCTTCAAAAGGTGTTCCTACTTAAAACCCACTGTAATTAAGCTAAATAAATGTTGGCTTTCCCTAACAGAGAAAGTGTTCCACTCTAGGCAGCCCCTTCCTATTTTCAGTTGGAATCACCTCCTAATCAAGAGTGCCTATAGTTCAGCACTTCAACTGATTGCAATCTCAGTGTTTAAAACCAGACCTTCCACCTTGTGGAAGCTCAATGATTTGTTCACATTATTGCACTGCTTGTACTTACTGTTTTGTGGGGAATTTACTGTTGATAACACAAACTTCATATTATCATATATCACTGTCACCTTCTGAGGCAATTTAAATAAATGTATGTAGCCATGGGGAGGATTGCATTGTGCACCCAGCCTACTTATAGAACAATTAAACTCAATCTGGAAGAAAACCAATGATGATTTGATTAACTTTCAGTAGCAGATGTCTACCTGTGGTTCAGCTTGAAGTAGAGAAAAAGAGTTGCATTTCATTTAAAAGACCAAACCCACAGTGCCGCAAATCAACAGCCTACATTTAAAATTAGCAAATGTTTTCTAGTTACTGTTGTACAAAATTTTCAGAATGCTTACACAGACTGGGGTTTATATTATTTTATTGTAAGTATTATATTTACATTTTTTTCAAAAGGATGTCCACTTCTACAGTTACATTAAAAGATTGTGTTTATGTTTTGGACAGTGCATTTTCTTCACTTTCACTGACAAGTGAAAATTTTTTTGCAAACATTTTAAAGTTCCATTTTGTGATGAAGTAAATTTGTCCATACAAAAGTATGTAAGATCACTTTTTTCACAGAAAATCCTAAAATCCAGGACTGCATCTGGGTTCTGCAGGCTGCAGCATTTTCTAACACTAGTGACTCTAATATCTCAGGATCCCTTTCTTTCTTTCTCACAGAGATTTGAAACCTGGACTTGTCTTACAGAAAGTAATCTTGTTTACTTTCCACGTGATTCTCTTGGCTCCAGTGCTCTGTAGATTTATTGCTACAAAGAAGAGGAATGATGAAGTTTGTTCAGGCATTCTGATACAGAACCAACTATGATGAAAAGAACATGAAAATTTAAAATAAAAAGAAAGAACAATAAACAATTCCGACTGCTTACTTTACAGCTCTGCCATTTTGTGGCATCTTAAGCAGTTGGTGAAGAGAAGGTGCCATGATGTCTATTAGACCTGCCTACTATAGACAGTCTATTTAATTAGCCATTGCAGTGTTTGTATACCTCCTGCTTTCATTCTGTTCCATGTTCTAGATTTCTTAGAGAGATATTGTCCATTATTTAGCACAGCTAGGGGTGCATGATCCTTTTCAGCAATTCAATAAGAGGTTATTAGGCCACAAAAGCACTTGAGCAGAAATATGGTGTTAATCCTTTAAATGCAATTTGCAAAAGTCACCATGGAAAACAAAATCCTCTGTTCCCAGTAGAAGACTTTGAAAATTGGTATTTTCTGCCATACAGTTGCAAGTTTTTCTAGGGAAAAAAAGTCTGAATTTATAAACTGCCCTACTAAGACTTGGAAAGAAGAAGAGTTTAAAAAAAAAAAAGTGAAGATTACTTATAGGGATTTTGCAAAAAGGGAGTTCAGGATGAAAGAAAGTAGTGACAGTCTTCCTCATCTCCAGAAGGCTCAATGATGCAAAAAAAAAAAGACAAAAAAAGTTACACGCTACCAGAAAAAAAGGGAATAAACCCCAAACCTAAAAATGCAGCACTTGTTTAAAAATAACTGGAATACACCGTGATCTTTCAACAATTTTCTCTCATGTGGCAGATTTCATAAACATTGATTTTTTTTGACATTTTACTAGTAGAATTGGATTTTCTTCTTTCTTACCTGTATCCCATGCACACACTTGTTACATACACACACATACACACATCTGTAGTGAAAAGTAATAAACTACCATTGATTTCAGCAAAAATTAGATGAAGTGAGATAATACAAAAATAGTAGCTACTGAGGTAGACTTTACCTGTGGTCATTAATAGAGCATTTAAAAAAATAAATACTTGCTGAGTATCTGTAATAACTACAATCAATTCCTTCCTGGAAAAAAATCGGCAGGCCTTTATTCACGTGCTGCAGTGCTTTACTAAAACAGTCACATGCTCGGGTTTTAATATTTTCATAGAC
Source organism: Neopelma chrysocephalum (assembly GCF_003984885.1). NCBI lineage: Eukaryota > Metazoa > Chordata > Aves > Passeriformes > Pipridae > Neopelma > Neopelma chrysocephalum. The sequence continues at coordinate 5,333,408 of NW_020897704.1, forward strand.
CTGCATAGGAAAGCCTCACGTCCCACTTCATATTCCAGGTTGAGTGGTCACAGTTCTTTATGGCTCCTCACGTTGCTGACAGAAATCATACACGTTTGCACATCTAAAAGTCTTTGATGGGCAAATCATTTCACAGGTCAGTTATTTCATTTCATCAATGTAATCAGTGTAGATAATAAAGCATAGTATAAATATTAGACAAAAGGTTGCCCAAATATACAGAGCTTTAATCCACTGAAATGCTAACATGATGGAAAGCATCAAAAGAAGACATCCACTGTAGAGAAGGATGAGTGATATTCCACGCTGAGGTGATCAATGCATAAAGATCATTAAGTGTAATAATAATAATAATGGCCAGTCTTCACGAACGAAGATTTTGAGAAAGGTCTTTTACCTTTCCAGCCTGCGCAATGTATTTTTTAGGTGAGACACAGCCTGCGCTGAACTGAGCCCACCCTTTAATCCTAAGGTTCATCTGCCGGGGCCAAGCAAGCTTGGACAATGGCAGTGAGGTCCTCAGGACGTAGGTTTGTTTAGTGTGACCTTCTCATAGATGGATGGCCTCACAGGGCTAACGGGCTCCATCTGCCCGGGGGACCGAGGAATCGAACCAGGGTCGCAGCAGTGAGAGTCCTGCATGCTAACCACTAGGCCACCAGGGGTCCCATCATTAAGTGTAGAACTGGAAGAAATCTAAATGACTAAATGACCAAGAGGCTTGCAGAGATTCCCAGAAGTTGTCTTTCATGTCCACACTGACTGGATCATCTAATGTAAGATGACAAATTAACACATATGCTGTAAGTATCTGTTCTGCTGTTCACAGTGAAAGGCCCATGATATTGAGGTGAATTATAATGTTTACAACTTCCCACTAAGGGTTTGCACATTCTGTACTCAGTTTCATTTATTCTGACCTGGGAAATTCTGTGAACTGAGAGGAGAACAATTAAAGCATTAATTGCCAAACCACTTTAAGTTATCACTTAAAGCTGTTCCAGAGGTCAGGCCTACCAGCATGCCCTGGCAGTGGTGGAGGCTAGCACTATAGCAGGCTATTTCAACAGGCATATAGCCAACAGATGAAGGAAAGTGATTATGCATCCAGTTTTAGGCCCCTGGGACAACAAGGATACTGATAAAAGTGGAGCGAGTTCAGCATAGAGTCACCATGATGGGTGGGCTGGAGCATTTGGCTGGTGAGGGGAGGCTGAAGGAACTGGGCTTGTCCAGCCTGGGGCAGGGTTGACTTCAGTGGGACTGACCAGCAGGTCACACTATCCATGGGCATTGAGGAGAGAGGAAGCCAGGCCGTGCACAATGGAGCATGGATGAGAGAAGGGCATAGACCAAACCATAATGGGTTGAAGATGGATGTAAGGAGAGGTTTTCAACTGCAAGGATAACTAAGCATTGAAAGAGGTTGTGCAGAAAGGCCAAGAAATCTTCACCTTTGGTGGAGCTGATAAAGTCCTGAGCAGCCTGATCTACTTTCAGTTTTGACCCTATCTGAAGCAAGAGCCCTCTAAGGTCCCTTCCAGTCTAAATGACTCTGTCATTTGGCAGTCCAAATTAGACAGAAAATACAGTAGGTTAAGTAAGAATGGCAGTGCATACAGCAAATAATAGACAGATGGACAGAAACAGGCAGTTTCAAAATACATTATTTCTATGAACGGTGCTTTTTTAGTCCTTTGATAATTTTTTTTTTTAGTCATTCTAAATGAATGATCATAGCAAATACTTCAGTGCTAGTGCTAAGAACTAAAAGTCAGTTACTCTCTTTTTCAGGAGAGAGGTTTGGGGACTTGAGGTGAGTGGGTTCTTTGTAGTAGGAACTTAATAGTATTCTGAAATATTCGTTTGCCCAGATAACTTGTACTTAAAACTCTTAAAGAAATGCAGTAGAACCATAGGGTAGTACAGAATTAATTCCCTCAGTTTTGTTTTAAATAGATTAATAAAGACAGGAATAAAACCAGCAGAGTTGAGTAAAGAAGATGGGTAGTCACCTGTTACTTTACCTTCCAAGCAAAATCTTTGGCAATACAGTCCAAGTTTTAAATTAACTTCTAGTGTTACACTCTGTTCTTCTGCATGACTGTAAGATGCATTTTTTCTATGGGTTTTTTTTTCCCCTGGTGTATTTCTCACTAGCTCATTCCTCCCTGATTTAATTATGCTTCCTAGTTCATGGTTCTCAAGTCATCTGCATTTTAAGCATTATATCCTCTGGTCTTTGAGCTGCTAAATTCCTCTCCTGACACCCCCAAAGGTAGAAATGAGGATTTGTTCATTTTTTTTCAGAAATAATAGTCAGTGACTATGAATATGATGGATAGTAGGACACAAGGGCTTCAGTGATACTGAATCTTTTTAAGCTTAGAAATGACTGAAAAGTCCACCTTGTCTGGAAGAGGTGGTAAAATTTGTCAGTTTAACACGTAGGTGAGACCCGTGCCTATGTGGGGCAAACATAATGTGCTCATATTGCATTTTTAGAAAAAGTAATTTCACAGGTGTTTGTTCTTTGATCCCAGTTTCATGAAGCCATAATGGTTATTTGGTACCAAATACAAAAACTCTTCTAATTGCAGTCCAGATCTTCTGGCCAGATCACAAAGCAACTAACATAGTACTAAAATGGCAACTAGGGTATATGTACACATCTAAACAAAGTCGCAATAAGCATTGCCACCTTAGACGCAATGGCCAAATAACACAAAAAGTAAACCTGACAACACCATTGCATAAACACCAGCATGGGATATAAATTTAAGCATATAACCATGAAACTCCAGTGTATGGTTTCATAATATGCTAGCATTCTGCACCTTCAGCCTGATCGGAAACCTGTGGCAACACCTCCCAGCTGCTATTGTTATCTTATTTCAGCTATATTCAAGAAAGCACAGTCAGACTTTGGCTTGGATATAATAGCCATACCCTGCTTTAGTTTCAGTAGAGAAACAGAGTACTGAGTTTGCTTAGGGGAAACTGTTCTCACCTGCTGAGACTGGAATGGAGGAACACTGGCAAGCAGGACTGGAGGAGGGAAGCACTTGCACAATATTAAAAGCAGGGGAGGTGAGAACCCCATAGGACATTTTTGGCTTTAAATTATTGTAGTAGTATAAATATGCAGTATACGGTATATGCTAGAACTCAGTTATGACTAGGCCACCTGGTAGACAAAACAACAATTTTTGTGAATACTGAATTCAAAGAAAAGTAAGAGAGGTCACATATTTGTTGGTCTTTTCTTACCCGTAATGAAACAATAGAAGTTACAAAGTACTTAATTATGAAGGAAAACACACTCACAAGTCATTTTAAACAGAGCACAGAGTATTTTAGGGATGTTACTGAAATAGTAATACCAACTTATATTTTTGCATATCAGGGATGCACAGAATATTTGCTTGCAATAACTAGTGTTGCTTCTCTGATTTGAGACCTGTCCAAAAGGAAGAGAATTTTTAAATTTGACATGTTGTTGTTGGCTTATTTTTTTCCTTATTCCCTGCAGTGAGTTTTATTGCCAGGTGAGCTCTTCTGTCAGGATCTCTCAGCCCCATTTAACAGGCTTCTACATGTTTCATGTTTCAGAACTTGAAAGACTCACCCAACATATCATCAGTGTTCCCATCACTGGTCACGTTGACACTGGCTTCCTCCCAAATCAAACGTGAATGTATTTTTTAATTCTATTTAAAAGTTTCTGTAGAGGAGATTAGTCAGTGAAGTACAAATTAAAAAAACCCCACAGAACAAAAATTTAAAACAAAACAAAACCAAAACCAAGCAAAATCCTCCAAACAAACAAAAAAGGAAACAAAATCTAAATCAAAAAACAACCCACAAACAACCCCCTCCCTTTAAAAAGTATGTAACATACATTATTCCCATCTTAACTATTCAAAATGCCCAAAGGAATAAATATCTAAAAGTAGGAGACTCATCAGAAATAGTACAATGTAGGTTTTTAGGATAACAGTTTAAACCAAATAAAGGCATATTGTTCAGATCCCTGGTACTGATTAAATGTATTAGGGTTACTCACCAATGTCTTCTTATTTGCCTCAATTCAGCAGAGCACTACACATGACTAATTAGGAATACAAGCATGGAAACAGGATTTAAGCTTTAGAACAACCATATGGGTGCTTACAGCATCTTACTAAATAAGGGCTTGGAGCCTTAGCTAGCAACTTTATTCATGTAGGCTTTTACACTCAGTTTGCTGGAGATGTCATCCCTTCAATCTCGTGATTATTTTTCTCTTGTGATCTTGTATTCCATGTGGCAGAGTTTCCATTTTCTCCTACATGCTGGGGGGGTAATTTGAAGGGAGAAGACAGTCAAGATGTATTTGGTTAATTTCTCTGCTTTGACACATGTAAAAATGCACTATTTCTTTTTTTATATAATTCAGTTATTTCACACAGAGTTTGGTATTCCAGTAAAATATGGTGCTGTGAAAACCTGCACTTTTTGTGAGTGCCTCAATACCAGATTTGAGGGCTAGAAATGAGAGGAACAATGTTGTACAGTCATAGAATTCTGAGAAAAAAACATGCTGCATTAAAACGGCATTGTATGGTTGTTTATTGTTTCTAAACAGTTTCCAGATGAAATCTGGAAGCAGAGAGATGGTTTTCCTAACTGCCAACTCTGCAAATACAATGTGGGAGAGTCAAGCAAGAGTTATATAACTAATTAAAACCAAATTAATTTAATCAAAACCATTAGGCACTTATTACCCATGCAGCTGCATTATCTTTTCAGTTCACCTTTATCCTCTCCCCCCTGCTGTATTGGTCATATTCACTTCTTATTTCTGGTCTGTAAATAAACAGCTTTTTAGGAAAGGAAATGAGTCTTTGTGAGTACCAGCACATAACCTGTCTTGGTCTAGATCAACCACAATCATAATGCAAATAAAAACATCGGTGGAAAAAAACCAAATATCAACAAAGCACATAGCTAACTTGCTATTTTTGTAGATTATTCAATGCAATTAATTTCTCAGCCACTCATTCAGGAGACAGATACTTTTCTAGCACTTGTAGTCACTCATAGTTTCTCTCATGCAAAAGAAGCTTTCAGGATTACATAAGTTTACAACTTGAACAGGTGAGTAAAGATATTTTACTCAGACAAGTAATCAACTCTGAAATTGGACACCTTCGAAACTGGGTGAGGTTTCTCAGGGAGCATTGAGAAACTTTATGTTGCTTCAGAACTTTGAAGATTAGTTTTATTGCAATGAAAGCCAGAGGGTTTACAAGTGAACATTAAAAACAGACAACATTTAATATAAAGAATAAATTTTGTAGACGCCGTACATAATTTCTCTTTGGGATTATTATTTAATGACACAACAGAAAGAAAGACTTAGCTTTTATTTGTATGGTATTTTCTCTTAAGATGGATGCTCAAGGCAAAATCCTGGCTTGCAATGCAAGGTGTGCCAAGTAGGGAAAAGAACACAGGCAGCTTCTTCCTTTTCCTCATGCACCTGTACAGGTTTGGGGCAGGATGGTGCCACGCCTACTGGGAGACTTGAGGAGGGAAGGCCCATAGTACCCAAGTGAAATTAAAGATGTGGTTTACCATACTGGTTTGCAGAAAAGGATCCCTCTCTCTGCATATGCCTGTGGGAGTATGCCCAAGGCCATGTCTATGCCACACAATAAAGACACATGATGGAAACCTCAGGCTGAGAGACCTCAGCTAAATGCACACTGGGACACGATGGGTTTTGTGGGCCTGAAGACACTACAGGTACAATAGTTTATGCTGCATCCAGGGCACTCAGTATTGCCAGAAAAACTTTTCCAAAAAGATGGCTAACACTACCACAAAGAAATGTCCATGCTAAAACTAGGAGTGGAAACAAGGGACTGGGCAACATGGAACACGGATGCATGGCTTTGCTGTGTACAAACTTGCAAACTGGAAAGAGAAGAGTCAATGGCTGAGAGCTGAGAAGGTCAAATTCTCCTTGTGGCTATGCTACTTCCAGACCCAAGCTTACCTTCATGCAACCAGCTCAGAAGTCTTTTCATGATATTCCCAAAAAAACCTCAGGAAACTTTGGAAAGGATGGAGATACATTTGTGTCGTGCCACCACCAATGCAAAATGTGGCATTTGGGGACATGTTCTATTGGCGAATGACAATGCTGGGTTAACAGTTGTGCTCAATGACCTTAGAGATCTTTTCCAACTTCAACTATTTTATGATTCTATAAAGAACACCTTAACCATTATTGTAAGTACTTACCTCAATGAAAATGAAACTTAAACTCTGGATTCATTATGATTAAAAAAAAATAAAAATTCATTATTATTAAAAAACCCCTTGTGTTTGTTCTGAGAAGAACAAACACAATTATTTGACAGAAAGAGCAACCTGAACTTCTGCTTTATTTGCTTAATTTTTTTGCAACACTTTTCTGCACCGTTTGATAGACAAAAACATTAACCCTAATGTGCTCACAATTACTCAAATGACTCTTGTGTCTGAGATATAACACAATTTCTGCTCCCGGTCAGAAGAGCTCCAGTTCAGTAAACTCTTATATCAAAGTCTGAAAAATTGTAAAAAAAAAAAAAGGTTACTAAGAGAAATCTGAGGATTATCTGTATAATAAATGTCTGTATAATAAAGCATACAAAGTCATCAGGGATATTCTGACAAGGTACAGAATTAATAAAGAAGCATGAATAGCAGAATATCCCTACTCACCTCAATGCCCATAAGAAATGAGGAATGCCTGTAAGGAACTAGGAATGCCTATAAGGCCTGTATTTGCCAACAAATTTTGTAACCGAAAAATCAGTGAAAACCTTCAGTGGGCTGTTGGAGCAAGATTCCTATAAGAACAGTCATACTTATTCAGAAAGAGATTCTGGACAGAAGAAATAGTTTCCCAGGTATGTAATCCTTACTCACTTCAATTTTCATGTTTGTGGAAGATACAGGGAAGATACAGAAAGGATCATAGGGTCTTTTGGCTGTCATGAAACAGGCTGCTAATTATTACTGAAATACGGCCCCAGTCATCATATTCAAGAGAAAAACACTGAAAATCATCACATATCACAAATTATATCCTCCTTATCTATTCTTAATTTTCTTCATGACAAAATGTCATGTCTGTTCTTGTAATCAAATTTCTTTAAAAAAAAAAAGAAATAAAGAGTACTCGTAGTTCTTTTTCTCATTGGGAGGAGGAGCAATCATTTCAGTGAAAGAAATTGCTTCATGTTAATATGTCTATACAAGTGTACAACTTGGTATGAGGAAAAAGACAATCTGACTCTGTAAATCAAGCTGAGATTATCTATTAATCTATTTGCTTGGAACATTTGTCTTTCAGAATTCAGTGCTCCCTCAGCACTCAAGACACTCTAGAAAAATGGGATTGTCTCTAAGGAGTATACTGAAAATTTGTCTAAAATTGATGTTTGAAGAACAATAAATGTCCAAATATGAAGTTTGAACCTATGAGGTGTTTACCCAGATTTTATTTGACAATTTCTATGCTAGTGAGTAGTAGCAAAATACCATAGATAGCAAATTAACATGGTTTAATTCCCTAGGTGGCTCAGAGGGGAGATGAGTCTTAACCACAATTATTGTCACTGGCACCAATGATGGATCTCTAAACTAAATCATTGATATGCCACCATGCATGCACAATGTTTTATGCTTTCCATGTGTTTTACTGTGTTCACATTGTAATAATACTGTGATGCTCTTTTTTCTAGAGGAAAAAAAAATAATCTTGTGCAATAGCAGTGAAACCAACAGACGGAAATGCCATCAGGGCCTATGACTGATTTCATGGACCTCCCCTCTGAGCACATAAACTTCTTATGGAATAGAGCAGAAAACTTCCTGCACTCATAAAACTGAACCTCCTGATTTCAGCTACCAGTTTATCTTTAGGAACTGCAAACCAAATAGCATCACCCAAGATCAGGTTCATGGAATGATATTCACATATGGCCCATGGAAACTTGATACTGTTTGTGTTCAGCATGAAATGCCATAGTTTAGGAGTTTCTTCCCCTTCTACCACACAAACTCTACTTTCTGTATCACTGCCCTACTGTATCACATGTATTATACAATAAATAGAAAAATAATTAGACAGTAAAGAAAAAGGAGCAAGCAGTGTGACCATGCATGCTATATTAGCTGAAGAAGCATTTTTCAGTGTAACTGAATCAGTGTAATTTTATTAACCTCTTTGGCTTCTAGAAGTTTGAAAATGAAAACATGTAAGAGCTCTATAATCACTTTTACACATGTAAATTACAGCTGTCTCTTTGATATTTTTACCAGTATCAAATATCACAAACTTTTAAAGTTGTTATCTCCTCCTACTACTAATTATTCCAGGAAACCACAAGTGGAGTTTTACAACTTTCATTTGTTGGTATGAAAATTAAACATGATAAATTTGAGAGCTTTTGCTGCACTACATTTATATGCCTATATTTCTTTTTTTATCTGATGGAACTGTTCATTTAACAAACCCTACTGAAGGCCCCAAACCAGAATTCAAAGTCTCAGAGAACACTTCCCCTGACTAGGCGTAAGAATCTAGTTCTTTATACTGTTTTTGCTGCCAGTTCAGAAACCTGACACTAGTTCTTCTCCTTTTAACCTTCTAACGTGTCTACTTTTTAATTATCATAGAAGAAAAAGAAAACTCCAAAATAAATCATGTTGCACACAATTAAGCCATAGGGAGGAACTTTCATTGAAGCTTAAGGGACATCAATTTTCCTTAATACTTTAAAAACAATCATTGCCCAACCATCAACATATGGAACACCTAACTTATAAAATCTCTCATATTTCATCTTATTAAAAACTATTGCAGAAGCTGTCTTTCCTCAGAATACCTAACACCAGTTTTTGACAGATCATGTTAATATATGAGGGTTCTTTTTCATATCTAGCAGAAGAAAGCTTGGAGATAAATACAATGTTCAACAAACTATGATATATAGAATATATAATAATATAGAGCAGTAGTATAATATATACACTGGCCTTTATGCATTTACCTTTATATGTACACATTGACAGATATATTGGCCTGAGTCTTTAAAACCAGAGTTGAGCTGGATGCAGGTGGACACCTCCTGTCAGGAATTACAATGGCAAAGCAAGTCTCCTAGGACAGGATAAAGGACAGAAACTATTTGGAGTAGAGGAAATACTTATTTGGAAATCATGATGTGGAAATTAACTTAAAGCACTCAAGTTAAATTCATCTTCTGAGGAACTGCAGTGTTCTGGCTTTGTTTAAATGAAAACTTTTGCAGGGTAGTAAAGGGAGAGAGAGAGGCGCTCTGTAAGTGCCTGCCCCTTTCACCACCCGCTGATTTGTCAACAGTTGCCTGCTCACCTCTGATCTGCTGGTGGAGCTCTTATGTGAGCACTTCCTATGCTACTGCAGACCAAAGGAACTAGGCTTGCAAACACCTCCTTCAGCATAAGAGTGATAATATTTGCCTTGACCAACTCTTCTTAGCATGGGCTACTGATACATAAGGAAATGAGCATGCCTGGAGGGATTGCTTCTGGGACAGCCTCATGATTTCTAGCTGCCTGTGTTTCTCAGGCTCCCTGTGTTGGTTATTGTAACAAAGCCACATATTTAATATGAACCCATCCACCATAATAGCCACTTATCATAACTGTTTATACCTCTGGTTTATACAACATTCTGCATCAATGAGTATCATCATTTAATCAGGTACTGTGTAGGAAAAAAGTTTCCTTTTTTGTTTTGTTTTCGAGACTTCTTGCTCACTAAATCCTGATTATAAGGGACAGCTCAAGAAACTGTTGGTGAATGGGAGACCAGTCACCTCTTCGAGAAATGGAGGACTGAAGGTCATGGCAATCAAAAGCCCAATGAGATTTCCAAAGGTCCATTTGTGGTCTCAAATTTGTTTGAATCAATCTTTAGACGCTTAATTAGAGTAGAAAGAATCTAATAACCTATCCATACTGAAAATCTGTATCAGGAAACTTTAAAGCTTTCCGTTTATATCAATTTCCATTAACTCCAATTTCCACTTTGGAAATTACTTTGCATTTACATAAATTTCACAGTTTGTAAGAGGTTGTACCTGAATGAAATAAACTGTATTATGAGGACATTTCTGTTGGTATATCTATGCTACCATTATTCAATTATGATAGTGATGTTTCTTAGTGCAGTGATTTTTAATGTGTCTAATTTACTTAGTTATGCTTGTAGAATTTTAGCATATAGACTAGGCTTTGCTTTCATTTCTTTCTTCTTTTGTTTTGCTTCATTTAGCTTACATTTCCTCTTAATTTACCTAAACCAAACTAAAATAAGCCTTATGTACTCTGAAAAAAAAAAAAGTATTTCTACTGGTTTAATTGACCTGTTTCAAAAACAAATGCCAAATTAAACAAGGATATGTCTTTGTAAAGCACACAACAGAAAAAATAATTGCAATAGGGATAACTTTGTAAAATGTGCCATGAACACAGTATAGAAGAATCACTGTAACACTGAGCTTTGAAGAAATCTGGAGACTCAGTTTTATAGGAGGCTATTTGTTCTCATCATAAGTTAAGCACATGAAAGAAATCTAAAAATTGTAACAGTGCAGTGAGTCAGGTCTGGAGAGATGCTGACAATAGACATCAGGACTGCAGGCCATACAGACAGTGTGCTGCTCACAGAAAGGATCAGGGGAACAGGACATGCCAGGGGGAAGGGCTGATGCTTGACAAACAGAATATTCCTCTTCTTGTATACCTATCAGTGGTACCTTTTGAATTAGTTTTTGCTGAGTTTGCAAAGATATATGCCCTGTCAGCCCTTAATACATGTACCATTATCTATTTTAAAGACTCCACTCCCACTGTTTCCTTCTACAATGCTGGGCTTGCTGCTGTAATTACTGTAACAACTGTCACAGGCAGTTTCTGTAAGTTTGCATAGCATCTAGCCAAAATGGGGCTTTGGTACTTCTGGGGTTATTAATTTATTACAAGTAAGAATGTAATCAAATATTTATGTGACTATTCCTTCCCATGTTAAATTTTATTTTATTTTATTTTTAATGAGATCTTTGAGTCTCAGTTTATAGCTTTAGTAAGATCACTCCAACGTTTTCCTGGAGGGTAGCAGCCTTTTGACCTCTTGTGAAAGACAACCAGGGAGAAAGCAGTGTTTTGCCCAGAGAACTCTGACAATGACTCTAGAACAGAGGATTATATCAAGAACAGGTTAACTATAAGTATTGACAGAATTAGACAAAAACTACAGTTATGTGGCCTAAGGTGGTTTTTTTTTTCCATAGTACACATTATTACACCATGGTAAAACAAAGCTCTGCAGTATTTTAGAGCAGTCAAATAATAAGCAGCTTGTTTTTGTCTCTTGCTCTTCAAGAATGGTTGTTCAGACTTCTGTCATAGACTGCTCCTTTCACATCTGTTCAGTGAAAATACAGGGCTTTTCAGGACTGTCAGAGGTTTGGGAAGTTTCTATAAACATTAGGGATTATATTTCTATTGTAAAATTACCTATCTCTGTAATTAACAAAACTCATTAAAATCAAATATGTCCACTTTTGCCTTGCAAAATGAACTGCTTCTTTATTTCTTTCTTTTCTCTCTAAGTTAGCTGAGACTTTCCATGAGTTAACGACTTACTTTTGCTATTACAACAACAGAATTGCTTGTCCTTCAACCACCTTGAAGTAGAAAAACAGCTATTTGCTTGTGTTAGCCATTAGTAACACACAAGTTTAGGCCATTTGTACTGCACTGAAATAGATATATTGGGACATTATGTGCTTTGAATTCTAATTTATGTATTTCTACAGAAACGAGATTACTTGTCATATATCAGATACAACGTATATTTGGTAACATTTTGCTTTAAAAAATTAATGAAAAAAAAGAAAAAAAAAAAGGAAATTGTGTTATCAAACATATGAAATCTCTGCTCTGTGCCACAATGCTAGGCGTACATGAGGCATGTAAAATACCTGTACTATTATTTATTACCTTCAGAAATGCTCTGTTGAGTATTCAGTGTCAAGTACAAAGCTACTCCACTTCTGTTGGACTCCTTTGACAGAAGAACTATAAATATAATGACTGGGTACACACTTGATAAGGACACAATTATACTAATATATGATTATATCAGTGTAAAACTGCTTTCAACATATACAGAGCACAAGACATGCCTGCAAAAATCTTACAAATAGGACTTCTGTCAGTGCACAGCTGCCAACATTGTAGGGTTTTTAGCATACATGTGCTCTGCTGTTTCCTGTCCTTCCCTGTCCTTCCCTGTTTCCTGTGCTTGATTGAAGAGGTACCAAGGCACACAGTGTGTCATAGGTCAGTTTCTGAGTGCTAAACACCTATTTTTAAGTACACAGTGGGTTTCCAGACTAGTTCTCAGACCTTGCAGTTTCCTCACAGTTTCCTATAGTTTCTCACAGTTTCCTTTCTTCCACCTCTGAAGTTTTGAAGCACTTTTTCAATAGTTATAGCTTGTTTTGCCAGTTTGCAGGATTTCTGCTGTGCTTTTATTGTCTGAAATATGCATAATTAATACCATTCTTTTTTATTTCTTTTTAGAGTTGGAGTGCATGGTTCTTCAATATTTGCAGAATACCAATGTCCATCCTATTGATCTTCAGTACTACAAAAAAGATGAATGAACTAAAGAAGAAAACAAGGAAAATCTGTGTATGCTATAGGCATTCACAAACTAGTTACCTATACCTGTCCTCTTATGCTGGTCCAAGATATGAGCAAACGGGTCTATACCATGCTGCACATCTGAATGAAATACCTGCTAGTGCAATTTTTTTGTTGTTCTTGAAAGCCCCTTTCCCCATTTACTCAGTTTGTATACAATTTTCCATTTGATATTTTTTTGTTTAGTTTAGTTAGCTTAGGGATGTAGAACTGAAAGAAATCTCTCAACTCAATGAATCCAATCCTTCTCTGATTTCCAACTTGTTACATTATACATACCGTATACCTTTCTCTTTAACTTTTATCTTTTTTATATAATTATGATGATGAAATGTTGATCACATTGTTTTGGTTTCAGTTTTAGTTTGGTTTGTTTGTTTGTTTTTTCCCTCCATTAAGTTTATTTCACCTGTATTTCAAGAGATCAGTAATCTTAAGGTTATTTTGTCATGCTAAGCAACTGAGAATCTGCATTTCCCACTTAAAAGGTAGACACAAAATCCCTTAATAATTATTGAGGCAAGATCCAATATGAATATTTAATTCTTGAATATGTATAACAAAAGAAACAGGCAACTCACTGGTGCCATATATAATTCCTGTCTCAAATGTAAATAATTATTGCCTGCAACTTTCAAAGGCAATTATAGTTGCTTCTTCAGTCTCAGTTTTAAATAGACTGATGGACAGTTTCTTCTTTGACTATGCTGCTGACTCCTAGTTCTGTACAGAATATCATCTCATTAAGATTCCTGTAACCCTTGGACTCTCCTTCCTTTTTTTTTTTTCTAATATTGTGGACCTTTCAGTGACTACTATTTCACCATTTACCAGCTTTATAATATACTTTCACTGACTAACATTCTGTTCAAGATTTGTATTACCTTTCTCAGCTATAAATAATTATTACGAGATCTGTACTGTATGTGCCAACTTGCTTCATTATAATTTATTTTATTTTATAGTAAATGTATCACAAATTCATAACATTCTTTTACTGGATAGCAAAACAATGAGTAATTGAATTAAAACTAATGCATTTTGACATGTGTCAGCACTTACAAAAACATTGTTATTGACCCTCAATTATGTGCCTTAAAAAGGTAGAGCAACACCTTCTAGTACTGATTATACACCATTATGTTTACAGTCATAGTCTTTGTGCTTCTCTGCATTCATAGCTAATGTGGTGGGAATAAAAATGCGGGTGACTTTGGCATCTTATTAGGGAAAGCAAGGTGCTATGAGGTGCATGTACTTATGTGTACTGATGTGCTCATAGGATGAGAAGTAACTCAGAGTGCTATTCTGAAATATACATTTGTAGAACCTCATGATGCCTCTCTGGATGTAGTCTTTCATCTCCTTTGTCTTCAGTTAAGCAATCCCTCTTATCATCTTTCTCATCACCAGCAACCTCTTCAGACTGGAAAACCTATGGAAACTTGTTCTCTTTTGCCTGTTCCTAATGACCACCTTCAGCAATGACATGTTAGAGAGAAAGATATAAAGCCATTCATTTATTTACTTACAGATATATACTTGCAGTGATTGTAAGGAAATGAAAGATGTTTTCAAACTGCCTGAATCCTTTCTAATAGACCACGCAGCCTATTAAGGTTTCTTCAAATCTTAAGCTAGTTTAAGTTAACCAAAAGTTACCTTTGAAGTGTCTAGTCTAGAGAATAGCACTGGGCTGCTGTGAAACCCTGCAGCCATAAACAGGGAAACTGGTCTGCTGGGCCTTCCATAGGATAGAAGTTATGAGCATTGTTAAACTGATTGGAAGCAATGGTAGTTATAGATGATACACCTGCTCAGCTCAGTGACTAAACTCAGAAGGGCAGAGATTACTTTAAAACGGCCAGTTTAAAATGGCTGAAGTTACTTGAGGTGAATACTGTCATCTCTTACATCACATTAGGATACCATTGAAGGTTTCACCAAGTCAGTATTTTATAGTCATTTATGTTTGAATCTCACTTATTATTGATATTGTCTTTGAATATACCTTACAAACTCTTCACATAATATGTTGATGTGATGAGTGAAAAAAAAGAAGGAAATTTCTGTTTTCATAAAATGGTTTTTCCTATGTATTAAAAGGCACGAATTTAAACACAGTAAGTAATTTTAGATAATATTACTCTGGGAAAATTGAAACAAAGTAGATGAAAATGTAAATATTAAGACAGTCTTGTAAATTCACACAACTACATAGAAATGAGTATAGTTCAATGTTCTTGTATCAGCCATCAACGTGATATCTTCAAAGTTATAACTCAAGGCTGGGCCTTCAATAGACATTTAGAATAGAGAAATTATGTTAGAAGTAATGAGAGGGTAAATGCTTTTAACCTCTCTCTGTGTCTGCTACAATGTTACATAGCCGTAAGATAATTTCAACCCTAGGAGTCCTATGAAGGTCACTTTGCTCTGCCTCTTGCTACAAGCAGGTCTAGTTGGAGTGTGTTGCTCAGAGCCTTGTTCAATCAAGTTTTAAACATCTCCAAGGAGCAGCATTCTCCCATGTTTGATCATCCCCATGGTGAAAAATGCTATATGGTGAAAAAGGTTATGACTAACCAACATTTGCCACATTCCAGTTTGCATTGATTGTTTCTTGTGCTACCAGTTCTTCCTTACAAACCCACATTTCTCAACCTGTGTGTCATCTGTCCCTACTCATCTTGGTGGTCTTTCACTATACTCACTCCGGTATGTCCATCTTCATGTCTTGTACTTGGGGTTCCCAAACACAGCTCAGTATTCTGGATAAGATCTCACTAGTGTCACACAGCGCAGAATAACTACTTTTCTGGACCTGCTGGCTACACTCCCAATAATGCAGGCCAATATGCAACTGGCCACCTTCTTTGCAAGAGAGCACAATGATTAAAAAGTTCAGCTTCTTGTTTACATTGCCACCAGCCAACAGGGCCAGAAAGAGAACTTCAAACTGAATTCAATTGCAAAAGTATAAAGGAAGTAGACACAGGGATGATCTACTGTGAATTTTTCTTGGTATCTTTAAGCAAACTGTTAAATCAACTTTCACTTGTGTATTTCTCTTACCAAAAAGGAACAATTTCAAGTTTGTTTGTTGCTCTAGTTCTTCAAAGTATTGTAGTGTTGGTTTGTAGTTGTACAACGTGCTGTGATGATAAATGATCATCCTCCATTTATTTCAATGTTTATTTTTGCTCCTACTTTCTTGCCACATGTTCCTGAAACACTGACTGGGAATACCACGAGAACATCTGTGTTGACAGCATTTGAAAAACAAAACTATTCCCCTTTTCATAGATGAACCACAAGGTCTGCATATATAGACAGAGATGTGGAAAAAATCAGCTGAAAAGCTCAAGGCAACATTATTTGTAATCTACTTTCTTTGGTTTACTTTTAAATGTCTTATAATTGTGAAAAGAGATAGACTGACAGTTAATAGAACAGGTCCATAGAGGTAGTGACATTTCATTCTTCACAGAGAGTCAATTCAGCCAAATTCAGTCCAAAGAAATCATCTGTTGCAACAAAGGGTATTTTCCTCGCATATTACGAATTACTAATTCTGGGACTGAATATTTTGTCACTGAGTTTCTGGATACAGTCCTTTGACACAAGAGATTTTGGTCCATCAAAACTAAAACTTCTGAAAAAGGTGGAATAAGAAAATATTTGGAGTTTGTTTTTTATTAAGTTTCAGTGATTTTAAATGGATAATTGAGGAGGTTTTTCCCCCAATTGCTTTAGTTTTAAGAACATTTTAAGCACATTTGAAAGCAAATGATTGTTTTAAATACATTGAATTACCTTTTCTCTCTTTTTTTTTTTTAATTCCTGAAAAAATTTCCTCAAATTCACATTCCGGTTTTAGTCAACTCTCATGTGTCCATTTGGGTGACAAAAAAAAATAAAAGTAGAAAAAAAAATTGCTAAACAACACATTTGTCAGAAACATTACCAGAATCTGTGAGCTTCCAAGAAAGCTAGAAACTTGCTCCGGGTATCCATCTGCTGAGTGAAGATGTTGAGTATCAGAAGTGAGAGCTGACTGGGTCAAAATACATTCTTCCTCTTCCCTCAATCAGTTCCCAATAAAGTGTCTTGCACTATTTATTCTTAAAATATAGAAAGAATACAAGGTAATACAAGACTTTTTTGGTGTAGTTTAAGGATCTTATTTATCTGTGACTATGAAGTTATAGTGATGCCAGCTTTGATAAATATGAATTGTGATAGGATGAGGATGTCTTTCTTCTTTGTCATCTATAGTTACGTAAAGATCTCTGTGGTTTGGGAAGAAACTATGCAGTACATCTCTCTCTCACTGGATGCAGAGGAGAAATTTTCACCAAGTGGAAAACCTCCCCATAGCATCAGAAGGGAAATTCTCATAGAATACTCCAACCAGTTCCACAAGTATCCTTATAAGAAAGAGTGATTGGTCTCAGTGTTTACAAAATCATTTTTTATGTCTTTGTTAAATCAATGTGTGAGTAATATTTCACTGCAGCTAGGACATATGTAGAGCAAAGTTCATAAGTAGACCAACAAATATTGTACTTCACTAGATCAACATGTACAAATGAAAAGTTTTCACGAGATTTCAGAAGGTTCACAATTCATCCTTCAAACTCAGAAAAAGGACCTGCAGAAGGAATTGTATATCCACAGTTTTGCTTTATTTTACTTCTATTACGGTAAGTAGTCTTATACAAAATGTTATTTCTATTTATAAACTTTTCTGTATTTTGTCTTTGAGTGAAACATCTTGCGTAAGTACTTCGGAATGAAAATAATAGTAAATTACATCATGCGTTGCTTCTACAGATTTAAATGCAGTTTAAAGAAATAAATCTTAGTCATTTTGTTCACAAAATTTTTTTTACAATCACCATTCTTCATTCTTCTTCTCAGATATAAAGTAAAAGAAAAAATAAAAATCAGATATTAGTGCCTTAGTATATAAATAGAATATTTATTTATTTAATCTTCTTATTCCAGGGTCCTTTTGAGAATTGTCTATTAAAAAAAAAAATCTATCATTTAAGAGAAAGAAAATAAATAATTATATAGAAAGCTATATTTCATTACCTTACAATTTTCACTCCATATTTTTATTCTTTGTTTGTACATAGATACCATTTTTTCATTTTATATACATAACAAAACTTTGTATATGCATTACGAAACTTTATATATGTTACAGAATTTGTACAATGTTAACTGGAAGTATGACTTGTGTCAGACTTGTGTACAAACATGCTCACAGAGATTTTTTTTCAGTTTCATTCCATTTTCTTAAAGCTGGTATATAACAGTATGTCAGCAGCTGCAGATACAACTAGAACTATACTGAAGTTCTTGCTTTTGTGGTTATGTTAACAACAATGACAAAAATAACTGACTTCATACCGCTAAATTGGTATACCGACCCTTATTGTACTTCATAACCTGAATATAAACTTTTAAAATATATTTTTAATATTTAAATCTGGTTAAGACCAACCCTGCTCTTCTACAGTTGGTATTGATTAATGGAGTGGGGTTAGGGTACTCAGTGCCTTACAACATTGAATCTAAAGGCTCTGTGACAGTCACAGCTCTTTCAGGTTTAAGTGGCAAGGTTCATTTCTAATCTGCAATGTACACAACTAGTGAACAGACGATTAAGGACAAAATAGCTATAGCATTTTTGACAGTGTGTGCAGATCCAACAGGTTCTGGGTTGTTGGTATTCTCTTCAGGCAACCAACAGTCAGCTGAATCAGAGCATAACCAGGCACGCATCCTAACCAGGGCTATGGGATTCAGATCTTCCCAGTTCTTAAACTGGGGCCCAAAATACACTTACTAAGTCCAGTTCCTAAATGTCACAGTGGGAAGTGAAGCTGAAACAACACTCAATGAGTCCTAAAGGACTTGTCTCCAAAAGCCTGATGACCCCCCATGAGCTCACAGCTTTCCCTTGCAGCAAAGAGCAACATCTCTAGAAATTGTCCACAATTCAGCAAGGATATCTCCATGTTTTTAGAAAGTTACAGAAGTTTCTTGAGGGATTTCCTAATTTCCCTATACAGGGTGTGGTAGTGAGTTCAGCAATTTTTTGTTGGCCAGGATGGTAGCACCTTACTCCTTTGTAATGCTTAAAAAACACTGTTGGTTTGGGTTCTGTTGTTTTGTTTGTTTGTTTGTTTTCCTATGGATCTTCAGTTCTCTTTCTAGACATTTTAATGGTTATTGTCATCATGGCTAGGCTTCGCAAACAAACATTTGGGAAGGACTCTACCCACATTTGCTACAAGCGCGCTGGTGGCTAAAAAGGCCAATGCAAGATAGACAAGTTCAGTTGCAAAAGGCAGAGCAGAAGGATTCCTTAGGTAGTATCAACAAGACACGGTTCTTTCTGCGTTGTCTTTTCTCCTCGAGAGTGATCCTGCATGCATTCTCAAAAGAAGCAGCAGCGTTATAGATGGTGTGTCTTCAGGCCTCCTGACTGGAGGCCAGAGTAGATCAGTGATGATGATCAATATGGCCAAGGCTGAGATGTTGTTTCAGGGAGTCCTTGTATCTCCTCTTTACACCTTACTATTTCATCATGTAAGTGCTTTTTTAATGTGGATGGTGATCATCACATTAGGCAGTGATTTGCATTTTTAATTAAGAAAAAAAGTGGAAACCATGTGAACTTTGATAAAACATGACTAATTGAATTGGCTTTTTTTAATCTTGTTCGTTCTGTTATAGCAATCATTAAGAGTATGGATATTAAGACTAAAAAATAGTATACTTTTGATCAGAAAATGACCCTAACAAAAACTGTCATGACACTGAACACAAATTATGAAGCAGTCACACAGGTTACTGAGTTCAGAGCACTATCACACGGCAGTATGTTAACCTAACTAGATCTTTATTCTGGGACCAACTAGAACTTCCCACATCCCAGGTCAATGTCAGCTTTCTTCTGACCTCACAGTGGGGCAAGACTTCAGGAACTGGTCTTTCTACTCTCAACAGTATGTTGGTCTCAAGGGTATGGGAACTAGAGGGCAACTTGTATAGGCATTATCTCTACTCTGGATCATGGGAGGTCCAGAAAACTGGATTTCTTATGGAAGAACAGTCCCACATTTTAGACTTAGTCAGCATGTCTGCCATTAAGTTACAATGCATATATAAGGCTTATGACTAAAAGCCCACACTAGAATTCACCAAGAAAATGCAAGAACTGCCAACCATATTGTGATTTGAAAATAAAATCAGTGAGTGGCATATGAAATTTTTTGCATCTCTATGCTATGCAGGTTGGTCTAGGTAGGGAAGAGCAAGAAAAGGATTTAGCAAACTATTACCCTTCTATTAGCATCACTCAGTGTAACATAAATACAGTTTTCTCACATGATGCAACAAAAGTTTAGGGCTGTGCAGGATCTCTTCCTCCTCTCTCCCTATGTGACAGATGGCATGAACTGTCACCCAAATCTTATCAAACACCAGTTATTTGATCTTTTTTCAGCTATTTATGTTTAGATAGAACTTGGATTTGGTTTTATCTTTTTTTTCATAATAAAAGATGGGAAATCTACAGAGAATTTAATATATCAATATTTCTAAGGAAATATATATATATATATAAAGTCCATTAGATGTATTTTCAAGCTGTGGAGTCCATTTTCTATCATGAAACCTCACTAGTTTTGTAAAATACATTTGCTATTAAAAAAAAAGTGCAGTTTGAGACATTTTACCACCCAAATAAAATTGTTTAAATGTAAGATTGTATGACGATTTTCATCATGAAGACACTTGTAATTTTGCCATCTTTACAATTAGTATCTTGCCATTTAGTACAATAATAAAATTGGAGAAAGAACAGGATGAGCTATCCCTGTTCAAATTTCAAAGGCACACAGAAAAAGAAAATGTAGATCAACTCATTATCATTTTATATGCATAGTTGTCATGTTATGTCACCACACTTCAAAGCAGCAAATTACCAAAGCATATTATGTCAGAACTTGAAAACTGCAATACATTGTTGTTAATACACTAGACCCCGAAGGCAATATCACAATCTGCAATTTCTAGCACAGATATTTACTCTGCAATAAAGTGGTAATAGCAAAAGCTCACAAGGCCTTGTGCTCTGGCTTCCTGGAGTTTGGCAGGCTGTTCATCCACCTGACACAATTAATCCCAAAAACTAGACAATATAACAACAGAAGCATATGAACTTTTTCTGAAAACCCCTTTATCATATGTTGCATAAAAATATTTGAGGACTGGGGAATGGTCAGACTAAAAGTTCAGTTCATGATTATTTACAATACAGCAAATGTTAGTCTAAATGGAGACTGTGAACAGCTTTGCCATCTGTTGTTTAAAGAAACAGAAAAAAAGAATGGAAAAATGAGTTCCATTTGCTTCAGACAGCTATGGGGTGGTCAAGTTAGAATACTTGGCACAGGAGCTGTTTAGAATTGAAAAAACATTTACATCTGGCCTCTTCTCAAGCTTATTTAATGCATCTGTAGCTGCCTTTGTTATCCCAAGCTCTGAAATATATTTCTGTACTACTTCTTTGGGCTCACTGCAGCTAGTTCTGGCTACCAAGAGGAGGGGAGAGCTGCCCTGGACCATCCGTACTGTCCATGGCTGTGACAGACAGTCCAGGGCAGGAGTTTCTGTAAGTACAGATTCCCCTGCAGACACAGAGCTCACAGGCTGCCAAAGCTCACCCAGCTGCCAAGGCAGACTTCACTGCTCCCAGAAAAAAAGCAGCAGGGATCAGACACCTGTATACTAATTAGGAACCAAGTTCTTGAGTAAAAGTCTCTTTTTTAAGTCACAGGGCTACAATAGTGTTTGTAGGCTGTGGATAGTGTTTGGGTTTTCAACAGAAGCAATTTTGGGGACCAGTGCAGTAGGAGAATGTGAGTTGTAGGTTCCATCATCATCAGAAGTGCTTAACTCGGCTGTGTCTACCAGCTGACACCACAGCTGGAGCAGTTTCAATAGTGGCATAACCCTCCATACAAACAGTCACAAGGCAATTTGGCCTTTTCAGTGTTGATAAGACATTATTTGCCTTTGTACTGGAAGAAAACCCAGGACTAGAAGACATAAGTAGAATAAAGATAGATGTTTTAGACTGTTGAAATAGCTTCCTGTGGACTCCTGTGAGAAGTGAGCAAAATGAAAATCTTGATGTAAAAGGCCTTTTATAACTAAGTATTTTCACAGGTTTTCTGACATATGTGTGTTGGTGAAGAATATTCTACACCTGAGAAAAGCCAGCGTTGCTTGTAATTTATTATTATAATACTATCAGAAGAATACAGTGAACATTCAATATCTTATATAAATTCACTAGAATACATAACACACAAACCTTTCAAAGTTAATGAAAAGGTCTCTGACTACCTTTAAATTTCCCTGGCTTTCACTTAACTTAGAAGTGTAAAAAAATTGAACATTCAGTGAAGTAAAATGTGTTTGAGACACTTTCTGAAGTCTTATTTAAGTAAATCATCACACTCTTCCTAATGGACTTTTTCCTCAGGTGATAGATACAATAAAGACAAGTCTTCATTTATCAAATAATTCAACTGTAATGTAATAAAATTTACAACAATAAGTTTAAACTTTTCCTTGTAATTTTTTACAGACCTAAGATCTAAGGATACTGAAAAAAACAGCTAATTATTTGAATCTTTGACAAAATATTGAACTGTTGCCATATTCAGAGATGAAAACTAAGTTTAATAATTAACCTTATCCCTCCCTCCTCCCCTCCTTTTTTTATTCAGTTACTGACCTGCTTGGCTATGGTCTGGACTGAAAATAAAATCAAATGATACATGGAGATACAGGCAAACATTTCTAGCTTTTTTTTTTGCAGAATTCTTATGCTTAGTTCAGATAAGATTTGGCAAAGTCTCTCTGTATCTCAGCTGAAATAAACTGTCAAATTTTTCAAGGTTTGACCGAAACTAATGATACTGGGTGACAAATATGGAAGAGATTGAGAGAGTTTCAAATCTCTACAGTGATGTGTTTGCTCTACTATTCACCTGGGAAGATAAATCATGCTAGCGTAATTCCTTCCCACTGACATCTCTATTAGGGTACACCCATACCTGCTGTGTGGATAGTAAAAGTATGTGGCACAACCACATATACGTGGTGCAATTCATGCCTAGCTAAAAGAAAAACCCCTTGGTGTAATTCTCTTATAACCACTGAACATTGACTTGAATGGAGCTATACCTCTCTTCATCATGTTTTTGTTTGCAATGCTTTGACCTTGAGGCTGGACCATTCCACAGAATCATACATTTGTAGAATCATTTAGATTGGGAAAGACCTTTAAGACCATTGAGTCCAACCACTAACTTAGTACTGTCAAGGAAGAGCTAAACAGAAACCCTGTAAGAGATTGCCAGTGCAAACAGTAAAGTGCAACCAGCTTACCAGAGATGTTCAGGCTCTGGACATCTTGTGAGGCAAGAAAATCAAGGGATTGCCTCATTTCCCTTTTGCCCCTCTAAGGCATAAACAGGGATTTCAGTGTCAGACAGGACCTTCTAGAGAAATCCAAGCCTCATACAAGACAAGGAATCTGAAGGCAATGAGTTAAGCATTTTTTTATATGCAGACTGAACCCACAAATTAAACCAGACCTGTATTTTTATACTGTGTTACTACAACACATTATTCTGCAACTGCTGACTTGCAACACTCTCATCCAACATGCTCGACCCTGGAATAAAAATATGTCTCAAACCCAGTTGGGCCAGGGATTTTCTCATTGCACTCTTTTGCTGAATAAGATCTATAACTACGTAAGGTGTTCCACAAATTTGTAAAGGCTAACCTGTTTATTTAAAACATTTCATTCTACTTTTCATAGATCATTTCTGCGTCATTTCACCCTTTTTTACCCCATTTTGAAGTTTGAGTAGGGCTTGAGGGATGTCTTAGCCTCAAATGGAAAATCTTTATTGAAAAATCTATTGAAAAATTAGGAGATACATAGCACTTTACTTTTCAACTGGTGTAAAAAGTCATTTATAGTCATTTCAGATATCTGGTGTCAAGAATGAACTGAAATTTTCCCCTAACTTCAAAAAAAATTAATTTAGTATAGCTTTGTTATTTTAAAACATGCTGTACTTTTGAAGTTGTTATGTATGACTCTACCAAAAAGAGAAACATTTAAGCATCTGGAATTTTCTTCCTATTTTCCTATGTCTTGTCTAGGAAGATGAATTCCTCAAATCACTGTGTAATATCTATTACATATATCTATTACATTCAGAACTCAAATCAGTCCAACAGTTTAATTACCTAGGCAGCCTCATCTCCTCGGACGGTAAGATTGACGGGGAGATAGACAACAGGTTAGCGAAGGCATATAGTGCTTTTGGAAAGCTTCATAAAAGAGTCTGGTGAAATAAACACTTGAAGAAAAGCACCAAGATCAGTGTTTACAGAGCCATAGTGCTGTCTACTCTTTTATATGGCTCCGAATCATGGGTCATCTACCGCCACCACCTGCGTCTTCTAGAATGCTTCCATCAACACTGCCTCCGTACAATCCTAAACATCCACTGGTCAGATTATGTGACCAACACATCTGTTCTCGAACAGGCAGCAATCACAAGTATTGAGGCCATGTTGCTGAGAACACAGCTGCGTTGGGCTGGGCACGTCTCTAGGATGAAGGACCACTGCCTCCCCAAGATCCTGCTTTACGGTGAACTTGCCACTGGCTGCCGTAAGAGAGGAGCCCCAAAGAAAAGATACAAGGACTCCCTGAAGCAACAACTCAGCCTCGGGCATATTGATCACCATAACTGGTCTACTCTGGCCTCCAATCGGGAGGCCTGGAGACAAACCATTTATAACGCTGCTGATGCTTTTGAGAAAGCACACAGGACCGCCCTTGAGGAGAAAAGACAACGCAGAAAGAATCGAGCCTTACAGAATATACCACCTAAGGAGTCTTTCTGCTGTGTCTTTTGCAACCGGACATGCCTTTCTGGTATTGGCCTTTTTAGCCACCAACGTGTTTGCAAGAAACGTGGGTAGAGCCCTTCCCAAATCTTCGTTCGCGAAGCCTAGCCATGATCTATTACATATAACCATTACCCTCTACAATGCTTTGGCTGCAGCATGTCTCACAGTTCAGATGAAGGGTCAGCCACTTACACACATGATGTGTGCCAACTTTGAACCTGAGCTGAGATCTTCAATACACACTTTGTGTCTCCTAGTCAGATTGGGGACTGTGTTGTTGGGTGCCTTATATTTTGTGTTGCAACTGGAACAGTGACAGGATATGAGAAGAGATGCCTTAGAATACTGTTAACCTCTATCTGTCACTGTCTAGCAACTGATTGTTTTTAAAACACATCTTTTCCAAACTTTCATCTAATTATAGAATTCATACATGTGACAGGGTGTTCATATTATTTTTCCAGATGCTTTTTCTATTGCCTAGTATTTTTTTGAGCATGACACTTTTTTTACATCCAGAACCTTTTTTTCTATATATCCATCTAATTTCCAAATTGTTATTCTGTTATCACATGTGCTCATACAGCTTAAACAGCTCTATTTCATTTAATGCTTGCTAAGAAAAATCAAACATAGTGCTTTCCAGATTTCATTTGCTTCAAAACTTTCCCAGCTTTTTGTGGAATTTGCAGTCAATGTATTTCTAGCAACTGCTTCATCAGCTGTTGAAATAATTCAGGTGTACTAGTCCCAGTGAGAGAAGATGATGCTGTCCTATGATACAAAACCTGTGTTTCTACAATACTATTATGCTTTGCAGAATCATAATATAAGGATAAGAAGGTACTTCGAAAGGTCATCTAGTCCATCTACCTGATTTGGTCTGCTTATACTTATGGCAATACTGGCAGATGTTTGTCTAACCTTTTCGTAAAGGCATTCATTGACATTCACATTAAATGTTTTTTTTATTTCTCCAGTGCAAGTATATGTCCATTTTCATGCATGAGCATACACAAAAGGGTGTAGGTGCAACTTCGGGCCTCTGTATCCCTCATATACGTTATAGCTAATTTTTACAAAATAGTTTCTATGAAAGCAACAACACTTTAAAACCAGAGTTCTAACAGATGGCCATTTTTCCTGTATGATGAAAGCAGTGGCTTATAGCTTTATGTTAGTGAAAGAATTGAAAAAACAAAATGAAAAAAAGAAAAAAACTCTACAAAAGCAATTAAGCATAGAAAGCAAAACTGGCATACAGTCCTCTTTTTTCATTAGATTATTAACTAGTTAGTGATGTCTGTGTTGACCAGATAGAATGGGACACATTCTCATTTGGATTAAGTTGTGTTGATCAATACAATTAAGACTACTCATACAACTGTCTGAGCATTCAGGTCCATATATAAAGAGAAAAATTATCTTGATGTAGTATGTCTGACAGATCTCATTTTGAAATATTTTTCATTGAAATTAACCATATTCATTGATAAAGATGAGCAGTATATATATTAGCAGTAACTACTGCATTCTTTAGATTATCTCTTTGGAAACAATTTCACGTCATGAATGACTGATAGGGAAATATCAACCAAACTCAGCAGAGGAAGAGCACCAATAAAAACAATTACTTCTGTCAGAGCAAGTGGGATTGTTTCCAGTTATTCATAATTTAGATTCAATCAGTGCATGTCTAATTTGAAGTCAGACCTTTCCATCCTGTGCTATGCTCCTGGATTCTCTGATTTTCTTTATCAGTTATGACCATGACAGTGTAAAGAAATGGTAGATCATGCCTTAGTTAAAACAAATGTTTAGTTCTGATTTGTGTTTGTTTACCACTCTGCAAAAGTGACCACTCACAGAAATCTCTTGAGGGAAATGCAATACAGTTATAGCCTGCATACTTATCTCACATTAAGCCAAGAGACTTAAATCAAAAATCTTTAGTGGAAGAGAAAGGAAACCTTTGTCATTCAAAGTGGCACATTGTTGTTCCTGCTTTGACATTCTGTGGCTGCTCCATGACTTTTCAAAAAATTCTATTCATTTCTAATGCCAACAACATCTGATAGTAAAATATTGTGCATAATAAGAGCTTAATGCTTTATAGAAAATACATCTACAAACCTATCTAGAAAAAAACCCCTACTTTTTATTCCTAAATATCAAAAATCCAATTGATTGAAACCTACAGCAAGTTCCTGTTAATTTGGAAATATATTTAACCAGAATAGTTCTGGGTGACTGTGGCTGGCCTGAAATTTGTTGTCAGCAGGAAGAAGATTAATTTCATTTACTCTCTTTGTCATGTCTCACTGGCTTCCTGTCTTTTTAGCTTGTTACCTCCAGTGGGTTGCTGCTGTCACTCTCAATTCACTTTCTACTCAGTTATTTGTTACCTGATAGCTCTGTCTACAAATTCTCCCAGTATGACATTTTTCCCATCCTGAACCAGAGCTGTTATCACTAAGTCTACACTATGAGAGAAAATCTACACTGAGCTTAAAAATGCTAAGAAAGAAAGAATTACATGTGTACAGTTCCACAACAATGCTCCTGTCCAAGCACTCTGGCTGCCTGAGAAAAACTGCCTTTTTTTCTTGTATTTTTTCATGTAAATAAAAGAAGCAGTGATAAGGTATGAAAGCATGTATTTGTAGTCTCCAGATCTTACGTCCTAGTCCCTGCATCTGTGAGAAAGCTCAAGAATAATAGGAGTACTCCACAGTATTTAGAATAATATGGTACATAGATGGAGAATTATTGAGCACATTTGGTGTATTTGTCTCTGTAAGTCCATTTGCAAAGTGCTGTTGAATCAGATGATGTGATGTGTCCTGAGTTTTCATAGGATTACCCACAGTAAGGGGGCATCCATGCTTCAAAATGTTTATCGTATGTGTATGTACTTGTGTCTGTGGATGTGCTGTTTCAATTACATTATCTCCAGCTGACCTGACATAACAGATCCCTCTGTAATGTGGCTCTGTAGTTTAGGGATAAAGTGGGAGGACCAGGAGCTCCCTGGGGGAGTAAAAGAAAGGCTATTCTACCATTTTATACCCTCCGGCTACACATAAGGTATGTTTAAGTGCTTTGCTACATTGTCTTTATCAGTTGGGCTAACTGAATGAGTATACAGGGTCAAGTGAGTGACAAAAAGTTATTCTGAGTGACTATTCTTACAATATGCAAGGGTCTTGACTCTATAATTTCTCCTAAGGCTAAGAAAATTTCGGAACTGAGGGCGACCTTTTGATGTGCTTAGGGGCCATACAGGTTTTGTTACAACAGTAACTTTCCAAAAATACACTGCAACAAAAATTGTGTTATCAGAGGTGGTCCTGTCTTCTCACACTCTGCTTTGGTGTAGGAGAGAGGGTGTTCACCAAGACCGGTTTTGGTGAAAGACTCCATATCTGTAGGCTCTTTTTATTACCAGGGAAGATAGACTTCCTAAACAGGCAACCCTGAGAAATCTTGAAATTGCCTACAGGAGATGTCTTCCTCTCATCATTGACAACAGAGAGAACCAAAGGAAGCCTTCTTTTCTTTTGATAACACTGGTCTGTTGATTCTCCACAGTGTCAAGTGCCTCAATTGCTCATCGGCAATGTGACATTGATTTCAGGGGTGTTAGAGATTATATTTTCTTCAGATTGTCAGAACATGAGAATGAGTTGAATGATCATATGAGATCTAAACCTGAGCAGCAAAATATTTGGACTGGGTAGGGATGTAATCATGTTTTCACAGGACCTTTCAAGATTGAAGCGATTTGTGGCTCATAGAAGCGCAAAGTGACTAACAGTTTATACTTTAATGATCAGCACTGAAAGACACTGTGATGTGAGCCCACTCTCTGATCTGCCAGCTTTCCTGCTAACAATCTAAAGTTCACATTTGGGGGCATGCCTGCACATACATCCTGGCAGGCATGAGAGACAACTTGAATTATCATAGAATCATATCATAGAATGTTTTAGATTGGAAGAGACCTTAGAGATCTAGTTCCAAACCCCCTTCCATGGTCAGGGACATCTCTCACTAGACCATGTTGATCATAGCCCCATCAAGGCTGTGAAGTGTCCCGCTGGAAGACATCCCTTCCCTCCACCATGTCCACCTCACCACACAGCTTGGTGATACTGGCGAACTGGCTGAGATTGCACTAAGTCCCACTGTCCACGTCACCAGCAAAGATATTAAACACTTGGCTCCACTTGGACATTAGGCCATTGACCACAACTCTCTGAGTGCAGCCATCCAGTCATTTCCTTATCCATCTGTCAAATCCATGTCTCTCCAGCTTAGAGAGAATGATGTCATGTGAGACAGTGTCAAATTCTTGGCACAAGTCCAGGTAGATTGTTGTCTCAGTTTTCTTTAATTTTTTTAGCTTTTGTAGATTTTAGAAGTAGTGGTGTAGTAAATGTAGATTTTAATGTAGCTGTATTATATCTCTTACCCTTAGCATAATAGTTACATTTACCCAACTCTGTTACTCCGTTTCATATCAATCCCTCTAAATTGCATTAGCATGTTTAGTCTTCTTTTCAAGGGAGAATTTTAGAAAAACCCCCTAAGGCCTGGACCAGAAAATATCACACAGACACAGCGACCTTCAAGTCCAGAACTTTGGAGGAGCTCCAAGGACTGTGCATGCTGCGAAGAAGATGAAGATGAGGAAGAAGTGGTCCCAAAGATCCCAAACCAAATTCCAAAGGGACATGTCACGCGGCAGAACCAAGGGTGGACAGGTCTGGGATTGGATGGACCTTATTATAAAATCGTAGAACCACTGTCTGGTGGGGGCACATGTCATGTGTATTCCCTGGGCCTCAGGCCTGAGATTACAGGACCTGCTCTCTTTATCTTATCTTGTACACTAAATTGGCCTGGAGTTTTTTTCTTCGTGCTCTCTTAAGGCAACAGACGATGTGAGCTGCCCTTTCTTCATCCATCAACACTGTAACCACATTGTAGAAGGCCAACCAAATTAGTCAGGCACAATTTGCCCTTGGTGAAGCCATGCTGGCTGTCATAAATAACCTCCTTTTTTCCATGTGCCTTAGCATAGTTTCCAGGAGGATCTACTCTATCTTGCCAGGCACAGAGGTGAACCTCATTAACCTGTAGTTCCATAGTCCTTCCCTTTTGTTTTCTTTTTTTCCTTTCCAAAAATTGGAGTTATGTTTCTCTTTTCTGGTAAGGGACAGCTTCACTGATTGCCACAATTTCTTAAATATGATGGATAGTGGCTTAACAAGTTAGTATGGCAGATTCCTCAGGATCCATAGATGCATTTCTGTGGGTCTAACCCATTATGATGGATTCAAGGTCAGTGAATCACTTGCTATGAATGAAGTCGTAAAAAAGTGTTACTCAAACGAAGAGTTCAGATCATACTTTGGCTATTGCATGGGAAGCTCAGTCTCCAAAGTTAGTCATTATCTGCAGCAAGCAGAGCGCTATGTCAAGAGGATCTTTAGAGAGAAAGTTACTTAGCACTCCTAAAATGCAAAGGAAAGTTCTCTCCCCACTCCTGGAGTGAGTGGAATGGTAGTAAGGAAACTCCTTGCACTAATTCTGGAATGTGAGCTGACAATACACAGCCATTTACAGACAGCTGTGGCAAAGACTCCTTAACACTAATCTCATAAATTTTTGCTGTTGCCCAAGTCAGCTGGAAACTTTCTGCCTAAAAGTTGATTTTTACCAATTTTTAAAAACAAACAAATGAACAAAAAATATCTGGTATCTCTTCAAATGAAAGACAGATGTTTTCTATTACAGGAAAGTGGTATCTTTACTACCTTAAAAGAATGCTAGTTTACTTTATTAAAAAACTAGATACATTTATCAAAGAGAAACAGACACTACAACCATTTTACTCTGTAGGTGAGATAGGGTCCATGTAGTGCCTTTTCCAACATATGTCAGATGCATAAGTACATTCTCAAAGTATCCTGGAGAGTGACTGTAGCTAGCAACACCAAACAAATGCAGAAGGAGATTATTTTTCAAGCAGAAAGAATAAAGAAGGAGCTATAAAAACTAAATCACTAGTTGTTAAACTAAAGCAGGGAAACTTAGAGAAATAGCATAATTTGAAATTACTTGACAAATCTGGAGATGGTAATAAATTGTCAAGTCAGGGTGTGCCATTTTCTTTCCATTGCTTAATAGAAAAGAGTCAATGTTGATAATATTACAGAATATTGTTCCGTGACCAGAACTAACATTTATGAGCTTTAATGTACTATTCAATTTCACTTTTGTAATCTCTGTAATGACTGTAGGTGCCATTCATGCTGTTAACCCACACATAAACCAATCACAATATTTTTTGAAATTATAGTCGGCAGAGTGTCTTTGTTTTGAGTGTTTAAGCAAGCAAGCAAAACTCATAGTTTTCCAGGATTTTTCCACAACTGTCTGTTAATTTGTTTGCCATTTTCACTTGCCATCAACAACATCACTATTTAGTAGAGTAGACTGGGGATAGGGTGGTAACTATTTCCTGAAGCAGCATTTTTGTCACGCTTGATGCAAGCATGCACACAAATCTCTCATCCCATACAGCTGAAGGTTTCATGTTCAACAATCATCTAATTCTAGTGTAGGTCACTCCATAAAACATAATCCTTTTCTATTTTCCTGTTGTATTTACTATAGTCAAGAAAAGATGAAATAAAGTATTCTTGTAGAAAAGCTTTTCCTGAATCTGTACTGTTTGACGTATGAGAAAAATGTATCTTGAAGTGACAGAGAGTTATTTTTAAAATTACTGTTATGTGATGGGAAGGAAAAATCCACAATATACAGGACATCTAAAGAAAAAAACTAATTTAATTTATTACACATACATGTCCCATATGAAAATCAGGCTGTTTCATGATATCTTAAGCCAGATTCTGAGAAGGACTTATAAAAGGACTGATCTCAGCTGAATAACTAGGATTATTTTCATACAAGGAGTCACATATGCACATGATATATTTATATATATGTTTATAAATCATTTCAGGCAGGCTTCATTAACTTCCAATTGGAGAACCAAATTACCGACAATAAAACATTACACTAGACTAAAACATTATACTATATGGGTGGCAAATGCCACCTTTATTACAAAAAGACATTTAAGAATACTTTAAAGCATTTGCATTTTTATTGTGACTGCTTGTTGCAGCCTTTCATCTATAAAACCATTTCCCTAGATACTATCAAACTCTTTTCTAGAAGTGTCACCAGATACCATAAAAGCTATTATTTTTTTTATTTTTAATCTCTTGAATTGCAAAATTTTGTGAGTTTAAAATATGGTATTGCTGGGACATTCCAGGGCTGGAGGTGAATATAAAATCCCACTGGGAACCTGAAAATCTCTGTGTACTGGAAGAGTAAAGAAACAGGACATGATTTTTCTCTGTCTTGCTCAAGGATGGTGTATCAGTAATATGTGGTTTGGGGCCTCTACAATTTAAGGGAGTAAGGAGAAGACATTTTTTTGTCAACACATTTAAAAAATACATGCCCAATTAGGAATTTGGGAAATTATTTGGAACCACATAAAAGATTAATAAAGGAAGAGTGCACGTGAACTAACTAATGCATAACATTACAGAATAACAAGAAAAATATATCTAGCACAATACCAAGATCTATCATATTTATACTGTCACCAGAAAATTGTATAAAGGTGATACTAGTGTACTGATTTTTCTCAAATCAGGGACATCTAAATTTTCTATAAAAACCCCATTCTAAGTTGTTTGCATTTGTTCAGTTGCTTGGGGTTTTTTTATTATTCGGAAGCACAGGCATATGGTAATAAAAAAGTAATTTGAAAAGTCCAGTGTAGGAGAACTCACAGACAACAAAAAACTATTCTCTCATCTTGATGTTGACTCTTAAGTTTGGCCTTGGGCAAGTCAGTCAACATCTATGTAGTTCAGTATGCTCAACAGTGGAACAGAGATAATAAAGCTGTATATACGTGGTAAATACCCAAGAACTGGATTGCAACATCCTACAGAAATACTTTTGGAACGGATTAAAAAACCCTGCAATATTCTCTAAAGCTTTTTATCCTACCGCTCCCCTGTAGGTGTAGCCCCCACACTTCTCAAGTGCTGCAAGAAGTTCTCTGCCTCGGAGTTGGCTATAAGACTTCAGTTAAAAGTTTTCAGTATCTGGTAGTAAGAGTTCAACCAATTGTCTATGGTCTCAAGAGGAAAAGTCAAGACCTTTTCACCCACCTATGAAAAGGATAGTTATGCCTCTGAATTGAGTTCATGCAGTTAATCCTGGTTCCTCATTTTTCCATTTTCTGCATCTGTCCTCACACAAGAACCCCGGAACCAAGTAGATGTGCCTCTCAATCCAGTGTCTTTTTCCCAGAGTTCCAGCTCTTCCTTCACCCTCCCCATGCTAGTCTTTTTTTTTCGTGGATCTCAAGACTAGCAGAAAGGGCAATGCAGAGACACCATGCCAAGAATAAGGCTCATCTTCTTATATGTGTCTTGGAATATGCTGATTTCCTTTATGAATTTTGCATGAAGAACTTAGAGTAAATGGAAAATACAATTACCTTCTCTCACAAGTTCTGTGAGTATTAAATAGCTAAAGACCATTAGGCTTTGTTAAGTATAATTTCACAATTTTGATTTCTCAACTCTAAAGTATTATTCTAGTAGGTATTGCATCTAATTATCTGTCACCCTTGTCTGGAGTAAAGATCATATATTTTAGCTGAACTACTATTGCAAAATCTGCCTTATCTTACAGCAAAGCTGTTACCTAATTTGGGATGAAACAATTAAGCACAAAATGTTCTTTTCAGGTACATTTACAGACCTCAAGCTTTGAATCAAGCTTTTCTGGTATGGGATTCCTTTTCAAATATGTAATTTATTTCTAATGAACTTCTGCAAGTTATGTGATCGGTAACAGACTGATATTACTATCACCATGACTTCAGTACAGTTTTTCTTCCTGAGAATTTACACTTTATTCCGAGGAACTGGCAAGTGTTTAATAAAGTAGGTGATTCATTAAAAATGCTCAAGAGAAGGAGTAGAAAAGTAAATGCTTACATTCTCTCAATGAACAAAATATTCTTTGTAAATTGTATCTTCTTTTAATGGGTTAAAAAGTCCCCACCAAATTAAATTTTGATCAGATATTTTTTACCACTAAAACTTATTTTATTAAAAGCAAAGCTTGACAATACTTGCTTAATATAAATTAAAGCCAAATTAAGTCTTGGGTATATCTTGAAAGTGTCCATGTCACAAAATTACAAAAATAGAGAATTTATTTACAAAACTATAAACTTCAAATTAAAAGTCTGGAATCTTTGCATGTTGATGCATTACAGGAATTACATGGCTAAATTGCATACTGATGTATTTAACAAGTTATTGAAGAAAAAAATAAAGGAAAAATGAATGAGTATGAGAAGAAGGTGTATGCTAATAATCATCATCCTGTAATGAAATTGTGAAATAATCTGACCTAAAAGAATTGTAAGAATCTATATAAAAGCTCTTTTTTAATGAATAATTAGTTAACAAATTATTTCTTGCTTAGTCTATCCAATATTTTTTCTCTCTTAATTTAAGAAACAGTTTATTTTCAAAAGGGCATTCCTGAATTTAAAATTATGCATGGTGGCAATCAGAATTTTCAGATTTTTTCATGGGCACTGTTTACAAATCTATTTGTAAATATAATGACAAATCAAAACATTTTTCTGGTAAAAGAATGATCAAGGAATAATGCCTAGGAGCCTAAAGAATGAAGTCATTGATTGGGAGAAACCAAAAAAGACTTGAATTAATCCGCACTAGGAATCCTCATTCTCCTTTGAAGAACAGTTCCAGATCTGAACCAGTTCCAGAACTCTCACTTTTATACTGAGCAAAATAAATTAAAAAAAAAAATCGGATGAGTACTATCCCTCAGCACTGTTGGCAAGTTTGCATCAAATAATGGAGACTTTTGCAAAGATCTTTGACTTGGCTGCAAGAGCGTTCATGTTCAGAATGGGAATGGCATGGATATGTCAGCCACAAAGAGGCTTACTTGCTAGGGCACAGCAGTGGTCTAACCCCTCCTTATTGTCCTCACAACCCCATCTTAGAGTGTTGAGCTGTGTGGTTTGGATAGATGGGTCCCTCAGAAGCTAGTTGAGGACTCTTGGCACTGTATTGCTCAGAGAGTCATAGACATGTTCTCACACATTTCACATGTAGATTGTTTGGGGACCTCTCCTTAAAAACATCACTGCACCTAGATCTTTGATTGCAGTCTGATCTGCAATTAATAAAAAG
Source organism: Neopelma chrysocephalum (assembly GCF_003984885.1). Taxonomy (NCBI): domain Eukaryota; kingdom Metazoa; phylum Chordata; class Aves; order Passeriformes; family Pipridae; genus Neopelma; species Neopelma chrysocephalum. The sequence goes on from NW_020897704.1 coordinate 5,368,582, forward strand.
TGCAATCGAAATAAAGGAATGCTTCATCTCATTTCCATTTGTTCGCCAGATTCTTAGAAATCCCAGACAGATGTTTTTATTCACAATAAGAAAGACATGCAAAAAGTAAAAATCAGTGTGTTTTCAAGAAGAATATAGAGCACTGTGCTGATTGAATGTTTTGAGTTTGCTTCCATACACAGTATAGTTGTCATTTCACTAGTAATTTATTTTTAAAAAGCCATCACATGGAACTCTTCAAAATCGTCAACAATGTTATCCATAATAATAACAATGACTAATGTGCAGCATTTAAACAGTGTTTGTCCTCTTCAAAGCACTTTACAAACATTCCTTCTTGATCCACTGAAGAATAGGAAAATTTTGGGTGGAATATATTAACGTAGAATTTTTTTATAAATTAATACTTATAGTGTCAGTCTTGTCCCTGGCAGAATTCTACATACTTTCTTGGAATTTCCCTGGGCCGATTTTGGACCACTTTATTTACCATCTTCCTGGGAGGTATTGGTTTAAATATGAAATGCTAATGTCTGGAATAGCATCATTTTTTATTCATTGTTTTTCATTTTTATCCCTTGGATACAGTGCTTTGCAGATTTTGGACAGACAACTGAAAGCAGCAACATACAAATGCATCTCGGGACATTTAAAAATTATCCTTTAAACAGCTGATCAGTAACACAAAGGGAGATGGGGCCTCACCCTGTCCAGCTCTCCAGGGGACCACAACAGTTCCAAACTGGGAACATGAGCAAGGAGTGAGGGTATATGGGAAGTATGTGTGCAAAGAGTTGACAAGGAAAATTTCCAGCTTACAAAAACTGCAGAAGAGCCAGGGAAATCATGGAGCCATAGAATGAACTGTGCTTCTCAATTTTCACCTGGAAACACAGTGGGAAAAAGATTACCAGAAAGTTTAACCGTCTGCTGTAGCCATTTTGTGCTATTCTTGCGATAGAGAGTTGCTGTAGAGAGGTCCCAGGGCGGCCAAGCATATTGTTCTTTAAGGATCTCCCAGGAATTCCCAGGGCCATAAACCAAGTAGGCCCAGTTTTAGGTTTTGGGGTGGGTTTTTTCTGTGTCTGATCTTTATACATCCTAACAGTGAGTAAATGTCTAAAAGCTCCTGCTCTCAGCAGGCTGAATATTCTTAGGACTGACTTAAATTCCCTTTCTTATATCAGATTTTGGGAAGATAGATTGACTAGATGAGCAAGTACTTTGATCTATTTCCTATTGTCGTGGTTTCATTCGTCTAGCCTCCCCGGGGGCTGGAAAGTGGTTAACCCCAGAGGTAGTGTTCTTGGTGTAGAGCCAATCAGAAGCCGCAATTTGACCCTGTGAAATTAGCATATTACAACGGACCAGAAGGGAAGTTGTTGGCAGAGAGAATTGGAACCAGGAGGTACCTGAGGGGAGCCCCTAGTTCAGGGTGCCCCTGGGCACCCCGCGGGCCCGGCACTATGGTCAGGGTTGCGGCAGTTCCTTGCCGTTTCCCCCCTGTGAGTGGGGCAGTCAGCAGCGGCAATCGTAGTGAAGCAGAGCAGAAAGAATTCCAGGCAGAGGAGAGAGAGAAACTTCAAACAGTCTTGCTGCCACCTCCCCCACCATGGCAGGGGGAGGGAGAGACTCCAGTTGAGACTGAAGTAGAAGAGAGATGGGCTGAGGGCTCGGAGATGCCCTAAGTGAGGTTTGGATGAGGGCAGTAGAAAAACAAAGGATGAGGAATGCAGGGGATGCCCCCTCGCCACGTGGCAAGTCAAGCTGATACTGCAGCTGGGACAGAGAGAAGCCAAATCAAGCAGGCTTTTTCTGGGTAAGGACTTTGATGAAAGCTATTTGGGGTATAAGACTGAGCAAAAACCCAGAGAACCCTGCAACCTGGGTAGAAGAGTGGACCCAAAGTGGAGAAGACCCTGAATCTTACTCCCTGGGAGGAACCTTCACGAAGCAGGAGGAAAGGCCTCAAAAGCTGACTCCCTGTAGCTCGTGATGCAGACCTGGTGTAGCAAGTGTTCCCTTGCAGTCCAGGAGGAGGCCTCGGCAGAGGCTGAGTAGCTGGTGGGGGTGCAGAAGACTCCTTCCTCATACCCCAATGAGAGAGAGACTTTAGCTATCGCCCTGAAGGTTCTTCTTCTGGATCGATGTGGGAGGGCCTCAGGGGTGGTAAAAATCGTATTAATACTGTGTACTTATTTGCTTTTTAGTTTCTATAGTTTTTATTCTGTTAGTAATAAATTTTAATGTGTTTCCCCAATGCTGAGTTGTGCCTGTCTGAAAACTTCTCTCACACTGAAACAAATTGCGGGTGGCTTGGAAATTGGATTTTTGGGAGCTTTCAAACCACAACACCTATCCACTCTCAGATTCTCTCTCTTCTTTGACATTCCCTTCTGTCATTGGCATGTTCCCTTTAAGGGTAGACGATGATCAGTCTACTACAATCTCTACTTGCCTGTACAAAGATAGACAATCTATACTTCTTCCCCTTTGCATTATACATGTGTACAGAGCCTTTAACTGCTTTTTTTTGATTCATTTTACATCCCTGATGATTTTTTTACAGACCATATGAACTCAGTTGATTGATCACTTCGGAATAGCTACCATTAATGATCCAAGGAGAAGTAGAGTAGCTCCTTAGCAGAGCTGCAGCACAGTTTAAATGTTTTGGACCTATTTGTACAATTCTGGATAAGTTATTCTTATACATAGAAGTTGTGGTATCTTGGCTTTGTTTTTCTGAAAAAATCCAGTATATTAATGTAGACTTTTCACTTAAGTATTGCACCTCTGGCTTTCTATAAAGTGGATTGGTATTGCACTGCATCATCTAAAGCATTTTGTTATTCCCAGTGAAGAAAACGGTCACTTGGCAATTGAAAGAAGGACAGAGTTCAAAAATAAGATACCAGGTAGGAGGCACTAGTAGCTTCACCAATATGTATAGACAGAGTTCAGGTTTCCTTGTGAATTAACACAGATCCTCTCTTTTCTTTGGCATCCCTTTTGTTGTAGAGTGTGTCCGTATAAAGATACACAGTGATATGGGAAAATATCTGTTCAGCTTAATTTCTGCCTAACCATTTCAGGATTCAATTCATTACTGCAGGTTTGTTCAAGAAACAATATAGAACATAGTAGCTCAAAAGCATACAAATATCAAAATAATAAAAATAAATATTTCCTGAGTATTAATCTACATTTTTAACAGTATATTAATTTTTTTTACTTATAAATTTTACAAGTACTTGCTTAAATAACAGAATATAAGATAGGCAATTTGTAAGTTGTTGGTATTTTACTAACTCTTTCTTCACATGGAATTTTGAGTGTTTCTGCAGAATCTGGTATACATTAGTTTTTCCAACTTCTGTCCTCAGATTACAAAATCATGAGGGATCCTCCTTCAAAAAGTTAAAAAACCCAGACATAGTCTCTTTTCTGAAATCTTTCAATCACAATTGAACACCAAACAAGGGATATACAGTCGTTAGAGCAGCACCCTTTTCCTGGCTCTTCTAATGATGTAGCTGGAAATTTCACAATGGCCTTCAACTGCCAAATTAAAGCATGGATATTCTTTTTCTTTGTGGCTATTACATGGCTTAGTAACCTTTGCAAAAGATTTATACCTATACTTATCCTGAAACCATCTATTGCTCCATTCCAAAGATGCAATACTTACATTGTTTCTTATACTAATCCCTTTTATCCCCCACTATTAACTGTTCAATCTAACCAAATTGATTGAAGATTTTTTTTTTGCATCAGTTGAGTTTCTTTCTCCCCACTCTTTCACATAACTGAGACAACATGTAACCATAAGCAACCTTCAAACATATTTTAACTAACAAAATTTTTGTCTACCTGCCAGCTACTCTTAGTTCCAACAAAGGCAATTATTCTTTTCTGGCATGGAAAAAAATAATGTAAAAGTCTTAGCTATACTGCAATGTAGTTTAAAAGTCCAAATGATTTTTTAAAGTTTCGTGCTTAACATTTAACTGAAGCTTAGATGACAACCTGGTAGTCTCGTCTGAGTATTTGTTCTAAGCTTGAGTTTTCATCATACATATGTATTTAGGAGATATCAGGCAAATAAACATGTAAAGGTTTTGTGCCCTTTCTTCATTGCTACTTTCTGCAATAGTCCTGTTAATGTGGCAAGATACTACCTACACCTGATCCTCTTGTCAATGAACCTACAGTGCTTTAGACAGAAGATCATTTCTTTTCCATCACCAGTTTGATGGTACGTAAGTGTCAGAAGTCCACCTGTGGAATAAAAAAAAAGAGAACCTAGAGAGAAAGGAGATAACTTCTATGTAGATTTGACTAAAATTTAGGTAAAGTTTCTACACAGAGTAAGTTTTCCCTGTTGGAAGTTACTTAATCTGAAGTGCTTCTCACTCTCAATACTGTCTGTAGAGAGAGGTGATGACAATATTGGTTCTAATTTGAACATTTCATTCAGGAGGTTAAAATCAAGTAAGATGAATCAAGGCTTTGGAACTGACTAAGTTATAAAGCAATTTTTGGAAATACAGTTGGATTTCTCTCCTTTGACAATCTCCACCTTGAAAAGAGATTGGGCCTCAGCTTCTAACTGCTCCAAAACAGTATTTTTCAAGCTTTTCAAAGATTTTCCAAGGGAGGATTTTCAACACATGTGCTGAACTTTCCTCAAAAAAATTAATCACTCCAGTTTATGAACACAATCTGAGTTCCTCTGGAAATATGGTCCTCATTCTAAGCACTAAAAGTATGATCCTTAAGGTTTTTGTCTCTGCATTGATTTGTTTGTAATACAACAAATAAGACAACTAGATACAAGACAGAAGTCTGTGTATGTATATAAAGTTTTATTTAGGTAACAAATTTCTGAATTCTTATTAGAATTTTCCGATCCACTCTAGTCTTTAAAATAAAAATTACCTGGAATATTTTTCTTAAAAAAAAAAATAATACCCAAAGACTTTCCCCCCCGCTTCCTTTCCTCAGTGGACTGTCTACAGATATTGTTATAATTCAACATAACCTTCTGGATCATTAAAATTCCAGAGTTGCCTTAAGAAAGATCACAGCGTTCCTTGCTTCAAACACCTTGGCAGTGTTGATTGCACAGCTTGACACTCTGTTCTGCATCCGGGAAGGGAGCGTAACAGAGGAGTTGCCATCACTCACCAGTGTGCACACAGAGTGTACCTGCTGCAGGTACCTGCCTGAGCACAAACAATAGTTCAGTAACCCTGCTTACTGTGTTTTTCATATATACACACAGTCTAAAAAAATAGAAACGCCTGCTTTAGTGCCAGCCCAGACGTGTATTTCTAAAGGTCAGTTTAATTCATCAGAAGTAGTTGAAAATATGCCAGTTGAAAAGATGCCTTTCCACTGGGTCTTTTTGCTCTTGTGAACAAATGTTTCTTAATGTTGAATACCTACATAAAGGCCAAGTTATCCCTACAGAACTGCACAGTGCCTTTATTATTGATACTGGGTTTTCACCTCATATATAAACTTTTCTGTTGCCCAGAAATAACAGTTTAAATATCAAGCTTAATACACTTCATTAGGGACTGGGGAGATATGTCTCTTTTTCCACCAGCATAAATCTGGAAGTAAAGGGTGGTATGATCTTCTTTATCACAATTTAATGTTAGAGTTTTAGCAACATCCATATCAGCAGCCTGTCATATTGTCTAGTACATACACACTATGGAAGTACACTGGAGACCTGTGAGCACAGGCCAGTGAGGTGTTACGTACAGGAGGACACAGGCTGGAGCACCTCATTTTGACTCAAGGTTTACAGCAATGCATTAAATCTCTGCCACCCTATGAGAGAAAGGTAATACACTGAAGGCACAGGGAGACAGTGAGCACAAACTGTCAGCAGTGTAAATATGCAAGTTAGCAATCTCATCGCCTTGGCAGGCTGTCCAAGACTCTGGTTAACTCAGAAAGAGGAAAAAGTCAGAGGGATTTTGAATCTGTTTCTGAGAAAAAACATGACGATGATAACAACAGTAATATGAGCAGGAGCTAAATATTTATTTGAACATTCTTGTATACATTGGAGAACAGTGCATTATAAACACATTAATTCATAAGGATAAAGGACTTTCTTTATTCTTATCCTATACTTAATGGAATGTTTCTGAAGAATCAATATATTCTGTATGATTTTCTGATAGATTTTTTTTTAGAAAGGTAAAGCACCAACTTAGACAACATATAAGTAAAATTTATCTTTAATAAAAAGTGGCTATCATTTGTTTTCATTGGATTGTTAAATTTTTTGGCAATTAACAGAGGTTTAAAAGAAGTAGATATGCGTAAGAGATGTCATAACAAGCAGCAGAACACATGAAATAACTGCAGTAATAACCATACGTATAAATCATACGGTTGTGTTTGAAGGGATTCAAAAGAATCTACTGGCATTTTTCCAAAAGGTACTAAGTAAATATGCCAGAATATCAACTACATAAAACAGGTGCCATCAGATTTAACTATACAGTTACTCATATCAAAAGCTAAAATGCTTAAGACTTCTGTATTTTCCTTTACAAACAGGGCAGTTCATTTCTTTCTGAGCCGCATAAATATTTGAAGATAGCAAGTAGCAAGCAATCACAGATTCAATTCTGGAAAACCTCTTTTTGTATCACCTTTAGGAAACCCGGTGCAGAATGGTTCACACCAGTCCTGAGGTGAGGAAGAAACAGTCTAACAATGCAACCAAGCATCAGTTCTCTTTCCGGCTTTTTCCAGCTCCTCAGTTCTGTACTTGCACCTCCAGGCCCTGCTCCACAGACCAGGCATGCCTTGCAGACACTGCTTTTCCTGAGTTGCAGCACTGTTGCACATAGCACTGGTGCTGTGACCAGCAGCACAAGAGTAAACATAACACAGTGACCCTGTGTGTATTAAGAGCACTCAAAGGAATTTTGACATAAATGTTAGCTTTGACAAGAACAACATAGTGCAGTGGTCCTCTATTACTGCTCTCTGTGATTTGGTGTATCACTAAAACTTTTCAAGATATTTAGATAATTGGGTAATCATAAAAGCCACTTCATAAATGGTCATTCCCTGGCTGGGATACCAATGTCCTTCAGCGATGGGTTACCCTGTAGGATTCCTGACAAGGCAATTTGAAACCTAGACTGAAAATTATTAGTAGTAGGTTTTGGATTCATTGCCTTCTAAGATTCTTTAGCATACCTACTCATATGTCTATTTATACTTGTGAACATATCCTGGAATAGCTTTGCCACGATACTACAACATCTCCATTGTAAATACTTTCCAGCAGGAACAAGAGAAGTCAGTTTCCCAGCCAAGAAACCAGACTTCAGCAGGAAGTGATCTCAGTAGGCATATCCTTCGTTTCTGGAGTTATTTGCTTGAGCCAAAAGTCAAATGAGGACACATTTAAGAACAAAAACTAGTGTAAAGAAAATGTGCTACAAATTAAAAAGAAATGAGTCAACAGAGGACATATAAAGTACACTAATTATTGAAGTGATAAAGCACCATTTAATTCTAAATGTCTTCCATATATTTTACTGGATTAAGTAGTATGTTAAAAAAAAATGTCTGTCTTCAGAAGAAGGTTGGAAAATCTTATACAATAGTGTGAAGCATGGTAACATACACACTGGATTCCTGATAGGAATCAAAGGTCTTTTCTTTGTCTGCTTGTGCTACAGACAACATGCAAAAGGTAAGTTACAAAGACATTTGACAGTGATAACTGGACACCTCAGAACATATTGATATCTTACTGATTTGCGAATACTTCACTTTTCTGCTAAGATTTGAGGACACTTTATGAATCAGGGCTTCATAAGTATCTGACAGCTCTTAAGTATTTTTTTTAAATGCCATGATTACAATTATTTTTCCATAGGGTACCTAATTATTTAGTAGTTATGATGGAAAGATACTCTGAATACTGTAATTGATGCTTTGTGGTTTCTATCACTCAGTCTGGAGCTTTGTGTTTACTGTATGTCATTCACCTCTGAACACATCATTGTCTATTTCCTTGTGATCTTTTTTGTGCTGCTATCAGTATAATACCTGAATATACTGGAGATGATCATGAAACACTCTTGACAGCACCTCTGTGACATTTACTGGCATTATTATTTCCATGTCTTATGGACAGGAGGACTGTTGCTAAGAGTCTAATACATTCCTAAGCAAAACGTTTATTTTCATCTAGCCTTCACCTAGTTCTTCATCCTAATCTTTTAATTTTTAGCCTTCCCTTAGGTCTTTACAACTGTTGATTCTACACATTGATGCAACCTCCCTTTCTTGGTAGCACATAGGAAACAAAGGACAAGTTTATACCCATCTTTCAGTACCTAAAATGACAATAATCCCTGATAGCTGAAAGTGGCAACTGTAAGGAAAATTATGCTTAAATCTGCCATGCTTGGACTTCAGCATGCCCAGTTCAAATGAAATCTTCAGACAGTTTCTCAATACCAATAAAGTCCATTGTGAATGTGGCTATAATGAGACTTTGAGATTTAAGTAGGCTCACAATTTGGCTAAATATCCATAGATGTCACACTAAGTGTATTTCTGACATCAGAATAACCTCACTGTATTTTTTTGACAGATAACATAAGGTAGCTCAGAGCAATACTTCTACTACATTGCCAACATTGACAATTACATGCAGTTTTCTTGGCCTCAAAAAGCCCCAGAAAAATCACATTTGATTGAAACTACTTTCCCCTTCCCTCACCAATGAAATTACATGGGAGGTAATATTTCAGTTCAAACATTTAAAGTTTGTCAAACTTATAAGCAAATGAAAAATAGAATACTGGAGTGGAAATTATTAGACAACTTTATATGGCTTCTGTGTGTGTTTTCCATAATTCATAATTAAGTAACTAAATTAAAAGAATTAGAAAAACATATAAAGTGTCAGAAAAAAAATAAACCTCCCTGATAATTGTAGAGAAAATAAGTCAGAAGAGATTGAAGAAATTAGTAAATACATTGTACTGAAGTCTTTAAAGAGAATAAAATTCCCAGTTGGAACATTTTTATTTTATATTCAATTTTCTATCTAATTTTTCCTCTATTATTAGTGTATAACACTTCACTCTTAGGGACTCTTATAAAACATGTATGTCCTTTTTGAATACATTTCATGCTTAATCGATTAGACATAATTGTGTTAAAACATTTAATCATTAAAACTCTTTAATGAAAAATGATTCATGCGAAATATTAGCCTATTTATAGCTAAATTTCTAAACCTGCTAAGGAATAGGACAGGACAAGAACAAAAATGTATTGTACTAACTTGCAACAGAACTTGCTTTTTTATATATTAGAGAAGCAGCAAACTACTTATAAAAAAATCAGCAAAAAAGACTGGCAGTATTACAGAGTGTTACAATACTGAATTGTGCTATCATCACTTGTCCCCTGATGATGAGTAGACACTTCTTGAGTATTCAGCTTTATGCAAACACAGAGTTTCTTTGGACTTCCATTAATTTGATCCAGGTTCTTACTGATGGTGAAACAATATGTTAAATTATTTGTTCCCCCAGAACTTCCAATCCAAAATATTTTAAGGGTTACTCAATCTTACACAGATATGTTGAGAGCAGAAACCAAAGAGATATTTTAATCCATTGCACAAGACTTCCAATAGCTTTTCCTACACATAATCTGGAAATATCCACTGAACGTCTGTACACAGCACTAATGATAAATCCAATAACAATATTTCCTCTAGGCATTTAGTTCCAGTGATCAAAATCAAGTAGCAAAAAATGGGAACGGAGTAGGGGAAGTGGAGAAAATATTTTCCATAAAGCAAGAAATAATTCTTTACTTTGAGACTTGTACATAATATGAAAGATTAAAATAAAATAACAAAAAGATAAAAGAAAATAAAACTAAATATTAGTACAATCCTTCTTGTTACTAAAATGGCTCTTCATGAAAATTCGGTTATTTCATTTTCTACCCCTTCAAGGGCTTAGGGCTTGACTACACTGCAAATTAAGACATTTTTACATCAGTAGTCACAGCCGTACTAGTTTAATCTGGTTAGTACAGATAGTAATAGGAATGAAGATGAGGCCAAATTAGTTTCAGAATAGTTTCTATAGAACTGCCAAGAGCCATAAGAAAACATCCATATATTTCCCTCCTGATGAAGTTTGTGTTTTTTATTATTACTAAGTAAATTAAAACCAGCACAGATATCATACTCTTCTGTTCAACACACAGACACACAAAAGCAGGAGAACACAACCTGTCTCTGAGTATGACAATTCATTTCAACTATAGTGCCCTCCTTCCTGAAGGCTCATGAGATACCAGCCAGGAGCAAGCTGCAGATTAAGTGTTCTGGCTCTGGTAAATTGCTTTCTAATGCTGTTTTTCTTGGGAAAGTACGGGCTCTATTCCATCACACAACCAAATTGCAGGTGTTACTCTCACATGGCATTTAGTGGAACCAGTGGTCCCAAAGGATCCAATGGACCAATGAACTGCAGAAAGATGGTGACCAAATACAAACTGCTGTCTCCAGAATAACTAATCTGTCATACTACCACTTTCTTTTCAATGATTAAAGTTCTTTTGAGAAAGAAAGGGATCAGGAACAAACTCCAAGTACCTCTGGCTACTCTTTTTCCAGAAGCTGTACAAATGGGAAGACAAGAGTTGCCTTCACATAAATATGTGTACATGTATGGGACAGTAAATCAAAGTCCAGTGTTTCCATATGTGGCATATTCAGTCAGGAGAAAAAAGAGTATCATCACGGTCTTCAGAAGCCTCTACTAGAGTTTAGGAGGCCTACTGTGGCAAGAAAGTTGGCCTACTGTGCTCTAAGTCCGCACAGAGAGATTGTTGTTTTGTAGTGTTTGAAGACTCTGTTCATAGGGCATGACATTTTTGAAAGAAATCAAGACTTCACTTTCTATTTACTCTATTACTATATTTAGTGATATATTTTCACTTCACAATATAAATAATATTTTTATTAAATATAATCATATTAATTCAGAAATCTGTTTGCACAATTTTAAATTTTCCTATCAAATTAAGATGGAAAAAAGCCTATCTTTACTAAACAATTACATACTAAAATCTGCCTTTTATAGTGATAGTAGCTTGCTAAACAACTGAGAGATTATTTAGTATATGAATGAAACATATACACAGGCAGAGAAGGATATTAGATTAGAATATGAGATTAGAATCCTCGAAGAAATCAGTGATTGTAACTAAAAAAATTAAAGAAAAATTTACTTCCCATGGAAATGCCTATGAGGTCTGTAAAAGTTTAAGTATGCATATGGAGTAAGTTTGGTGGAAGGGTTTTGAAACCAAAGGAAATAAAGATTTGGATATCCATATGGTGTATGGATGAGACCCGTGTAGGAGGATGCCTGACTTTTAATCTTTCCCCAAATAATTTTGGGAAGTTGGCACTAACACTTGCATCTTAGAATGAGGTCATATGTTTCTACCCAAGTAACTAGTCTTTCTGCAGATTTAACTGGAATGTCAGAGCACTGTCTATACAAAGGTTTACATTTGGTCTAAATTAGACATGGCACCACTAAGTATCATGACACATTTGTATAGCCAGCAGTAAATTTATAGCATTCACAGAGTCTTTCTTTCTCCAGTTACACTTGTAAATATTTCCTTTGGCAGTAGACTCTGAAAGAAGCCATACTCAGTACTCTTAACCTGATGATGAAGTCATACCATACAGAAAAATATCATGACAGAAAAATGAATAAATCATCCTTCCTATAAAAATAAATAAATAAATGAATAAATAAATTCACAAAGACGTGGAAAGCAGGTTGCAGTTGAAAAAAAAATAATTACATCAATCTTGCAGAGAAACATTAAAATTTAAACTTGGGCAACCAAGACTGTCATCAAGATTTACAGATTTCCCAGACAGAGAAGACCTAATTTTTAGCAAAAACGGGTCATTCATTGTTTGGATGAAAACCAGTTGTTACACAGAATTATTCTGGTTATGACTCAAAGGGGAAAAACATTCCCGAGACAAAATTCAATGATATGGGTGGAGCTTTCCTTTGAATTTTTGGTTTGTTTGAACTCAGTACTCAAAGTTAAATTTGGGGGATATGAATCCACATGAAATGAAAATGTTAATGTGGACCTCTTTTGAACCAAAGTACTAAGATTACACAGCTTTTTCTATAAAGCTCCAATACAGAGAACTATTTAAAAAATGTCCAAAATTCAGAATAGAGAGGAGACATTTGTAATAAAATTTCTGGAATGCTGAAAAGTAATTCCACAAGTCAAAGAATACTATAATCCAATAGGAGGTATTAATTTGCCACAATCTGAGACATAGCATGTCTCCAGCTTCTCACAATCCACCTACAGCATACAGAAGAAACACTTTACTGAGCTGGGAGTAGAGTTAAGTAAAATCTTAGCTCTAGGAAGATATTTTGGAAGTTAGAGCCATTGAACCAAAGTCCAGGTGAAACTGATGGCTATGTCCAAACAATCCTACACCATGTTCTCCTCAGAAATACAGCCCTTACGACTCCTTCATGAACCTGTATACATGCTGAAAACCAGTCACACTATGTTTTATAACAATAATATAATTTCATACCTACCTGAATTGCACCTAAGGTGCCATTTTAGTTAAGGTCAGATACTCAGGTTTGGAGTTCAATGAGTCTCTCATTGAACTTCGGTTCAGAACATAAAACATTCTTAAAGTGTGAGAACTGGCTTCCCTGTGGAGGATAATGAACGAAATTGTTCAAATGTGCCCTTCTGACCCTTGGAGCTCTCCTAGGCAGTCTAAAGACCAGGTGAGGATGAAGGATCTCTAAATGCAGATGTTGTGAAAGTTACATCACCAGCACAAGCTGGCTTGCTCCACATGGCTGGCTTTGTTCAGTAATACAATTTACTAATGTCACTTCAATGTATTTGATTTCAGGCATTAAGCCCAGATTTATTTTTTTTTTACCTTTATACAGTAGGAAAAAGTCTTTAATTGCAACAGGCTAATATTTTCTCCTAATCACTTCAAGGAATAAATTCTGAGGAATTTTTGACTAAGTCTATATGAAATGAACCTTTCTGTTCCTCAATAGATGCCTTGAATTAGCCAAAGCAGCATATAATTAATGTCTTGAATTAGTCTATGCAGCATGTTTAAATACCACCAGTGGTACACAACTAATCGGGCACACACCGTGCCTGGAGCAAGCATCTCAAGAAGTTTCGGAGTGAGACTGCTTTATGCCTTTCCTAGATAAGGTCAAGCATATCCATCTGTCAGAGAAGTGAAAATGTACATCAAACTATTACCAGTTTGTGAAAACAGATTGGAACCAAATGACTTCTAGACTTTTAGGTTTTAATGTGAATAGAAAGATGAAAATAAAGTACATATCAATAAATATGAATTTTCATACAGGTCAAAAGTAATTTTTGATTCAGGAAAAATCCTAAAAAGCAGAGAGTTTGGGAGATTTTTAAGACTGATCAGAGCAATTCTGTGAGAAATAGTAGATGATTTTGATTAGATAAATTGGCTTCTAAGACTGATCTCCACATGAAAAGAATGTGATTAGGAGACACCATTGGTCTATAATATTTTTGTCTTTGCTCTTTCTTCATATGTGAAATACATATAAGTACATGCTTATTTAATTTACATCCAGTTATTTATTTGTATATTTATGTGTATATTAATATATAGGGTTTTTTTTGCTTTTACTTTATTAAATTTCATTTGGTTTTTCTTCTTCGCACAGCAACTGTATCTGTCCTTTTGTCGTTCCTCGTGACTTCTACGTCTGACCATTTTCTCCTCTCTTCTGCCTATCCATTTCCTAGCTTTGTTCAGCCATTATCAGTCTTTTTTCCACATGCAGATATGTCTGGGTGCCTCCTCTTTCAACATCTGAATCCACTAAACCTCTCACTGCACATTTTTCTTCTCTCCATGCAAGATCAGAGACAGCTCCTGATGGTTGTGGGGAAAAAAAACCAAGGCAACAAAAAACCAAGAAGAATGCTCCAGGACTACTAGTCAGCATTTTTGGTTGTCTTTCCTCACAGAGTATCTATTCATCTGGATTTGATTAAGAAAAGTACTCCTAAGCAGTAATGACAGATCCTTGTTTAGGTTCTTGAATTCTTAGAGGCAACTATATGTATTGATCTATGTAGACATGCAGTTCTTCTGAGTGAACAATTATGAATATTTTCATATTTTACTGCATTTAAGTAGCAGGTTGTTTACAAGATTACTTTAGTCTACTGAAGCTAATTTCACCAGCATACCCCAACTGAGAGATACGTTACTCCAAAGGGAGTTGGAATGTCTAAGTGGAACAATATTTTCACAACATGGTTTATCTGTTCTAACTGTGAGCTACAACCTGAGACCAAAAGGCAAAGATACTTGCCCCTCCACCTCCATACTTCACAGAACCTTGTGCTGGATCTAGCAACTCACTTTTGTGGTACCAATCTGACTAAAACCACTGGGTTTTTTTTTTGTTAGTTTTTTTTGCTTGTTTTGGAGTGTTGGTTTTCATTTGTATGAGAGAGATGATCCAATCATATTCACAACTGTAGAGCCTGGAAAACAGATTGTACTACCACAGACAAAAAGGCTCAGTCACAGGCAAGATGAAGAGAGACTGAGACGTCATATCCTGATGGCTGCTGATAGTTAGGTCCTTGATGAAGGCATTGGCTCTGACAAGACAGGAATGGTTTTCTTACTGACCCCAGAGGAATCCTAGAAAGTCAAGCATGCTGATCTAAAGTTAGGTTTTGTCCTTACTTCTCCTTTTTCCATGGTATTTATAACTTCTTCCTGCAGACATAGAAGAAGTCTCAGAAACAGAAATAGATTGGATCAATGTTTAGTAAATTAACCTATTCATTTAGAAAAATATTTCAGATGGGAAAGTAAAATATACTAATGTATTTCATTTCAGTAGCAAAACTAAAATTGCTAAGTAAATAATGGCAAAAATGTTTTCCAATAAAGTATTCATTAAATATAACAATTTATTCAGTAAATGTCACCAACATAAAACTCTAGCAAGTATAATACCTAACACTGAAGACGTGTTGCACACACCTACAGAGAAGGAAGGTGTCGGCTATTTCATCAAACAATTGACAGGTGGAATGATATCATATTTGTCTAAAGGCAAAAAAATGCAATCAATCTTATTGATTGTAAAATAACTGTAAATACATTGTAAAATAACTAATATGTTCCATTTTATCTGGCTTTAGAATATTAATAAAATCTAGAAATTGAACTAAAAATTGGGTTTATGTTTTGTTTTACTTTCTTAGACTGTGTAAAGTCAGCCTCTACCCTGCCCACTCTACTTTTATTCATGTTCACTTCTAAAGCCAAAAATTCAAAACCATATTCACTAGAGAAGAGACCTAGAATTTTTATTCAATTTTTACTACCAGGCAATTAAAAACAGATGGGAAAGGAAAACAACTTTTTTATTTGGACAGTTTGATCATTATGTCCTTTGTTATTTTTTATATTTATTTAACACAAAACCTAACAAAATATTAAAGTAACGGTCATTACTAAAGATTAAACTCCTTTACCGTTTGAATAAGTCCTTACATCCCAAACTGTAAACATGTAATATTTTTTTATAATTAGAACATGCAACCAAGGGACTTTCAAGTTTTGCAAAGTAAGAAAAACTTATAACCTTTCTCAAAAACTGTGCCTAAAAAAGATCATGAACATCAATAGGTCCTCCATCTAACCATTAAACAAAAAAGGAAGTTAAAATACAACATTCTTCTGATTTTCCAGGTATAAGAACAAGTGCAAGAAAAACAAATTCTAACAAACCATATAAACTTTTTGCATCAAATATTTTAGATTAATAAGAAAGAGAAAAGAGAGAAAACAGAAAACTACAAAATTTCCCACTGTTTTCTTCGCCTAATATTTTTTAACAGGTGAGCCTAAAGACCAGTGACCCACTGAATATAACTGCTGTGCAGAAATTATGATCTCTCAAAGACTTTTTTGTTTTTATTTTCTAGTTGAATTAATGATACTAAATGTTTATGGGTTTTATTTAAGGAATAATTAATGGTTTATTTCCTTGTTCTGTAGCCAAAGGAGGAAAAAGAAAACACACAAGCTCTTTTTCATAAATCATTTCTATTTGTTTTATTTATTTGTAAAGATTTCTTCTCTTCTGAAATAGCATGTGCATTTCAATTAAACTGATATCCAGATTAGGAAAGGTACAATCACTTCAGATGAAATTATACTGAAACCAGGAATCTGTGGCTTCCTTGTCAAAAGCAATAAAAAAAGAGCAATTTTTAATATTTGTCTAAAGGACACAATGAATGTGCAAAAGCCAAGAGTCTACTAACATTGCTCAACAGTGAAGTTTCCAGGTATTAATAAAAGTCTTGTACAGGTTTGGTTCTCAAAATACAACAAATACTAAAGGTCATATTCTCAGGTAACGTAGTGATTATAAATGACAAATGACATGACTGAAGCAGAATGTTCTTCCTCACTTGGACAAATTCCCTGTCATACTTACATTTTGTGTTGCCAAACTTTTTTCTGAGTTGCAACCTAAATGCTTCTGCTTTTAAAAGTGGAGAGCACTAAAGCTTTGCTATTTATGTGCTACAAGAGAGCAAGAATCATAGAAACATAGGATCTTCTAGGTTAGTGGTGGATTGATCTTGGCTGGATGCCATGTGACCACTAAGCTGCTCTATCACTCCCCTTCATAGCCAGCCAAGGGAGAGAGAATAAGGTGGAAAACAAATCATAGGCTGAGATAAGGCAGTTTACTAAAGCAAAAGTGAAAGTTTGCATGTGCACAAGCGAAGAGGAAAATAACAAGGTTTATCTTCTACTTCCCATTAGTAAGTGATGTCCATACAGCAGCTTTCCACCTCCGATGATTTCCTACAACACGGCAGGATCCATCAGTAAATAGAGTGTATCCTCTTTTATTTTCTGGTAACTGGTTAGATAGTGGTGCTTCTTGAACACTTCCACCTTCTCAGGAAGTGCTCCAAAATCTCAGCTTTCTGGCCAGTCCATAATCTCTTCCAAGATTCCTGGGATACTGGGCTTTTCCATTCAGACCCACTGTATAATCAAAGCTACCCACTTATTCCGCATAGTATTGGTTGTGTGATGTGTTTGAGGGGATGCTTGCTTTGAGTATTCAGTGCAGCACAGACATTCTCAGTGCCAAGAGGAGATATGCTTCTGTCCAACAAATTCTGAGGCAGCTCAAACCCCCTCATAGACTGCTAATATCTCCTTTTCAATTGTAATGTAGTGGACTTCTGATCCTCGATAACCCTGGGTCCAAAACCCTGATGGTTGACCTCGGGTTTTTCCTTGTGTTTTTTGCCAGAGGCTCCATCAGGATATACCGTCATGGGCAAAACAGACTTGAAGTAGGAAAATTAATTAAGTTTATTACTAACAGAATCAGAGCAGGATAATGAGAAGTGAAATAAATCTTAAAAACACCTTCCTCCCCCTCCTTCCTTCTCCAGCAGCGCAGGGACATGGGGAATGTGGGTTATAGTCAGTTCATCACAGATTGTTTCTGTCACTGCTCAGTGAGAGGAGTCATTCCCCCACTCCTGAGTGAGGTCCCTCCCACGGGAGTCTTTCATGAACTTCTCCAGCTTCAGTCCATCCCAGGGGCAAAAGTTCTTCACAAACTGTTGTAATGGGGTTAATTTTTCCACAGGGGACAGCCCTTCTGGCACAGGCTGCTCCAAAAAGGGTCTCCCACAGGGCCAGAAGTCCTACTGGAAAAATTGCCCCAATGTAGCTCATCTGCCCACAGGTCAGTAGAGCCCTGCCAGGACTCTGTTCCAACATGGGGTCACAGCCTCCTTCAAGCATCAACCTGCTCTGGCATGGATCTCCTTCATGGGCTGCAGGTGGATCTCTGCACCCCGATGGTCCTCCAGGGGCTTCAGGGGCACAGCTGCCTCACCACGATCTGCACCACGGGCTGCAGGGGAACCTCAGCTGTGGTGCCTGGAGCAACTCCTGCCCCTCCTTCTCCACTGACCTTGGTATGTACAGAGTTGTTCACATGTTCTCATTTCACTCTTCTTTGGCTGCAATTTTCATCTGCACAACTTTTTTTCCTTCTTAAATATGTTATGACAGAGACGTTACTGTCATTCTTGACTGGCTTGGCCTTGGCCAGCGGCAAGTCTGTCCTGGAGCCGGCTGGCATTGGCTCTTCCGGACATGGGGGAAGCTTACAGCAGCTTCTCACAGAAGCCATCTGTGTAGCCTCACTGCTACAAAAACCCATTACAAGGTTGGAAAAGACCTTTAAGACCATCAAGTCCTATCATTAACCCAGTACTACCAAGTCCACTCCTAAACCATGTCCCCAAGTGGCACATTTGCATGGCTTCTAAATACCTCCAGGATCTGTTTGATAAGCATTTGACTGTCCACAGGCCTGATCCGTATATCCTTGCTCAATTCTACTGTCTTCA
Source organism: Neopelma chrysocephalum (assembly GCF_003984885.1). Lineage (NCBI taxonomy): Eukaryota > Metazoa > Chordata > Aves > Passeriformes > Pipridae > Neopelma > Neopelma chrysocephalum. The sequence goes on from NW_020897704.1 coordinate 5,387,188, forward strand.
ACAAATGTTTGACTGCAATAACTTTCTTAACCTAGACTTTGAAAGTTCTAATACTATTCTTTTATTTCAGTTTGTCCTACTGATTTCAGTAAAGCCTCATATAGCTTCTGTCCCAATAGCCATATTCTTTTCTACAAAAATTTAACCATTATCAGCCAATTACCACTAATCAAAGGATCTAATATCAGATCAGACATTCTACATCAGTCAGTACCAAAACCAGTCAGTAGTACTGAACGTTAGTCAGTTTTTTCATTTGTCAAAGTCTTCTGCGCTCCTTAGCAAGGTCACCTACTCCATGTAGAAAATGTTTTCTCACAGAAATTCTAGACAACTGTAAATACAATCCAAAGGAGGGAGGAAGCTGGTTTTGATAAATTACACATAAAATTAAGAGCATAGTCATATTTTAAAGGTTTTAAAATATTTTCAGTTTTTAATAGGCAGTGAAATTTTCTATTGATGACCTTAAATATCATTATGGAGAAATTGCAAGTTGGGTAAGGGACAAGTGGATTGTAACAGAAATACAACGCTAACTTTGCATAGGCAAAGGCTGAAGTCAATGTTAGTTAGCATTCTGTCTTTATTATTCCTCTCAAGGTGATGAATTTCCCATAGCACCATAGTTCATTGACTGTGTGCAATCCTCCCCCTCTCAAAACACAACAGCAGTCCTGTCTTGGCACTTGATGAAGATCTTCCTCCTTTAATTTCAAAACTAAGCACTTTTCTTGAGGCCATAGCTAAAAATTTTCATTCTTGCAAGTAATAACATAGTATGAAACAGCTGATGAATGAAGAAAAAATAAACCCAAACTTAGTAATCTACACATATTTTCCTAACAGATAATCACAGAAATAAATGATGCATGTGCTACAAATTACCCCAAGCAACTATAAATTATGTACTTGTCCTGGATGCAGTAACAAATTCTTTAACTTCATATTACCACAGATCAGCCTCTCCTAACCATATATAGTAGTCATATGCTATCACATAATACATTACACAGTTCAGATTATGTACAGTTGGTCTGAATAATTATTCATGCATCAAAACACAAGAGAAAAAAGAATCTGCATTCACTTAATGAATCCATTAATAGGTGCTGCATATTATAACTTACCTCTTCATTCATCAAGATACCTGCTGCTTATTTGAAAGATTTAGGTAGAGAAGAAGTAAAAATTGTCTTAAGAAATTTATTTGAACAGGTTGCATACAGACATATGCATGGAAAAAATCAGGAAAAAGAATACACTTTCAATAACTGCCGGATAAAGGGGATGCTGCTCGAGCACTGTAAGACCAGCAGCAAGGAACATCCATACCTGCAGCGGGACATAGGTAGACCCAGGGTTTAGTGCAGCCCTTCCACAACCTCTTTGGTCACAGTGTGGCTGAAATTCTGAGGTTTACAGGCTTGCTTATGTGCAATGGCTTCTTTATAAACAACAAACAGTCAGTTCTACCCTGTCTGAAAACCAGGACTTCTGGCCTCTATGCTGGGCAATACTGTCTGAAAGAGCCCTTTTTGTGGGCCAGATCACCAGTGCCATTCACGAGTTCTGTAATGTCTGGGTGTTTCTTAACCCCTGTATGCCCCAACCCTTCATTTCATTTCAGCCCAACCAGCTTCCAGAAGGGATTTGGCCATGCTACAGACACAAAACCAAAGTATGGGTTTCAGCCTTATGCTCAAACTAATGAGAGTGAAGAAATTTATATTAAAAATTACTTTTACCTAGGGATCTTTTTTAAAAATAACAATTTAGAGGAAGAGTCAAGAAATATGACTAAGGTATGCTATAGCTAAATGGATGTTAATATACTTATTTATTAGATTTCTGAAACCAATACCAGGTAGGCTGAAGAAAAATTAGCCTGAGAGATAGCGGTGAACATCATCTTTTGTTTCCATTGTGTGGTAAAGGTTCATATGGTCAAATAAGTAAAGTATTGAAAGTCTCTAAAGACTACATCTGAAAAGGAGGTCACAGAGGCTGGATAAAAGGTGAAAAAGTCTGACAGGTTAACTTACAGTGAGGGCAATCTTGCACTGGAACATGGGCAGTAGACCTGTAGAATCCTACAAAGACAGTATTTACTTTATACACTGTGTGACACGATGCTGGGCAGTGTTAGACCACTATTTGTCTGCTCTTTCTGAAGATGTCACTGAATCAATTTCATCACAGTAACCTCATGACAGATTGCCATAGAAAATAAGGTCAGTTATTTTATATAGTATACATAACCATGGATGACTGGTTCAGGAGACAGGTAGAAAACTGTTGATGGTCATAACTCTCTCTTTAGGTTCACAGTGCGGTGAGTCAAACACTCTCCACACATAAAAGTTTTCATAGGCAGACTAACTGCTACAATACTGACTCCAAAAGGATTTTAATTGTAGAAAACTTGTAGAATATTCAAACAAACAAACAAATCACAAGCCTTTTTCACACAGATCAGACACTAAATAAAAAAAGCCAAAATGGTGATGTTTTCTGGAAGTCAAAAATCAACGATGTGTCATGTTTCCTGGAGATTCTACATCCAGGTATTTGTCATTATCTATATAACAAGAAGAACATTAACACACAGAACTGAGCTCAAAGCATATTCACATTTTAGCCACTTTGCCAATGACCAGGAAATTAAGAAAGCAGAAGGAAAAATGTGATGTACAATCACATTAATAAGCTTTCACTAGAATTTTACATTGTGTATGAGAAAGAGATCCCTGAAGCAGTGAATCCATAGTGATATGGGCTATCAGAAATCAAAAAGGAAGACATGAAGCCAATACTGTGCAAAATGAAAATAATGACTCAGCTGTGTAAATTATTAAAATCCTTTTAGTAAGTCAGATGAACAATCAATGGTATACTACAGAAAGTCTCTCTAATAATATATATGGATACTCAAAGAGCAATCAAAAAGAGGAGAGCAAAAGCATGTCAAAGCAATATCCAGAGAACGATGTCTGTGTTGTAACATACGACAAGATTATGCATACTCAGGGTCTTTTAAAAGATAACAGATTCCTAAAGATATTGTGGTGAGAGAACTGTTTGTGTGTCACAGCGAATGGTTGGTATTTAAGTAGTGATTATGTCTATTAAAATCTAGAAAGAAATTGCAAAATTATAAATCTAATATATTTTCTAAATATATTACCTGCATATATAAAACAAGTGAGGCAATGGTAATTACTTTAATAGCAGCAATTTGCTAAAACTTCCTGATATCTGAGATTCCTGCTCTTTGGTTCTTTGAGGAGACAATCTCTGTCCTGACTATTTATACTTCTCTAAAGTGGTATGGAAAACGGGACCACTTTGGTCTATACAGCCTGGCTTGCAACCAGCCCTCAAGCTGCAGAACACATCCAAATTTTGTGTTGATTTGGATGAAAATCCTTACCTATGCTAACTTTTAATTTTTTTTTCTCTTTTCATATAAATTATAAATGGCTGTAAAGGAGAGTAAGTCTTCTTTGATGTACTCTGCAACTTCATTATTCTTTTTGACTTATTACTAAACTTACTACCATTTTTTACACATTGAATGAATCCTGAAAGAAAAGGAAATATGTTGAAAGGCATGTACATCCAACCATAATGGAAGCAGCATTTGCTTGAGCTTTTTGTGCTATCCCTGAGCACAAAGAATATGTTTTTAGGATAGAGGTAAATATAGGCACTGTGAAGAGATACTTTCTGCCTATTACTGTCCTAAAAATGTTTGCTGTTATGTTATTACACCCATTTTGAGGTCATTACCTCTGTATTAAATAAAAGTGGAGACAGAGCAGATAAGGTTATTCAGGAAGATCTCAAGTATAAGACAGATTTTCACTTTGCCTTTGAATTAGGGATCACCTCTATGTTTTCTCATACAGAATTGTACACTGATGTAGATAACTCACACCTCAATGTACTTTCATGGGGTATTGTTAGTTGATATCTCAATACCCCTGGTATCTCAGTACCTTTTTATTACCCCTTTAATTAATACCTAAAGAGTTCTGTGAATATCATACACACTACTGTATCTATTCTGGAAAGGATAAAGAGAAATGGTGAGTTTTGAAGACCTATTAATGAAGATACTTCAATAATAATCATTTAAAAATAGTTTACACTCCTATAAATCACAAGATACTAGACATTAGCTTCAGAAATCAAACCTATTGGAATGAGAAGGCATCTGAATTAAGGCACATGTAACTATGGGCCAAATCATTGGCACTCCCACATTTTTTCATTTACTTGCCCCAAACAATACTCAATATTTCACTTTTACTCATTTGTTTTCTTCAGTTGCAAGTTGGTTACTACCCTATCAGTTAAATCTGCTTATGTCTTGAATTAATAAACAATTGTCATTTCTAAAGGCAAATTCTTCATTTGTCCAGCTGATGCCTTCCTTCTTCAATATGCTATTTTTCATTTACAGCTGATCTTCCTGCTAAATCTGTTGATGACTGTTGAGTCAACACAGAGAAAATCTGTGGTGTTATAACCATATGCAATATATGAGTGGTAATGCATTTCATAGGGTAAGACAGGATAAGCAGCTCCCTGGAAAAGCAGCATTTCTACTAGAGCTCATAATTTTGTAAAACAAGAGGAAAATGTAGATAGAAAAAGTTGTATCTCAAAACTCCTTTTTAATGAATCATACATTATCACAGTTTGAGAATTTATGTTTAAATATACATATTAAGAAGAAAATCTGCAGAAGATTAGTCCCAGCGATTCTGTGAACCTTTAAGATTCTGAAAACAGTGTTATAAACATCAGTCAACAAAAGCTTTCAGGTTTTCTTTCAGAGGATTTTTTGCTTGTTTTTTGCCATTCTGCTATGAAAAAGAAGTCTTGATTCTGTCTATTTCAGCAGTCTCTCACCTGTGAAGCTGCAAGATGTTTTTTAGATGGTGTGCCACAAGTACTGATTTTTCTGACGTTAAAAAACCCTTAGTTATGTCCATGGTATTACAACAGTTTATGTTGCTCTTGGGTCTGTTCTATTATGTCTGAGAGAATGTAGAACAGGTAACAATAAGATAATTTTAACAATGGTAATATAAATCATCCTGTGTTACAGTAAATGAACATTTTATATGCTTATTGCTGTATCTCGTCCCAGTATAACCTTTATCCTGAAAAATCTAAAATATTGCATCTATAACCACAGAAGACAAGCAAAACTTTCCCACTGAGATTTTTCAGGACAGCCTGCAAAGAACATACCATATATTCCAAGAATGCATTCCCTTTCCTCTGCTATTTTAAGTGCACCTTAGGAAGCTATGATAATTACTGTGCTCCTCAGCTGTAGTAATTGTAGGGAAGAATGCTCATATCAAACAGAGTTTGCATTGCTGTGGTAACACAGCCACTATTAAGAGTGTAGACCATTTTAGAACAGGGATCCCCAATTAGAGATCTGAAGCACCTGCAGGTGCAAAGGATTTTTCCATGAGCTGCAACCAAGGTCCTCTTCTAACACCAAAAAAAGTCAATAATTTGGGGAAGAAGACACAAACATAAACCAAAACCAATGAAACACTGAACCATGCAGCCTGTAAGGGCCTATTCTAATGCTACACTGCTTGCTGTTAGAGCATCACTGCAGCAATCAGAATAATTGACAAATAAAATAGTCTGGAATGGATACAAATGCCTCTTTCCACCTTTCTGGCAGTGAACTGCAGCCTGAAAGGAGGTGTAAATTATAATGGGATGTGGGTGCTCAATTTAATCACATTCATGCCCTCTTTAAGGGTCCTTCACATTACCAGAGCTATGAAAGAAACTTAGGCTAAATCTACTTGTAGAAGTTATTCCAAAATAAATCAGAGTGCCTCTTTTAAAGTACAGTGGCTACTCTGAAGTAGCTCCTTGTGCGGGAACTCTTATTCTGCAGAGTGCTTCCTTTGTCCCTCTTTCAAATTTACCTTAATCCACTTGAGATAACCAGAAAAAGACTCTCGTTGCAAGCTGTTCCAGTCAATTTCCCAGTGCAGCTTTTACTGTAAGTGCAATCAAACCTAGTGACTGAAAGTACTGGGTGTTATGGTCTATTCTAATGCTAGGACTTCCAGGAATAATGAAAACCGGCATTATGAGCAATAGCATCAAATGGCAGAAGTTAATTTTCAGAAACTGGTGACCATTTTTTGCTCATTTAAGAATGAAGTCCACAGCATGATTTCATTTTGAAAGAGTTATCCCTTGATGTAAATTATCTGTCATGTATATTTTTACAGAGTGTCAAAAGTGTGGTTATATATTGGAATCCTTTCACAGCAGCCCATTAACAAGGTACCAGCCTTGCCTGCACCTGGACTTTTATTTCCCCTCTCGTCCTGTAGCTATTGTTTCCTCAGTCATACTGATCTTGCAATATGTATGGAGACACTCATTAACAGAAATGTGGGATTAAATATCCAGGTATTTATGTTAGCTTCTTTTTCCCTTTAGTAGATCATTTTATAGGTCTGGTTTTGAGCACAACCCACAAATAGGCTGACTTTGTAGAACAAGGTAGCTGGTAACCTTGGCCAAGATGGATGTGTTAGGACCATGGAAACTAACTACTGTTGACAGGAACGTCCTAAGTTTTCCCCAAGGAAAACTGTACTGTTAGTGAGAAGTCAACCACTAAGTATAAGTAGAGAAATATATCCAACAGATTGAGACTAGAAAGCTTTCCCTTCTATGTTTGCACCTAAATGCCATTCTGTCACCCCAATCTGAACAAGGAAAGAGATCACAGTGCCCTTAGGAAATGGGCACAAACTCAAAGACAGCCAGCTTTCTCTTTTTTTGATTTCAAGTTTTAGTTCATCCAAATTTCATGAACATGGTGCTTGGGCCAAAAGCACTCAGGGCATTTTGGATACAAGCTCACTGCTGACTGTTCACACCAGCTGAGCTCTGGGAAAGCCCCAGCCCCTGTTGAGCTTCTGAACAGTATTTTATAGCTCTGGCTTTACTCATATGCCTGTAACAAGACAATGTTTTCTTCTGATATTTTGCAACTTACTAACAAGTGGGATTTCTACTGACTTCTTTTCTGTAGACATCTGTATCTGTACATGCCCTGGACCACAGGGAATTAGCCATGTCTCCATGCTGCCTGCATTTTGACAATATTATGGATAAGGACAGCATTATGGATAAGGACAAGAGGTATAACCCCACACTGACTTCACAATATATGAATATTTGGTTCTGGTTCTTCGTGAATTACCACAGGATGAGAACTGGGTGTTAAATTCTTGATTTCACCGAAGACATAAAATTTTGCTACTAAGAGTCATGGGTCAGATTCTCAGTTTTGTACCTCTATATTCTGGTGATTCAAAGAAATGTGGCTTTCGTTCCAATGCATATTGCCCAGCGTAAAGAAATTCCAAGTGGGAGAGAAGAATTAGCTGTACCTATACTAGATAAACATGTGTACTACTACATTATATGTATAATACTACATTATACATTCCCGAGCATTCCAGCATATTTGGTATTCTGGCTAAAGCATATGGCTAGACCTGTTGCAAATCTCCGGTCCTTGAGAGATTAATGTACCAAAACGTTCAAAGCAGTCTGTAAGCTGTTAAGATCTGCATTGAAGCTGATGCAGAAATGGTCTTGATCACCATGAGGAATGAAAAATCTGCAAACAGACCTCTTTTAGTCACCAACCACAAGGAGACAGAGAGCACACCATCAGGCCCATCTTGTTCAGGGTAGCTGAAAGTCCTCCAAAAGCCTTAGGGTTTTAATTGAAGAGAATAAGAATCTTATTCTATAATAGTAGTTTATTTTAACCGTGGCAAGGTAGTTACTATTATGGTATTAATTAGGTTCCTTCTGCTGTGCCTTTTGCAACCGGACGTGCCTGTCTCGTATTGGCCTTTTTAGCCACCAGCGCGCTTGCAACAAACGTGGGTAGAGCCCTCCCCAAATCTTCGTTCGCAAAGCCTAGCCATGATGTTTAATTAGGTTCCTAGAATAAATTTTTAAGTTTTGCTTTTACTTCACATTATTTTTTAGACTGAAAAAAATACAGATGATTGGATTCAGTCTCAGTCTAAACAGGCAAAAGTCAGAGCACTTACAGATGAACTGCAGGGACTCACAGAGTCTAAAATATGACACTGGTAACTCCTCTTCAGGCAGAAAAAATGCAGATCTACCTATATTTACATTTGCATTCTCAAATTAAGAATAACACAAACTGAACCATAAGCATATTTTAGGACTTGAAAAGTCAAATTGAACACTGAGAATTTCTTATTTTTTTAATTACTGATCATTTAGCCTTGCTTATTGCTCATAAAAAATCTTTTATAACTGTTATTCTATTATAATAAAATAAAGTATTTTTATAAATATAAGATTTAAACACATTCTTTAAGAAATGAAGTATTTTGTCTTTCACTCTTTCTTTTTTTTTTCTTCTTTTTCCAAGATTTTGCTGACTTAGAAACTACTAACTCCAGGTCTATATGATTCAATGTACAAAATCTTTGCCTTCCATCAAAGTTTATCCTATTTAGGCCGAATGGTTAAATGTTTTATTTCTAGATTCCATATGGCATGGATAGCCGCCCATGTGTCCCTACATACCTTTTTATGTCATTACTGATGTGGTCCTGTGGACTGTAGACGCTGCTCCTTGAAGTTAAGACCTGTGAATTTCAGCTCAGTAATTTGATTTTTAGTCAGGTGTTCTGTTACTTGCTCTGCTGTTACATTACCAGATACATTTACTGAAGTTCCACTGTCAGGAATGGAAGAGAATATAATTCCCCTCCTATACATATATTCTTTTTTTTTTTTTTACATTCTCTTCATTTCTTGATTTATCAAATCTAGTTTTTCTAAGAGAGTGAGTTTAAGAAGGGATCTTCTTTGTCCTTTTACATGTTTCTGAGAAAAATGTTGCCTACACGTTCAAAAATTTTACCTCTTGAGCAAGAAAAAATCATTCCACCAAAGAATTCGGAATACAAATTGTATTATTTTGGGGAGTTTTTTGTGGTTTTTTTTTTTCCCACACAGCTGTAAATAAGTAAGGTTAGTTTCCATTTTTAGAGAAAAAAATCTCAATAGTGTTCAGTGTTCACATTTTGCTTGTTCTTCTGTTGGTCATATGCTCTGCCTGAGCAGAGAGAAAAAAAGAATACATAGGTTTCATAGTTATGCTACACTCTAATAATTGATTGTCTTTTTTTTCTCAAAACATGTGCGAGTTAAGAATATGCAACCACAGAAATGTCATTCAAGTAGGCAGATATGCATGAGAAGGCAAAAAGACATGAGTACCTAACATCAGATACTTAATCACAGAAAATAACGAATTCAAAATTATTTTAAGGTAAATCTCAGAGACCAGAAATAAATATAGTAAATGTTATTGAAGACATCATTAAGAGTAAGCATGTTATACAAATGCTATTAGTCTATAGTATATATGCAGGTATCTATAGCATATATGCAGGTATTTAACTATCATTAACAATTGCCAGGAAACGTCTCCTCAACCTCCATGAGTCAGTTGCTGACTCTACTTATGATGTAACACTGAGTGGCCTTATTAGCCACATGAGAAAGTAGGCCAGACCAGAAGTGCCCTCTTTGTCCCAGCATTCGTCATCTCTCCCCTTCCTGTTCTCCAGGCTTAGATCCTTGGTTGCAGTTCCACCTGCAAGAAAAGCCTGTGACCCTGAATGAGCGTGCAGCTGAAAAACCATTGCTTCAAAGGACACTGTGTACATCTATTGGTCCTTCCCATGGAGTCAACAGAAGGCCAACATCTGAAATGACCATCACAAACAACATTACACCATCTAGGGGTGTAACCAGCATACCTCTTGCAGTCGTGACAAATTCTAGAATAAAAAGAAAGATGGAAACATATGGTTTGATGATGAAATCCTAACTGTGTGGAAGTCAGTTGTCAGAATCCAACTGACTTCAGAGATGGGTATATGTGCATATATACACATGCATATTCATTGTGTACCTGAAGCAATATTTTGTGTTCACCGAGAATGCTTCATAATTAAAGTCTTTGCATAATTAAAGTTCTTTCTTGCAGAAAGGTTTTCTGTCATTGTACCTTACATCACAAAATGGGAAAAAAATGTAGAGTCGGCTCATACTCGAAAGATATAAACATTATTTGATACTTTGTAGAATCCGTTTAGGGCAGTTTTTAAAGCTTGGTGTATTGAAAGTGTGCAAATATAAAAAATTTAATCAAACCATATTCCTACTTTAGGTGTTATTATATGTTAATATCTTCCACCCTTTATTTTAATACCAATGCCTAATTAAGAGATCCATTAAAAATCCATGATATTTATTGAATGGAAAAAAATTACAGTGCAAATATCTTTTCTTATTATTACAGTATTTACAGATATAATGCAGATAAAAAAGCCAAACATAAAAATTATTAAGACTATAAAATAAACCAAGTCTATTGTGTAGACTTTAAAATAAGAGGAGATTATTTACAAAATTTGTAAATAACTGATGAGAATAGCATCTGCACTAAAGGCTGATTTAATTTTATTTTTGTAATATTCATTTAAGACTTTACCCCCTCAATTTTATCATTGGTCTGGGTACAACACTGGGGTCCTGACATGCTTTGATTGTAATCCCAGATCTAACTGGAATTGAACAACTGATTCCTGGACTTGTTTTTGTTTCATTGTCAATAATGTGTAGAGGAAGTAGATTCCTTGTCTGTTTAGATGTTTCTTGACTAGTAAAATGGAAATAGTCATCCTTATCTGCTATGCAAAGATGCTATAGAGATTTGGTAGCTAACATGTGCAAACTAGTGCTTGTAAATATTAAAATCAGACAGCTATGTGTTATTTATTTGGTTTTATGGTTATATAAATTACTTTATTTATAAAAAGGGAACTAGCAAATATTCCTAGATGTTTTTAAAAATGTGGGCTTCTCATGTTCCAGAATCATGCTATAGTAGGTGTTCGTTAAAGCAGATGATTTGAAAACTGCAAGGTAGTATATGCACTAATGAATATGCTATGCGTGATGCATTGTAAGCAAGTTTTGTCTAACCACATCTCCTCTTATGTCCATTTATAACAATTTTTAAAGCAGAGAGCACAAGAGACCTTGTAACTGAAGGAAATATCAGTGACTAGTAATTACAAATAAAAATAATATATGTTTTTTCTTGGTTATTTGTCAAGATGTGAAACAATCATTCATTTGTATGGTTTTGGAAGAACAGTTTCTAAAGGGAACAGAACTCAGTTTTGAGAAGAATTTGTTTCATCTTGTATGGAATATTTACAAACATTATTGTTCTAGTTTCTCATTGGAGCTCACTGTTTAGAGGTTGTCAGCTCCACAACTAATGCACATGAACACCTACATCAGTCCAGATGATCTTCCCAAAATATTTTAAGTTTAGATATCTGATATATACTGTTTGAGATAGTTTTCTTAATTTTGGTTATATGTGGTCATTTTAATGGCAAAGGACTAGAACAAACAGCTTGACTGTGACTGATTACACCACTGCAAAGGGTTGGTAACTGATTGCATTCCAAAGCGTTACATCTACAAGCAATTTCAGACTGCAAAAAAACATATAAAGAGGGAGAAAATAATTATTTTGGAAAAAAAATTTAGTTAGTTACAAAATTTCCACTAAGAGTGACAAAGAAAAGATAATTCGAAGGAAGAATAAGAAAATATCCCAATCAGACTGTGGCTTTGATAATCATATGGGTTTCACAGTCCTTTGAATTACCTGACTGACAACACCGAGGCCCCCAAAATGAAGAGAAGGTTCTGGATCAAGTTGCTTCTGACATGAGAAGCAGAAGAAGGAGAGAGGAAGGACAGCTCTGGTGAAAGAACCAGCAGAGGAAACTTGTTATTGCTATTCTTCCTACCACTGTTGTGGCATGGGAATCATGGTTGTTTTGCTGCTGAAAATCTTGTATACTGCCAGGTGCAGTCTTAGAATCACCAACATATTGTAAAATAATACAACTATCCGTCAAACCTGCTGTCTCCAAATTTTGAAAACCTGTGAAGAAATAAAAACATTCAGCTAAAATGGATCCTTTAGAAGTAATCAATGTTTGCAGGTGATGAAAAATTTATACATAGCTCTTGAGTCTAGATAAATTGTCAGTGTTCTGAAATTACTGCACACCAAAAATTTCTATACTGTTTCTCTATTGAGCAGATAGAGAGTTTGTATAAATTAAGCAGGCAATTGAACATATTACTAGAGCTATTCCTATATATATATATATCTTGTTCTTCAAAGTGATGTATGAGTAGTTATTTGTTATCAACGATAGATGCAGGTCTGAAAGATAATATTTCAGTGTGTATGCGTTAAATAGTAATTTTTTGGTTTAGGGAAATGTTTTTATTTTGACAGTGAAGATTCCATGAGCACATTTGAAATATATTCTGGAAACAGACTTCAAAAAAATATAATATAGTTCATGATTGAGTGGATGACGCTGCTAGGCTCTGTGTGGGACAAGCCAGGTGCTGCATGTGACCCCAGGGAGGCCCCTCACCAATGGACGCTGTCCCTGGTGTCTCTGGTGGAGGTGGTGACAGCCTGGGTGTGCTCACAGGACCCAGACAGACCTCAGGGTTCTCTTACTCTGCAAGTGTTAAAGAAGCACATTTAACATTTTACTTTTTATGGAGGTGGCCCATGCAGCCCTGCTGTGCCTATGGGTAAGTGCCCCTGTAAATTTATTCAGGACTTCCAGTTTGTTATAGTCTATCAAAACATGATTCTATGAGCTGGAATCAATCAATTAATCCAATAACTAGAATCAAATTATTTCATGTTATATTTCATACATATCACTAAAGAATAAGTATAGTGAACCCTATGAAAACATTTTGAAAAGAGGGATTAACACTTTAGCCAAATATTGGGTATAAAAATGTTCTCAGGTTGAATTAAGGATCACATGGGAAAATTAGCTAATGAAAAAGGCAATGTTAAGTAAGTGCTCATTATTTTATTTAATTTTGCAAGACACTCAGTGTCAACCACTTGGTAGATAATCTTTATAAGTCTGTGGAATGTTTATCTTGGGCTTGTGCATTATGAGGATAACAACAGTTCTGGTTCTTGTAATCATTTACTTAATGACTACAGTCATAGAGCAACAGGTCTACTGCTAGTCTTAGAAATTATTTCTTCAGCAACTGAATGAAAAGTATTTCTTCTCCAAAAGGTAATTTTTTCAAAAGTTTCATAATTTTCACTCCTGCTTACCATCAGCTAAGAATGTTACACTGAGTCCTAGCCTAGATCCATTTAATTTTACTTTTCAACTTTTAGTGGAATCAGAAATACCTTGTTACTCAATTTCTGTTCATGAAAAGTTCAGATTGGTGTTTCGGCAAAATTACTGTCTAGAGAAAAATCTTAAAAATAAAAGAAGTAATGCCTCCAAATTAGCTTCCCCAAAATCTAAATAATCTCTATCCTGTATTCAGAGCCACAAACTGGTCTCTGAGATAGAAAAAAATAGAACTTTGCCAAAATTTCAGCTTCTTTACATCACCATACACTGTGATAACTCCTCAGGACCACAGTCCTACATGTAAGTACCTGTGCTGGAATGGGTGGGTCATCTAAAGAACTTAGGTGAATGCCATCGTTTAACCCTAGTGACATCTACGTACCACGTAGCCACTTGCTCCCTGATGGGGAAGGGAATCGAAGGAAAAAAAGTAAATCTCATGGGCTATGATAAGAACAGTTTAATAACTGAAAGTAAAATATTAAAAAAATATTAATTATACTAACAGAAATAATAATAATAATAATAATAACGAAAATAACAGAGGAAAAGAAATAACACGCAAGGGAAACAAGTGATGCACAACACAGTTCCTCAACACTCACTGACCAATAAGCAGCCTGTTCCTGAGCGGCGACTGTGAGCTTCCATGGGCCGACTCCCCTCAGTTTATGTACTGTGAATGATATGCTATAGTATGGAATATCTCTTTGGCCAGCTTAAGCCACACTCCTTCCCAGCTTCTTGTGCACTTGCTCACTGGCAGAGGACAAGACACTGAAAAGTCCTTGATTTAGAATAAAAACTACTTAGCAACAAAGAAAACATCAGTGTGTTATCAAAATTATTCTCATACTAAATCCAAAACACAGCACTGTACCAGTGACTGGGAAGAAAACTCCCAGTCAAAACCAAGACAGTAAAGAACTGAGATTTTTTTTACCTTAAAAACTACAGAGCATTTTAGAGATAGCAAGGAGACTTATTAAAGGTGGATCCAGGATCTGGAGGTTTCTTGTCAATATTTCTCCCATACAGGCAGTGGTACTATGTGCACCCTATCAACCCTGTATACAGGGGCAGACACATCCACTGTTGACTTGGATCTTCACAGAGCTAAGCTGCTCTCTCTGTTGCTTTCTGGAGCTCAGTCAGTATCCACCAACTGTGCTTCTAACATTGACAGTTCAGGTCAATGCTTGTTGTTAGGTGAGATGGGTGGAAATGTCTCTGCACTCAGACACTAAGGGACTTTGCAAGAAGTTTATAGAGCAATATGATCAAATCAGCAGGGAAAAACAGCTGTTGCTGAGGACACCAGGTTTCCACCACAAAAGTTGTGAAGATTTATACTTGAAATGGATTCTGCTCTGGGCCTTCCCAGTGAATGTCCATTAGTTGCTGCAGTTCAGTATGTTCATTCCTGGAGCACATCTCTGAGATTATTTTCATTCTTCATTAATCTACCAAAGCACAGTGGTCAGGGACACATGGATAGCTCACCTCAAAAATGCAGTTCAGATATGAAGCAAAACACGAACACAGATGTACCCATAGGACTGTTGGTTCTCCTTCCCTAATATGCAACAGTAGTTCAAGAAGCGGAAGCTTACCCCCCCAATGTTTCTTTAATTTTATTCCCTCATTGTTATTTTTATATCCTGTTTTCTTCAGAGCTGTTTGACCGTGAGCATTTTGGGCCTTTTATACAAAACTTCTCATCGCGTCTGTCTATTACATAAGTTTCCTATCCCCTTTTTTCTCAAAAGCTACATTTGACTGCATAGTTATCATTCAACTGCCTAACACTATGGTAGAACAACTGCTGTGCCCAAGCTTTCTCTCTTAAATCTTTAGTTCTGAAAGTGGGGGCTGGAGGTTGCAAAGAAGGAGATGGTGTTTAACAAAGGGTGGCATCTATTTAAAATATGTTTGGGATTTTTTTACTAAGGATACACAAACAGAATTAAACTTGGTTTTGTTAAGTCGGAGAACAGAGCATGTTCTTAATTTTAAATCAATAATGGGAGATAAATCATAAAGCTCTGCTGAAGAAATTCCATGAAAAATATAAACTTCTTGATAGGAGCATGGCAAGTAGCCTCTAGTAACAATCTGAACACCAATATTGTTTCATTTGCTCCCTCCCCTGCCTCAGAAGCATTACTAGATTTACTTTTCTGCTCAGCAAATATATTCTTAAAGTAGCATACCAAGGAAGATAAAAAGCATTTCACAAATACTTGAACAGTAATTTCTTTCATTTTACTTAATTGCTATACAGTCAATGCTTAAATTTTACAACCCTCAGTCACAAAGGACTTTAAGGTCATGCTGCAGGCAAGACTCGTTCCAAAACAAAAGAAGAGGCAAAATATGTACAACATTTTCTATGCATACTCTATGCATTACTTGACTTTCTTCCTGGAAGCCTTGGTCAAGTCTCAGTCATTCTGTAACTAGACATTTGTACTGGGTGGTAAATGGCCCCAGGTGCTACAATGGCAGCATCCCACTCTTGCATGTCTGTATTGTTGCACGCCCAAACTCATAGACTGCAGCTGCTGGTATTCCTTACCCAAAGACTCCAAAGACCTTGAGCTAGTCTCTGCAATATTTTAATTTTGGAGATAGACCTTCTACCTTCTAGGGGTTCTGTTCATAAGAACTACAAGTCTGTCCTGATAAGGACATCACTCAGGATTTTTCTCAATATCCGTACAATTTTAATGGGCCACACTCACTGACATAGCTATAATTAAAGAGGATTTTTAAAGGGAAATAAAGTCTCTCTAGATTTACTCCAAAGCATATTTTATTAAAATAACTGTCCTGCCACTATTGGCCTGAGTGGTTATGTATGTGTGCGTGTTTATACCTTGACAGAATGCTTGTAAATCTTCAAATTGAAAAACAATACTTTCTAAAATTCCTAAGTAAGCTTTCAGCTGATGACCTCTGAGACTGAAATCCATCAACTTTCCCTATTTTTCTAAAACATATTCAGGGACTTTCAGTGCTTTTCTAACTGCTTACAGGAAACCTGAAGATTCTATTATTAGTAAAGCATTTAAACTACATAATCTATCAAGTAGCTTTTATTTTCCCATAAAATTCAGCATATCTAGAGCTGTTGAGATGAAAGGTTGGGTTTGTATGTGAGTCTGGATATACAGTAATGTAAATTGAAAATATGCATCTCTTCTTTTCTTATTTGAAAATACCTAAAAATTCACTGTATGCTTTAATATATTGCCAGTCAGAGTAACGTTATTCCTAGAACTGAAAAACAGACCAGGTCCGCACTTGGTAGCCACGAACGTGCAGGATGTCTGGTGGAAGACAAGAGAAGAAGCCATTTCCCTGTCATAAGATGACTGTCCTCAGTATGTTAGTCCAGGACAATATTACATACACCTTTAGGATGGAAAATATTTATTCTTTATTGTATGGCCAGCACTTTTATCTTGTACCCCATGATGGTCTTGCACCATCAACACATGCACTATTAAGCCTTTCCTCACCATGATCACAGGAGGGAAATTTCAGCACATTCAGACTATTGCAACATTTGTCTCGAAAATCACTTCACCTTTAGCAGGGACCAAATTACAGGAGACCATTAATTATTAATGGTCTTAGCGTCATCCAGTGTATAGTTTTTCTGGCAATTGCCAGAAAGCTGCCTTCATGGCAATAACACTAAGTCTGTCAGGATGCTCACTGAAGGTTTTCTGCCAGTTCTTCAACAGAACACTCAGTTCATAACAACGCGTTACCAGCAAGAATACTGTGAGCTGAATAAAGATATTTATTCAGTCCCCATTGGCTTAACTGTGCCTCAAGAACCTGCAAGAATTTAACAGAAGCCCTTAAACAGACACACTGACTTGACAGAGTCGTCTAGCTATGTCAAGTCATATCACTGTCACAGATATCAGCCATATTTCCAGAATTCTTATTTTGCTGTTTCCTTCAAGTGGTAGATGTATACAGGGCACAATTGGCAAAGAGAAAAAGAAAGGGAACTGGAGAACTCTGGAGGACTGTGGAACTCAGTGTCCTACTCCACACTTGACAAATCCCAGGCCCGATGAACACCACAGTGTGCTGTGTCTTTTCAGTTCTCAAAGAGAGAAAGAGATATGTGGGAAAGGCTAATTTTGGGAGGAAGGGAAAAGAGAGTTATGGAGACAATACCTTTCCACCTGCGGCTTGATGGCAGATAATAACACTCTTGGGCAAGAAGACCAAGCACTTTCATATACAATTATTTAGATGTGTTTAGTAGGAGCAGTGATGGTGATGGTTACAACTGCCTATTAATACAGCTTAGACAATAGTCTTGTTCTTGTGCTTCTCAGACAAGCATTGTGTAGCTGTATGCCCTGTCCTTATTGGCCTAAACTAAAAGAACAGTTTTCTATCATATCAGAATGGGGATACAAGTGTAAAGAGAATATAAAGCAAGACTCAAAATTCTTAGTTCTTTGTGGGTTTATTGCTAATTTGCCTACATATAGCAAGTTTTCTAAACTAAGACACCAGTTACAGTGCAACAGCTTTTCACAAAAGGAAAACATTAACAAGGCAGTAAATGCTGAATAATCCAGTGACTGCTTTTGAGTGTATCCCATGGACATATGACATTAGTAAAGATAATAGCCTTTAAAAAAGAATGGCTTTTTTTAGTGTCTAATCTGGTAAAGGCATCTGCCCACACTGAGCTCATAGCAAGAGTATGGCTATAGAGAAGAGTCACTCAGTTTGCACTCAAGAGGAGTGGATCTCACCAGCACAAGCCAAAAGGAAGCTGTGTGCCTCACCCTTCTAAGCACCCTTGAATATCCCAGCCACTGCTTTTTCTGTTTTTTATGGACAGATAGGTTGATGACAAGTAGCAATCAGAAACACTGTGGTCTAGCGCTATTACAATCATTACTGGAGAAATTTGGAAAAAAGGCATCAGTATTCTTTCATTGCGTTAAAATATTCTGTCTTCTATGAGCTGAGTCACAACAAGCTGAGACATATTTACTACTTAGTCAATTTTAAACATTATAAAGAAAGCACTTGCTTAGAATATTACTATCCCAAGCAAGACAATTGACATTTTTATCTTTAATATGAATAAACTCCAACATTAGCACTGCAACAATGCAAATGACTGCAGTACCTCTTACATTAATATTGCTCAACCAGGAAATTAAGTTATGGTAGCTGGCAGTTATATATCTCGTATCTATGACTTCCCAGCAAATGCAGCTCAAAGTACATTTTACTATTAGAGTGAAACTTTCTTAGTCTTAGGGTTTATTTGTTTGTTTAAAATAGATGAGGCGCTACATACCTCCTAATGAATTACACCACAAGAGCTGTCAGTAGGCCATCTGAATTCTGTTTTCCCATCCTACATCAGGATCCTTCTGGATTAGATTTATTATTGCCTTCCCTCAGTCACTCCTACCCACAGCAGTCTCCTCTCTGATGATACGGGCTAAAAATAGTTCCCTCCAGAGCCTAGCTCAGTAACTGTAATATCCAAACACACAGAGAAGGCAGATGTGCTAGTTGGTAGCTGAATGTTCTCTTTCAACACTCCCAGCCAAGAAATAAGGCCTCAGTGCTGGGCTCAGAATAAGGACTTAAGTCTGAAAAACTGGTGCTGGATGTGAATGGTAAGCTGCTTTTGAACAGGAGGAACAAATTCAATTACAAACAGGCAACTATAGCACAATAAAATCACTTCTGTGCAGGGACAAGTAAAACCTTCAAATTAAATAGATTAGAGGGTGTGTGAGCTCATTGAATAATTACTCCAAGTAATAATACTAGCAATACAGAGTTATTTAAAATCTGTGGGCATTTTTCCATATTTTAAATATATATTTCTAAATCATTTTTAAAAATTTCTTTATTCAAAATTGCCAGCCATAGTGAGAGAAAAGAGACAGTAGTTTATTACTCTGTGAGTGATCCTATTGGAAACTGAAATTGGGCTACTCGATAAGAGGGTTAGAAGAAGTATGTGAAGCCAACTGTACATGGATTTTCTTCTCTCTATTTCTTCTACTAATCAATAAAAGCTCTTTAAAGTGCAAAAGTTCTTCCCAATAAGGCAAAGTAAATTATTTTATTTCTGTGTTTTACACTCTCCAATGCTTTGCAGTTAGGGTCTCTACCAGGATTCTACTTCACTGGACCATTACTTGTATAACACAATTAGGTATGGACAGAACATCTCGAATGAAAGCACAGTCAAGCATCCTCCCCCATACTGACATGCTGGAGTTCTTTGGGCAAAATATTCAGAGGTTAATGCAAACTCAGTGACTCTACTTTGGATATTCTCCTCATATTTTGCTGACATCACTGGTTTTTTTGCTTAAGACCCAGCCTCAGCATCCCACAAATCCAAACAACAACACTGCATTTTGTGTTCATTGATATTTTAAAGCATGTGTATGTAAATGGTGTTTATGTCACCTACATGACATGTACTGTCATTCAAAATGGTCCCAGGAAGAAGGATGGGACATTATCCAACAGATTCAACATCCAGAATGACTCAACTTGGCAGTATGAATAAATAACTCAACTTAATTATGTATGTATGTATGTATGGCCAGTCTTCGCAAACGAAGATTTTGGGAAAGGTCTTTTACCTTTCAAGCCTGCGCAATGGATTTTTTAGGTGAGACACAGCATGCGCTGAACTGAGCCCACCCTTTAATCCTATGGTTCATCTGCCGGGGCCAAGCAAGCTTGGACAATGGCAGTGAGGTCCTCAGGACGTAGGTTTGTTTAGAGTGACCTTCTCATAGATGGATGGCCTTACAGGGCTGACAAGCTCCATCTGCCCGGGGGAGTATCCCTGACCGGGAATCGAACCCTGGCCGTGGTGGTGAGAGCGCTGCATCCTAACCACTAGACCACCAGGGGTCCCCTAAACTTAATTAAACTCATTCTTATATAAACATTTTAATATGGACAGCAAAGGAAGCCAGACTACACAGAATCAAAGTTCTATATGGAGGTACAACAGAGACAAAGATGGCACTGAACTCCCTAGATTTGTCTATACAAATAAATTAAATTGTGTTTGTGAATCTGAGCTCCTGTGGTAGTAAACCGTTAGTATATTCCCTGGCACAGATTGGACACATTCCAACTATCACAGTCTCCTCAAAAATTCTCTGATTTTATTTAGCAGCTGTAACTAGCCGGTGACAATTCCCCATCAACCGTTTGTCTGCCTTCTTCCGCAGGTGGAGTGTCTTTACTAGCACTTGACCCTCGTATCTCGAATATTCCCAGATACGTTTAATTTACTCCCATAGCCAGAGTTTGTGATCATTACTTTATTTTACGTGAATCTTTTCTGTATCTTGAATTAGGATACAAAGATAGTTGGGAGTACAATATGATTTGGGATTCCAGAGTAGTTTGCTGCCTCAAAGAGAGCAGATGTCTCCAAGACTGATCAAGCTATTGTGGGAGATAAGTTACGAAAAGGTTGCTGGGTAGCAAAGGACTGTGGTAAGAGAACTGGTTTTGAATCCCTATCCACAGGATGAATCCCATTATCACACCTCCAGGGCTGCTTGCTGATTGCTTTTTGGCTGTTGTTTTGGTAGCACTTTTTTCCTGGTTTCCTCTTTACCTGGAAACACAGACAGGGTCTGGGCATGCTGCTAAAAGGATAGACTAGCCCTGCTAGCCACGCTCCAGACCTGACAACCTGGACCTTTGTCCTCTGTCCCGCTCCAGTAGTTTTGCTTAGGTTTTGCTACAAACTATGCCTTGTATCCACAGCAACCCAAAGATCCATGCCTTCCCTTTCCTCTCATCTCCCTTCATCCCTCCGATTTGCCACTACCATTGCAGAAATCATATGCATACACTCAGAGAAGAACCAATCACTTTTTTCCTAACTAGAATTGCTTGAATAAAAATTGGGAAAAAAAGTCAGTAAAATGTGACTTGTAATAGTTCACAGCTTACACCTGTGTCTGATACTTAATCAAATAGTCATTGCTTGTGTGGGATTTCTGACAATACTTCAAAAGCTGAAAAACTGGAACTGATTTTTAGCCTGAAATGGTACAGAAACACCCTCCAGATGTTTATTCTCTGGATGCAAGGATTATCTTTTGGTCCTCCATAGATTGTTGCTTTTACACTGAAAGAGAGTGGGACAATTCAACAAGTCAAACATTGCTGTAATTATTTAAGAAGGAAATGGCATCCCTGGAGTATGAGAAAACATCATTACTTCTAATATACAGACCATAAGGCTTCTTTGCATCACACTAAGTTTTTCTAAGCTGTGCTGAACACAGAAAAAATAAAATTAATTTTCTAGCATTGTTGTTTTATAAAGTTATTCAGATGACACAAAAAAAATTTAAACGGCCTTGTAGACAAGAAGGTGGGGAACAATATATCCTCCTGCTCCCTATTATATAACCAATTCCCATTCTTAAGTGCACAAATAAAATAAGAGTAAATTGAAATAAATCAAATAAATTACATTGCACAGTTTCAAGCTCTACATTATGTCTTGGCTGTAATAATATACATTATCATTAATGGCTTTCACTTTACAGTGCTGAAAGTCAGATTTGTTATTGTCATCTTCATTCCTTGACCTTTACTATCTGCATTGCTCACATGAAAGTATTAGTCTGCTGTCACACTTCAAGAAACCATG
The DNA here is from genome assembly GCF_003984885.1 of Neopelma chrysocephalum. Taxonomy (NCBI): domain Eukaryota; kingdom Metazoa; phylum Chordata; class Aves; order Passeriformes; family Pipridae; genus Neopelma; species Neopelma chrysocephalum. Next base: position 5,409,265 of record NW_020897704.1, read on the forward strand.
TAATAAGGTCAACTATGCATCACTCTGAGTCATCTAAGGCTATTTTAACATATTTTCTTTGTGACAAATGTGTAAGATCACTGCAATTATCTCCAATGATAGTTAGACTTTATGCTATATACAATTCATATTTCAATTACATTAGAAAATACTAGTGCCACAGGACTAGTGTAATATTTTATCACCATGAATCCAATATCCATTTAACTGAGATGCAACAATAGACAATTTCAATTTCTGAAATGAATGCTCATATTCTGAAGAAATGTATAAGTGAAAAAGTATTGTTATCTACCCTTCAATTAAAACAGTTTATCTGCTTTTAATTTTTGATATTAATTAGGATTTGCAGTGTTTGGGAGAGTGATGAAGGTTAGTTTTCATATAAGAGTTCAGAATTGAGAAAATAGTTTTATTGCTGAACATTTAAATTCCTACAGAGATTTGTAAGATACTGCAGTATATCAAAGAAATCTGCACTAAGACTATGCTGCTTCTTGTATTAAGGAGGATGGCTGAAAAAAATGCTCTATTCAGTAGCCATTGCCATAAAATGATATAAATGCAACTACATTACCAAGGGACCTCATTTTGACAATTGAAGAGGGTAACTACATTTTCTTCTTACAATATATAAAAGATCCTAAGCACTTACTTGAGTCTCCTCACTTTTTTGAGCTCTGATTATTATTCCTTATACTGACGATGGAGCAGGCTTTTATTCTGTGGCTTTCCTTAGATTTGCCGTATCCTCTTTGACAGCAGTGAAAAGGAAAAAGAAAGACACATTTGTAATGGCAGTGGTTCAGTGGAAAAGCCTCCATAGGGACCATCAAGCAACTGGTTGGACATTTATATAACCAAAAGAGGTCCAGTGACATGTAGCTAGTTGATATTTCTGGTTTGCAAGTCAGAATACACAGTGGCTTCAACTCTTGCTACTACTCCTAAATAAAATGATCAGGCTGAGTCAGCACTTCACCAAATTAGAACCAGGAGATTAATTACTCCATCTTTTATTACTCAATCACTGATCCAGACAGCTCCTATTTCTACCTCTGCATTTCAAAGTGATGAGCACATTCTGGGTGCCATTGGATCACAAATTATCATCAGCAACACAGGCAAAGGTCAGAAAGCCTTTGGTTGAAAGAGCAAGTTATGGAAAAACTGACTCCTTAAAACAGGTTGCATGGTGGGTTTTTTTCCCCATCTCTGATCTCGAAGATCTAAGAAGGTCAAATATTGATTCACTGTGAAAGGATTGCCTAGTTATTTATGTTTTATAGCAGCTGAAGCTATAAACTACTAGAAATGGTATTCTGAGGATACCTATGCATGTACACATCACAGAGTCAGAAAAAGCAGAGAATTCCTCTCTTGTGCAGCTATTGTGAAAAGGGAAATTCAAACAGCTTGTTCAGTTCCTACATCCATGTTACCAGCAAAGTTTTTTCATAAGAGAGAATTTTCAGAAAAGGGCAATATGATTAAGTACTAATTTACTAAGAAAAATTTTAAAACATTAGACTGGCTCAGAAACATAGTAATAGAGACATAAAGGCAGTCTGAATATACTGGGTAGAATACATATTATTTAGGATTTCTAGGATAAAACTAACAGAGGTAATATGCAGAATTAATATCTGGAAAGGAAACGGGAAGATCAACACGGTGCTGTGTGGGCATTTTAGGAACTGAATCGCTGACGTTTTTATGCTGCTTCCCATAACAGATGGGCGTGTTGAGCCCTTAGAAGCATTCTGCAAAAAGCATGATAGGTTCTGCCATGGAGAGTAGCCAGTTCAATGACAGGGAACAGTAACTGCTTTTCTACCTCTGATTTTTTGCCTATTAACTTTCTTTCCAGTCCTGCTGTGGAAAGAACTCTTGGTAATAAAAGGCATTCTGTATGAAACATAAATTCCTATAAAATTACTTATAGGTTTTGTAGGAGAACAGAAAAGGCAATTATTTTCTTCCCTGGAAATAATTAATCAAGTTTTCTGTAGTGAAAATTTTTGAAAGTACATAAAGCATACATTTTTACAGAAAATGTAAGTTTTCTCAGAAGAAATGGGAACCTTACACATTTATGAACGTTTATGCTGTTGCTGTTATTTATTTTTGCTTTCATAATGATGCCTTATTTTAGGGCAGGAAACTACTTCTGTTTCTGTTTTATGCATTACTTGTGCATAACAGCTGATCTCCCTCTGCTAAATGAGAAAAAACCTGTTTTTAAAAGTGTACTAACTTTTCATTCTCCTTCCCATTGACCTACTGCTTTCATTTTTCCACCCAGTTAGTTCACTGAAGGTTTCTTGCAGACAGCTTATTAATTTTGAAACTCTATTTTTCCAGCAAACATCTCTCTCATCCATATGTGTTTACTGCTCAGTACCTAGTGAATTAGGAAACCAGCATATAATAATAGGACAAATCCTTCATGAGGACCCTGAGCAATTCTTGTGCACCTCCCATTCCTAAATCACAGAGAATGATACATACACGATATGGGGTTGATAAGGGGTTACTAGGCAGATGCAGACACCTGTGCCAGGTTTTTACTTGCATGCCCAGCCTGTGTTTCACAAAAAAAAGCTGTGGGATTCCTGATGAGCTGTTGTTTTTCAACCCATGAAAAACAATGAGGTCAGGCTACTATAAAGTATTAGCATTATTTATTCATGTCTAGACTCCCCAGGTAAAAGTCAGGCTCCATTTCACCAATTGTTATGTACACACAGTGGTAAAATAACATCTGTACTGAGGATTCTACAAAAAAGGTATACCAAAAATAGCAAGAGAAGAAGAGGCACATGCAGGAGTGATTTGCCTTTATCTAAAGGGCAAAGCCAAGAAGACCATGAGGCAGGTCAGTACTGTGGTTAGTAGGTCATCATCTAAAATATAAATAACTCACTATCACTATAAACTTATTATCTTTTCTTAATATACCATATTCACTTAATAAAAATACTTAGAAATGAGAATTATTTGCAATTATGTTCATAGTCACGGCATTACACTTAGCAAAAGACCACAATTATATAAGGCCTACATGTCAAAATTTATATTATTTAGTTCTAAACATAAACAGCCATATTTGATGTGCATAGATTAATCCAATTTCATATTACTTTACCGTATAAGATATCAAAACTCATTCTGTATTTTGCTGGGGAATACAACCAAAATTCTGCACATGGTAGCCTGGTTCATCTCTATCAGACATAGTGATTCAGTCAAAAAGCAAGGGATAGTATGTCATGTGTTTCAGCTAGCACAATTCAACTGGAGAAAATACAGTTTTGAGCTGACAACACTGGTCTCAGTCCAGCAGAAGATATGTGCACTCTTCCAGACCATTTAAATACCAAGAGGCTGGATTTTGTCATCCCACAGCATGTCTGTGTCCTGAGGGAAATGTCTATTACAGTCCAGTTCCATGATCTGTTTAAAATGACAGGATACAGTGCTGTGACTAAAAAGGACCATCCTACCCTTTTCTTACCACCAGCCTCCTCAGTTTCATGACACCATGTATCCCCTTGGGCTGCAGTGAGCATTTGTCCAGATGCACTCAAAACTAGCCAGGAGCTGGTGTCAGTTCAAAGAAACCCCAATACAGTGAAAATTAGTTGGGTCCCCTGGACTGGAAGGAGAAACTACATGACATGAGGAATGGGTGGACTACATGAGATTAGGAATGGGTAGAACTATCCCTTTTAGTGGATGTCTTTCTAACAAGACCTGAAATAGTTCATCATAGTTTAGAAATATTTATAGTCTTGTTTTATTTGGAGAATTTCCTGAAAATGTGGTTTGTTTGGCATTTTTTAAGATATTTTTTATTTTGTCTATAAATCTACTATCTCAAGTTGTTTGTTCCTCAAAATACTCTTCCTATCCCATCTCATGAATCCCTTCATCACTCCACTTAGAATTTATTGGCCAAAATTAATCTAAGGCACATGTCTTATGTTAAGGTGCTTGTCTACCAGTCTCATGGAAAGTGTAGTCCCCAACTGTAGGACTTCATGACAGCATTTTTTCAGAATGTCTTACATGAAAAGCCTCAAGTTACCCATTGGTCAGAGCCTTCTTCATGATGACTGGACTAAAGCTTAGAATAGCAACTTATAATTCATTGTAAAATTGTGTTGTCCTTTCATCATGAGTTGATGTTGGCTGTCTGTCAGGTGAACCAAGCCACTCGCTCAGTCCCCTTCCTTAGAAGGACAGGGAGGGAAAATAAGATGAAAAACTCATGGGCAGAGATCAAGGCAGCCAAATAAAGAAAACCAAAGACTATATGGAAGAGAAGAAAAGCAAAGAGATTTATTCTCTACTTCCCATCAGCAGGTGATATCCAGCCCCCTCCTGGGGAGTAGTGCCTCAGTACACACAGTGGTTGCTTCAGATGACAAATGCCTTAATAAAAAACACACCACCCTCCACTTCTTCTCCTTTCTTTTGGATTTTATTGCTGAGTATGGTGCCATATGATATGGAATACCACTTAGGTCATTTTGGGTCAGCTGTCCCAGCGATGTCCTTCCCAATTTCTTGCCCATCCTCAGCCTACTGGCCTTTGGAGTAGGGTTGGGCAGCAGTAGTCAAAACACTGGGGTGTTACCAACACTCTTCTATAACCACAAAGCACAACCCCGTGAGGGTTGCTATGAGGAGAGATAGATAACTCCATCCCAGCACATCTTTGTTGTTGTACACATTTGAAATCCAATTCTATCAAATGTGGGGCTCTTCAATCTGGTGAAATCGCTTAATTCTACAGACAGATTGCAAATACATATTTTAACTACGGGCAAGGAAAGTTGCTGGGCTTTGTTTCTAGGTTTGATAGGTAATTGTTCTCCAATTGGCTTGACATGCCAGTGCTCCCAAAACCTTCATATAAACTTTCTGAAAATAGTGAGGCAATTCTGTATTCTACTTTCCCCTAACTTCCACCAGTGATCAAATGATCATTTGAAGAGATCTCAAAAACTGAGACAGGTGGGAACAAGTATAGACAAAACATTAATTTTGAAGTTTTAATATGTATATGGCATTTTTTTTATGTTTGTTTTCTTATTTATAATGGTCAGTATCACAAGAAGTGTTGATATAACTATTGAGCAGACATTTCTGTGTAAAGCACCACAAACTTAAGACTGCTTCAGTAGTAAGACTAAAAGATCAAAGTTAAAAATGCTTCATTTAGTTGTGATGACAATTTTGATAATGAGCAATTTCAAAGGTATGTAACTTTAGCTATTGCAATTGCTTCCTTTGTAATTAGGGACTTTTCAAAGAGCTTGGGCTCTCTCTGCAGATCCTTTCAAGTGACCACTGTGTCAGCACCATAACAAGATGAATGGGAAGCTGGTCTCCTGAGAGTAGAGTCATCCCATATTAATCCAGTCTACTGCTACTATAAACTAGTCAATTCTGCACAATAGAAATTGTGAATTTTCTCAGCTGCTGTCTTTTATAGTAAATCAACTGCAAGCAGATCAGCTTTTTGAAAAAAATATATATTTTCTGATACTCTTAGAAATAATGAATACTCTAGAAATATATTGTTTTTGTAACAGATCTGTGTCCAGTATCAATACAGTGATAGCTTTTAAATGGTCTTCCACACTGCAATTACAAAAACCAGCTCTATCTTGCCACTGTCACTGCCATTAGGGATATTAAAAAAATTAATAAATTTTAAAAAGAAGAACAGCAAGAGTGCCTTCATAGTAAATCAATTATCTATGTAACTTGGACGTTTGATTATCTCTGTTAGGTAAATGCTGTCATTTTCCTATATTCCTCAGTCAGGACAAAATTCCCATTATCTTCAATAAGGAATTCAAGATTGGGGTGCTAAGAGCAGATGATGCATAAACAGTCCCTTCACTGTGTCATCTGTACAATCTTGCATTTACCAATTGATTCTCCAATGACTGTTTATCATTTACAATATCTTTTTTTTTTTTTCAGAATGTTATTGCATTTCCAGAGGAGAAAATAAGCTTTGGAGGGGAAACATACTATAATTCTTCTAGATTTAGAAAAAAAAACTTGTAGAGAAATAGTCTGAGTTATGCAACACCAGCTAGAAAGAAGTTATTTTATCACTACTTGCAATAAATGGTTACTCAAAAGGGCATAGTCTGGAATGTTTTCTTGCAATTCTAGTTTGAGCTGGTAGGATAATATTTGGCACAGCTCAGCTGTCCTCATAACAAAACATCTCTGCACAAATATTGCTCATTACAAATTAGAAACAGTAGTGGAAAAAGCTACAAATATAAAGAAAGAAGACAAGCAAAATTCTATTTGTCTTTGAACAAATTATTACAGAAGAAAAATTATTCTTTTAGCTTTTATAAAAATTAATTTTAAATGGATGCCCACCACAAATTAATATGCAAAAATAAAATTATGTGGTTTCATCTAGTACAAGAAAATGAAACACAGTTACAAGAATAAAAAAACCAAATGCTATACTCCAATCTCAAAAATATTAAAAATGTTTATTATATTATGATGTCATATAAATATAAATAAGAAAAAAATGTAAGAACAACAGTTTTCTGTGGAAACATATTTCTCTTTGGTTCCCAAAATAATTGCTAAATTCATCTTTACTAAGTACTTTTTTGTATTTTAAAAAAATAAATCCCGTGACAAACAGTTCCATTTGTCACTGCTTGCTTGTATGGTTATATAATTAATAAAAAGGTATATTTTAGGTTCCCATGGTGCTTTTTTCTTGTTGAAGACAAGATACTTTTCAAAACATATTGCTATTTAAAGTGAGTTTAAAATTCCAAAAGATCCAATTTTGATCATCTATCTGATTTTATGAAATTTGGCTCAGTATTTGTTGCTCACAAGAATTTTGAAAAATTATAGGGGTGAGAAATTTTCTTATAAATGTGTCACAGATTTTATCACAAATCATGAGTTATTTTAGTCATTTCCCACTACCTATTAAGCTTCCCCTTTAAAAGCATACAATGATCAATTAAGAAGCAAAGTAGTAAAAACTTCTCTCTTTCACCTCACATCTCCCACCTCCCATCCTGGAGACCAAAACCTTGTTTCCTTCAGTGCTATTGGTCAGATCCAAACCAGAGGACTCACTTCACAGTTTCTGATGCAAATACGGAGAATCCCTGCAGCAGTATCCATCACCTTTCTCTGCTGCCTACAAGGCCTTAGAAAGAGTCCACTGAAGCCTATTGCAAGCTTTCTACTAATTTTGAAGGCCAACAGAACAAGATTTTAGTTTCCTTTCATCATGTATTTCTCAAGCTATACTCTTCCCATGCCCCTCTGGAAATACCACTTGACTCACTGACTACTGTCCATTTGAATCCTCTTTCCCCATCAATGCAACCTCCTGGCTGTTCTGAAGGATGAACTTACTCTATTTGTGTTGCCCAAATTCACAAACAGCTTCAGAGTGAGACTCTTGATTTGTCAGAGTTTCTGTACTATGGATTCATTCTCCTGCTCCAGGTCTGGCAGCACAGCCAATGTCTCCAGCCCAGCTGCCGTATACTTACAAGGGAAGCCACTAATTTGATAACTGAAAACGTGCTGATAATGCTCCACTTTTTCCAGCCTTACTCAGTCACACAGGCACCACAAAGAGAAGCAAAACCAAGGCAAGGAGATGAGAATCCAAATCTCTACTGCAGACAAGCCACTTTATCAGGAAGGTCTACTGCAATGTCACAGGCAATTACTGGAAAAATGAGAAGTAGACCTGCTAACAAGGATTGACTAGACATTTAATGTGAGGGAAAGCTTCCAACCCTTTTTCCATGCCAGATCGGATAAAAATCACTGAATGACGGAGAAGTTAACTACCTTATGTAGGAGATGACAGATTTGAACAGGAAATAACAGAGAAATACATTTCTGTGACATATACAGGCATCAGATATAAGACTTTGAATATGACCAAAAAATATGCCTTACTTTCTGGACTTTTACCAATCATAATTTTTGTTAAACTGGAAATATTATCTTGGGAAAGTACCTTAACTGACTGATTAAATCAATAATATGGTCTTTAAGTAAACAGGCCAGTCACATCTCCTGTGGCATGCATGAGCCATAAGGAGTCACTGAGGCACTGAAGAATTCCCACAGCAGGAGCCCCGTGCCTCCTTCTCCCTCATGAGCTCTCCTCCAAGGCAGAGAGGAAGCCTGATGGAGTTGCCTGCCTTCCCTGCTTTTAGCAGTGCCATGGCCCAGTAATAGTACAGACTCATGTACAAGTTTTGGCTCTGTGACATCTCAGATGTTTTCCACCCCTAACAATAGTCCAAATATGGAAGTAACATAATGACATCTTTCCCCACATATGCATTCTGTGATATGCCTCTTTGACTTGCACTATATAATCCACAGCACTTGCACTAAGATATACAGCCCATATCTGGGTTTTACTCTAATGCCTTCTCAGCTTTCAGATATGTAACTGTTACAGTAAACCACTTGCTTATCTGAAAACTCTACATTAGAGGCTCACAGGAGGGAAAGACACTGTTAGCTGTAGCCCTGCTACAACAAGAATTAACCCATCTTCAGAGGAAATTATTTTTAGAATTTATTCCAGACATGTTTAGTCTGCTTCAAATATGTTTGTGCTCTCTCTGTCTTCAAAAAATACGATGTAAATATTTATTGCAGATTCCTGATTGTAGGGTTTTTCTCTGATTGGAAGTGTGACATTTTAAATCATATCTTTACATCTTCTCATATTTAGGGAAGGGAATTAGTATCATTTCTTGACATATTTATCTCTTTCAGACTGAACTAGTTAGAGGTGCACTTATAAATCATAGAAATATTTCATTAACATAATTTATTACAATAATCATGTATGATATTACTCACATAAATCAAAAAAGAAACAAACATTGACAGTTTCCATTTCTAAGAATACTACTTCTTCATTAATTATTCTTATATAGTCATCAACTCTTTGATGAAGGCCCATGCATATTTTTGCAATGATTGATAATGTACAGATCATGCTAATAACAAATAATGAGCAAAAAAATATCTTCCTGGATTGGCTTACTTATGTGAAGTAGTACAGGAACTGGTCACATCATAGCCATCTCACTCTTCAAGCCCTGTTGCTGCTAGAGAAACTTTACATTTTCTTTGTAAACACGACATTTAAATGGTGTATATCTATCCTCTGCAATATGTACACACACATATGCATAGAGACTACAGACGTGCAGTGCTATCAAAATGGAATCTAAAGTTCTTTGCATTATTGTAAGGAATCATAACCAAACTGATCAGAAATGTTCCTACACAACAATTTTCTCTCCTTGGAAGATGCCAGTTCAGCGAAATCAAAACATTCCTCAGACTTCTTGCCCGGTTTCTGCTCACCCATCTACCTTCTTACTAGTAACTTGGAAGGTCCTCAAAAGGCAAAATTCAGCTGCCAAAGCAGAGCAACTTGAAAAGCTGGAAGCCCTCAACAGTCTGGGCACTCTTCCCAAGGTTTTTGTACAAGGTCCTCAGAAATTTATCTTCTATAAAGTAAGGAGTCCAGTCTTCATAAGTTCCCAAGGATTCTGTACCTTTGGGAACTAGATGCTTTCTTGCCAAGGCAAAGATGTTGGGAACTTCACAACTGTTCCACACACACAAAAAAAAATTATTTTCCACTGAAAACTGATAAACTTCATTTATTGCTCTTACCTTGCTCTTATTGCTATTTCCTTTCATCTTTTAAATGGCATGCATAGTTGCAGTGACTGTCCTTTTTAGTTTATCGCAAGATCCATCCAAATTTTTTGAGATACACTCATACTGGTGGACTTTGGATCCAACCAGTAACCTGTTAATATTTTTGTTCTGTGTTGACCAACCGTGACACATATGGAGTATTTTAGGACTATTAATTGATAAAGAAATAACATGCAGAGCATTGACATGATACCACTGTGGGATGTGCATGAAAATACCTTGATCTAGTGGATATGAGACTAAAGTAGTATCAGGAGACTCATGCTCCCTTCTCAGCTCTCCAATACTCTGGGTAATCCTCAGCAAATCGCTTCATTTCTTAGTGCCCTGCTTTCCCCATACCATCTTTTTCCTGTCTTTTGTATCAGGAGAATACTGTCTCCTGCACGATGTGAATGGCACAGGGGTTTCTGGGGCTCTGTCAGTAAAAGGTGTAAAATGGAAGTTTCCGTGTTTCTTTTCAGAAGATTGCTGTATTATTCACAAGTGAGAATGCTACGATACCTCCCCGCTGACTTTGCAATAGTTAAACCTTTGAATAAGAACACCTGTAGCCTCTAGAATAGCACTAGCACTGTAATATCTGTGACCAGTGCACTGTTTAAAAAATAAATAGGTTACTTCAGATTTCTTAAAAGGGATCAGAAAGATAACTTTAGTGGTAGAAATCTTCTGTATGAAATCTTTATGTTAGCTAAAGCCCAGTCAGCTCCAGCAGACACTACCCCACAAACATTTCCCAGGCCTGACCTCAGTGGAGCCAGGGTAATTATTTCCACATTGGCTTCCTTCGTGTGCTCTGCTGCCACTGACAACAAGGGGAGCAGTTACTGCAAGATGTTATGGTGGTTTCTGCAGCACAGACACTTGTCTGCTAGAAACAAGCAGTACACTATTGACACGGAGGGAAATGCCAAATTGCCCCAAATTGCCGTACACAGCCACACCCTGTGTAAGCACGGGTTCATATTCAGAGCCTCTTAGAGCAGTGCTTGCTGCATGAAATACATTCTGTATTTAGTTCCTCCGTGTTCAATAATGGCTTATTATGGATCAAATATTTCTCTTTCTTCATAAGAATTAAACATTAAGAAATCACTGTTCTGCTGCTGCTACTAAAAAAAAAGGATTTAATATAGCATAAAAGTAGTATTTTTCACAAGCATATGTAATTACTGGTTAGAGAGCAGCTTCTGATTAGTATTCCACTCCTGCTTTAGCTTTTCACCCAAGTTTTTGGGAGTGTCATTAACCTGCTATATAATTTGCTTCTTTGTTCGTTCAGCTTAATCATTCAGTTTACTGTCTTGTGGAATTTAGTCATTTTATTATAACATTTTCCTGAGAAATATAATTTAAAAAAAAAAGACAACTGACAAAGCATGCGAAAATTTAGAAATGCACCATGAGAAAATAAAAGAGAAGCCTTATCCCTATTGTCAACTAATCAATTCCACAGAATAATCCACTATTCTTACTACACTCCCAAATGGGGTAGGAACAGAGAGATAAATGAAACAATGAAACAGTGAAACAACAGCAGAAATACATTCTTCCAAAGACATGAATATAGATGGAGAACAATGTAACTGAGTTGATTCATTTATAATGAGTTTAGTTCTGCCTTTCTGATTTCACTGGAAATTAATACTTAAATTTTGGAAGTACCATTGTTAAATAATACTTCCTTATTTTTTATTTTTGCAGCTCTATTTAAAGAAGAAGACTATGGAGGAGAAGACTATGCACTGACACTTCTCTTTTTCCACAGTGAATTTGCAATGTAAGTATGAGCATAATCACTTCCCATGTATTCAGAATCATTGAATCATAGAATTGTTGAGGTTGAAAGAGTCCTCTGGAGGTCACCATGTCCAGCTCCAATGCTCAAGCAGGGACACCTAGAGCCAGTTGCCCAGGACCACATCCAGACAGGTTTTGAACTTCTCCAAGGATGGACACTCCACAGACTCTCTGGGTAACATTCAAGTGCTCAGCCACTCTCATGGTAAAAAGTGTTTCCTGATATTCAGATGGAGCCTCCTGTGTTTCCGTTTGCTCCCATTGCCTCTTGTTCTATCACCAGGCCCCACTGAAAAGAACCTGGCTCATTTTCTTTACCCTTTCCTTCAGGTATTTACGTACAGTGATGGGAATGTCCCCTGAGCCTTCTCCAGGCTAAGGAGTTCTGGGTCTCACAACCTTTCTTCTCGGAAGAAATGTTCCAGTTCTTCGTGGCCCTTTACTGAACAATCTTTACGATGTCCCATCCGTATTTAAAATTACTATTTATTAATAAATGTGTGTCATTTATTACAAACCTTATAATATTTTTGTCCAAATCTGATTAATGATTCACAATTTGTCCAACCAACCTCTCCTAAGTTCAGAGCTGTGTATTGCTCAAATGAGGTACAGTTAAACCCTTGCTTGCAGACTGATGCAGTTGGAGAACTCCAGACCCTTGACAGAGACAAGGCACTGATGATCTCCAGCACTTTATCCGCTCTCATATTCTCGAAGACAAGAATGAGGGGATGTGAAATAGGCTCAACTCACTACACCGGAAGGTGTCTCAAGTTTAGTCTGTGATTCTGTGTTTTAATAGTAGGTTTAAGACTAGAGTCAATCATCTTCATCATATTATCCTAGTTAGAACGGCTGGGACCAATTCATCACTGGATGGATGTAACCCAAAACTGTGTATTCTATAGCCTTCCATGCCATTTCCCAGAAACTGTTGTCAGTAGAGGCCTGCGAGGTGGGAAGATGTTCCTGTCCTCATACCCTTTTATGGAATTTCCCGCTCTGATACCCTTTTATGGAATTCCCCCCTCTGAGGGAGGGACTGAGTACTCTCATGCCCTTTTACGGAATTCCCCACTCTGAGGGAGGGACTGAGCACTCCCGCCTGAACTGGAGAATATATAAACTGGGAGTTTCGGAACCTTGGCACCACTCGTGGGATCCAGAGGAAGACTGCAGACCACCGCTCTCAACCAGACTGCAGCTCACCGCTCTCAATCAGACTGAGACGACCACCCTCGACTGGACTGCAATCACCACTTTCTGACCAGACTGCAGCAGCTCTCCCACTGTGGGTGAACAGCAGGATTATGAAACCTGGAAAGAACAGCTTTAGAAACAGGCTCATTACAGCGGCAGCTTCCCGGGACCGAGCGAAGCAGAAAAACAACAGCTTGCGTTTTTATTGTACGGGTTTCCCTGAGTTATGTACTTCCCCTGGTCCATGCGGCCCCCCCACTCGGAACCACGCGGTCTCCCCTCCCCGATTGTGGATTCTTGTTGTGCCTGCCTCTCCTCAAATCCCTGTCTTGGTTACTGGAATGCGGTCCTCCTGTACCTCCCATTGGTCAGTGGGCTCTCAAGCCACTCCCCTCCCCCCGTATCTTGACCCAATCATAGCCCTCCTTCTTCCTCTCCCCCCAAACCCATATAAACCGCGGGAGTTTTAGATTAAAGGTCTTTTCTGCCACGGAATGCCTGGGGAAGCTTGGTCTCTTTCTCCGCCTGCCAGAGGGGGACAGCGCGGCCGAGCTCCTCTCCGGGAAAACCGACAGAGAGTCCGCACCCAGATCCGTTATCCCACCAGCAGGTTTTTCCCCTCTCCCTTTACTTTGGACTTGGGGGGGGCCAAGGAACACCACTTTTGTTCATGCTCCAGGGTGCTGGGTTATACATTTGGGTTTTGTGGGTTAAAACCACTTGTCTGTCTGTACAATTGTACTTATTGTATTATTTTAATAAATTGTTATTCTGACTTATAATCTCTCTTTTGAGTTGAGTTCATTTCCCCCCCCCGGTTAACTTTTAAACCAGCACACATATCTATCCTGGTTTTATCAGCTATGTTCTTTGGACTGGATTTAGAGCATGTGGGATATTAAAGGGGAAATTTCTTTCCTGCAGTTATATGCTGCTCATATCCCTTTCTTGTATTGTCAAACCAATCAATGCCATGCAATCAAGCTGTGCAGACAAGACAGACATTGTCTACCCTGGAAGGACTTCCACATTTTCAGATGTGGGATTTCCAAAAATCTGATACACAGAGTATATCACACTTCAGGACACCTGTGGGACTAGCCAGCCCATGGGACTAGTTCAAGTACATACAAACTTAGCCTTTAAGCCCAAGCTACAGTCAAAGTACAACCAATTATGTGCATCAAAAGTATTCTAGTCCTGAGAGTCCTGACCCTTCATTTCCCCCATGAAGCATATTTAAAGTCAGTGTTTCTCATTTAATATAAATTCACTAAGGAGCATGGAAATTCTTTGGCCATCATCCCTTACAGCAACATCTGATATGACATGCACTTCCTTTTCACACAGCTGTTCTGATCTCCGCCTTCCCTCATCTCTCAGTTGTCTTCACATCAGGACTGAATTTGCTCTTTTGTTTCACTTTGTTAGGCACTGAAACTTGCACGAGCAGATTCTCTAATAACATTGTACCATTGTTAGATATAGAAGAATACAAAATCTGGCCTGATCATACTGCAGAGGGAATAAAACAGTCAGATTTGGCTTAATGATTTCAAGGAACTGTTTACAAACCCACTGACAGCAAATATCTTTCCATTAAAATCAGTTGTGTCTTTTGCAACCGGACTTGCCTTTCTTGTGTCTTTTGCAACCGGACTTGCCTTTCTTGTATTGGCCTTTTTAGCCACCAACGCGCTTGCAAGAAACGTGGGTATAGCCCTTCCCAGATCTTTGTTCACGAAGCCTAGCCATGATGATGATGGTGAAAATCAGTAGACTTTGGATTAGGCTCTGGGTATTTAAGATTACTCATGGCACTTTCCTGTGGCTTTCACGTTATTTAAATAGATTGAGAAGCTCTTAAGAACCTGATAGTCTTTAGCTTTGTTGATTTCTAGCTAAATACTGTACACACTAGGAAATACCTTGATCCCTTCTCATGCTAGATTATTCTGAATACTGGTCTCCTTTGAGTTGGACCAGGTGTTTCATGTGACTTGCATCCTTCTCAGCGTGCACTGTTAAACTTGATTCCAGTCTTCCTTTTAAACAGAGTACAAGTCCACAGAGTGAAAGACTACAAAGCAGTAACAAATTTATCCCCAAGGTCGCATACCCTTCTGGTTATAGCCTTCCCATAATAAAGAAAGTTGCACCTAAGAATAGGCATTCATTTTTATAGGTATCTGTATACAATTTCAGACTGCTGATATGGTGCTGCCTTCCAGTATTCCTGCTGCAAACACTGAGTCAGCACAAAGTCTAGTAGAATAAGCAGTTGATGGCAACCGTAGGTATGTATGAAACAGGACGGAAGAGAAACACTGTGTTTGGGGGTTTTGTTTGTTGTTTTTTTTTTAAAAAAACATACAGATTTTTCTGTCCTGATTTTTAAAGGATTTACCCTTATTTTCATTTGGGAAAAGTTTTTAGTTGGGACTGTTGGTTTTTCGCCTGTTGGTTTTTGGGGGTCTTGTTTGCTCATCTCCAGAATCACACTTATTTGAGAATTTTAGTACCTCTGCACCTCTACATAGTTCAACTCAGTTATGCAAGGAATTAGTTTAATTCCAAGTAAAGGGCACTAAACCACAGAATCACAGAATCACAGAATATGCTGAGTTGGAAAGGACCCACAAATGTCATCAAGTCCAGCTGCTGGCCCTGCATGAAACCATCCCCAAGAGTCACACCATGTGCCTGAGAGTATCATCCAAATGCTTCTTGAACTCTGTCAGGCTTGGTGCTGTGACTACTTATATGTTCAGTTCTCAGAGATATAGAATAAAAATTGCAGATTTATTTTAATTTATTAGACATTTTTTAAATTATCTCTAAAATTCTCATCAATTTTGGTAAGTATTTTATTTGTGCAATATTTGATCTGCTCTCAATGATCACAGGGAATGTTGAAAATATAGATGCAAATACTTCCAAAACTGAGTATTATACTAAAACAAAGACAAATTTATAACAAGTAAAATAAAACATTTCCTTTTAGTAATACGAACATATTTGATCATATAATAACAGGAAAAAAATCCTGTAAGAGTTTCTGTTGATCAGCATAGAGGAGAAAAGCGCAGGTTTTTTATACCATCTTAAAAAATTGTACAGCAACAATTGCCACAGCAATTGTATCCTGTACTGTAAAACCGAGGACAAAACATGTAATCCAGTTTAGGTTCTGGTTGGTAGCAAACATTGGCTCAACGGCTTCATTCTCATAGTGGAGTGGAGCAAACCACCCTCTCTGAAATGACAACATGCTAAGAATATCAGAACATACCAACACAGGAAAAATAAATGAAACATAACTGATCTTTACACTCACCAAGTGTGTGAATGATAACCACAAAGAAGAGGTAGAATTTTTCAGAACATTAAGAGACATTTCTTCAAAATCCATGCCTGAGAGGAAGCAGGAGAAAGAAGAGAAGAAAACTATGAAACATAGTAAACTAGCACTAAATCAATAAGAAGTCATAAATACCAAAATTTCACAGGGGTAAAAGTCTAAATAATACCAATGTGCAACAGCGAGATGGTCACTTGGTTTGTTGGCTTTTTTGGTACCACTGTCTGGCTTGCTGCTCCTTTGGCTTGTCTGACAGCAGCCTGTTATGTTCTCCTCGTGTCATTTGCTCATAAATTAGGAGGTAGTACTTAGTTTAATACTCAGTACGTTACTCACTACTGTTACTATATGTCACAAGTTACCCAGAGAGATTGTGCAACCTCCATCTCTGCAGATGTTCAGAAGCTGTCTGGACATGGACCTGAGCAACTGACTCTAAGTGACACTGCTTCATAAGGGGGCTTGGACAAGGTGACCTCCAGAGCTCCCTGTCAACCTCAAGCATTCTGTGACATAATGTTAGCATGTAAAGTTAGTTTACATGATAAAAACAAAACTCTACAATGTCAGAAGTGAAGGAAATTAAGCTTTCTCATATGTTACAAAATGTACATTTTCAGGTTTCAGATTTCAGATGATTTTACTAATTATTTGCTCTATCAATGATAGAATATACCTCCAATCTCATAGTATTTCCTGTCATCTTCTTTAAGTTAATATAATGCTCAAGAAGATGCAGCAGAGATAGTTCAAGGAAATCAAACATTCTTTCCACATAAGGGTACATTGGAAACAGCCAGGTGAGCTCCCTAAGCAAGACAGACCATTTATTTTCAGAACCAGTTTGACTATGAAAAGCAGAGCTTCTCTTGGGAACATGGAAGAAATCATGGTATAAATCTTACTTCTGCCAAAGACAAGATTTGGGGCTAAAAAATATGACATTTAGGAATTTTATTTCTTTTTCTAAGAAGAGAGTTAGCTTTATTTTAACACATCTGAAACATGTCTTACTTGTCAAGTGTAGTTACAATAAGATTATGATAAGCTTTTTTCTCAAACTACATGAAATCGACAACTCACATCAGAATTGAAGAGCTCTGAAGTGGCAGCACCTTGAACACTTCTCTTACACTCTACAAGTAAAAGTCACTGTGGTCTTTTACTGACAGAGTGAACCATCTACTATCTCTGACTTGCAGGTCACAGTTTGAATTGCTCAGCCTGAATGTAAACAGACACCAAAATTAATACAGTATTTTCTTTACCTTGTATTTCACAGTAATATCTGAGCAATGTGTTGCAGGACAGTGTTCTCCTTCTGTTTATTAGTCAACATATTCTTCTGACATTAAAATCAATACAAGCTGTAATTAATTTCAGTTGCGTAGTACATTTCTTGGTGATGATATTTGCTGTGGTGGACATTTAATGATCTCTCTGCATATTTCACTCCTTCCATCTTCATCTGATTATTCTGTCTGGCTTGATGAATATCTCAGTACAAATGGTGTCATTTGTAATCACATTAACTTTGAACGCAAAGGTTTCCCTCTCTGTTTTTAGGAATTACAACACTAACATCAAAACAAATCACACAAGGTGCAAGCAATTGTAGGTGGTATTTACCCTCTGCATGAGGGCTACCCCTTGTCAGGAGCGATGCAAATGGTTTATTAAATACACCAGATAACACAGAACAGTTCAGATATGATGAAAACAGGAAAAAAAAGGATAACATTTTGAAACTTTTTGTCTAGCATTTCTGTAATTCTTCTTCCAAAGAATTTTCTGAGAACTTTCTAAGAAAGTATTGCTCAAAACAGTGATTGTTCTGATGCAGGCAGTACTATAAATTTCCTCTCTCCATTTCCAACAAACTTCTGCTCTTATGTACGATAAATCTGCCTTTCAGTGAGCACACTCCTCTGAGAAAATAGTGACCAAAGTAGTCAAAGTTCTTTGGCATTCCTGGAGTGTGTAAAGAAATACTAAAGGAAAAGAAGAAATTAACAGATGCATCTTATCAAAACCAGTAATTGTTCCAGATTTTCTGGATATATCACATCATGGGAATGTATGATCCATACTTGATTTTGTTCTATCATCCTTTCTAAATAAAAAGCAATGGAAGGGGAGTATGTCATAACAATTCTCTTGTTAGCCTCCTTGCATTTTTTTTTGTTTCCACAGCATTTTTGTGCTAATAAGGCTTATTTCTTTGTGGGAATAGGCCCTTTTTCCTCCAACTGCAGCTCTGGGTCCACACAAGCTCTTCACTACACCAATCTGTGAAGACTTCTCCAATGCTAAATTATCCAGAAAAATCGAATGTACAAAACCAAGACAGCTTTTCTGAGAAGCATATTAAGTTTTCTGCCCCAAACCTGAATGGCAGGATAAGAAATTATGTATGTTTCACACAACAAATTATATTTATCTCAATTAGATGCCTGCATAACAAGGATCATCAGCCCACAGAAAAGAATCAGACTCTTTTTGAGGAGATGTCTGTAGAGATTAAGAATGGGAAGAAAGAGGTTTTCTAGAGGATGTTGAACTCAGTTTTGCACACAAAAGATTCACATGCAGATCTGGGAGACTTATGCCATCTGAGTGGCATTACATTTCCTATGTTAAGAAAATCTTTCAGAGTTTGGTTTTTTAAGCATTTCTCAACCTGTTTGAATCAAGAGAAACACCCAAGAGGGTACAGAAAACACTCCCACCAATTCAATAATACCAGCAGAGTGATCAAATAGAAACTTATGTGGCCTAAGTTTCGTACTGTATTGCGCTTCATTGTATTATATCATATTGCATCAGAATACATTGCATTGTATTTCATTGCATTGCCTTCAGATGTATTGTGTTTATTTTTGCTTATTAAGAACAAACAACTCTAAAAGTTGTGGGAACTTTTTCAGAATGTTCCATGGGCTTCTGTGGAATAAGAACAGATCTCTCAATAATGTCTATCTGTCACATTAAACCCATTGACTTTGACTCATGTCTGTTACCCCTCTTGTCTATACTTCATAAGAAATTGAAGAATAAAACCCATGGATAATATTATTGTTTTTTACTTATGGTCTGATCTTTCCAGCACAGAAATTAATGGCAAACCTCTTCCCAATTATAGTCAGTGGAGGATTTACATTACCACTGCAGTAGCAGAAAGGGCTTTGATTCATTTCAGTAGTTAGTTCCACTTAGACAGAAGATTTGTAGTTCCTGCAATCATCTTTTTGCAAAAACAAGGTGGCTTCATGTTTTTAAGGCAGACCAAATATCACCACAGGGTGAAAAGAATCCCATAACCCAAAAAAATACCCTAGCAATCATTCTGCAAAGCACTAATTATGCAAAGTTCAGGGAGTTAGTGTTGTACAGTGTCTAATTCATTGCCAGAGTACAGAAAATTATATTTATACTCAGGTTGTATTTTAAATACAGAAAGGTCTGTTTATAATCACATCATAGAGAGTCTCGCATTCAAGCCTGTTCATTAGTCCCGGTCGTGCATATGGGTAGCCAGCTATGGCTATATTTTTATGGAAAAAATAAATGTCATCTACACATTATTTCAGATGTGTGTTTAAGTGAAGACTGTTTATACCAAATATGCAGGGTCTGAAAACAAACTATGACCTTTGGTTAAGGCATTAGGCTCACTGGCAGCTTCACCATGAACATGTACAAGCTGATTATTGTGTTCATTTTGGAGACAATGGAACATGGTACATTGCTGTGCTGCTCCTGGATGGAGCTTCTGAAAGGAGCTCTCACAGATCATCATCTACTATAAATGTCAACAAATTCTCCTCTAACTTATCTAAGGTTCAAATTTCCTTTTTTCTTTTTTTTTCTTTTTTTTTTTCCGGTTTATTATTGTCTGCAACTTGCTAACTAAAGCTAACTAATCTAACTTGGCTATCTATACAAGTAAATATACAGAAACCTTTCTCTGGCATCAAAAGCAGCCGGTAGACCCTGGTCAAGAGACCAAGGACCTCTCCCAGCCCCCACAAGAAGATGGCTGCATTCAAACTGCCTGCTGCCAACAGTCTGCCTGGCCCATGCACATTTCTGCCCTATGCCCAGGAATTGCTTAGAAAATGCTATTTAGCTCAAGCCAAAAACCATGCTGGGGACTGTACTAGCAATTTAATGATGTAGAAAATTTGTGTTCTAGAGGCTGGGAAAATTCCCAAAGACTGTTTAATTTACTAGTGTGGCTGTAGCCTCAGAGCTAGGGGCTTCCTTTTAGTCTTTTGCCCCAGTGGAAGAGCCAAGTAAAATCCTTGATATTGTGGAAAACATTGAACTGTATGGCAAATTAAATTTAAATATCTGCTGCAGCATCTAACGTTAAGAAGTTAAGGAATGAAATTCCTTTTATATCTTCACTGAACTGCCAAAGCATAGTTGCTTATCATAGAATCATAGAATCATAGAATAGGTAGGGTTGGAAGAGACCTCCAAGATCATCAAGTCCAACCCCTGATCCAACTCCAATTACTATATCATGGCACTAAGGGCCACGTCCAATCTCTTTTTAAAAACCTCCAGGGATGGTGAATCCACCACCTCTCTGGGTAGGCCGTTCCAATGTCTGATAACCCTCTCTGTAAAGAATTTTTTCCTAACATCTAACCTAAACCTCCCCTGGCAGAGCTTGAGCCCATGTCCCCTTGTCCTATTGTTGGTTGCCCGGGAGAAGAGACCAACCCCCGCCTGGCTATAACCTCCCTTCAGGTAGTTGAAGAGAGTGATGAGGTCGCCTCTAAGCCTTCTCTTCTCCAGACTAAACAACCCCAGCTCCCTCAGCCTCTCCTCATAGGACTTGTGCTCAAGTCCCTTCACCAGCCTCGTTGCTCTTTTCTGGACCCGCTCCAGCACCTCAATGTCCTTCCTGAACTGAGGGGCCCAGAGCTGAACACAATACTCAAGGTGTGGCCTCACCAATGCAGAGTACAGGGGAAGGATCACTTCCCTGCTCCTGCTGGCCACACTGTTCCTGATGCAGGCCAGGATGCCATTGGCCTTCTTGGCTACCTGAGCACACTGCTGGCTCATGTTCAGCCTCCTGTCGATCAGCACCCCCAAGTCCCTTTCTGCCTGGCTGCTCTCCAGCCACTCTGTCCCCAGCCTGTAGCGCTGCAGGGGGTTGTTGTGGCCAAAGTGCAGGACCCGGCACTTGGCCTTGTTGAACTTCATTTCATTGGAGTTTGCCCATCTCTCCAGTCTATCCAGATCCCTCTGCAGAGCCCTCCTGCCTTCCGGCAGGTCGACACTCCCTCCCAACTTGGTGTCATCTGCAAATTTGCTGATGATGGACTCAATCCCCTCATCTAAATCATTGATAAAGATGTTAAAAAGGACTGGGCCCAGCACTGACCCCTGGGGGACACCACTGGTGACCGGCTTCCAACTGGATGCAGCTCCGTTCACCAGCACTCTCTGGGCCCGGCCCTCGAGCCAGTTCCTGACCCAGCAGAGAGTGCCCCTGTCCAAGCCGTGGGCTGCCAGCTTTTCCAGGAGTATGCTATGGGAGACAGTGTCAAAGGCTTTGCTGAAGTCCAGATAGACCACATCCACAGCCTTTCCCTCGTCCACCAGGTGGGTCACCTGATCGTAAAAGGAGATCAGGTTGGTCAAACAGGATCTGCCCCTCCTAAACCCGTGTTGGCTGGGTCTGATCCCTTGTCCATCCTGTAGCTGCTGTGTGATTTCACACAGGATAATCTGCTCCATAACTCTGCCAGGCACCGAGGTCAGGCTGACAGGCCTGTAGTTACCCGGGTCAGCCTTGCAGCCTTTTTTATGAAGCTAGTTTAAAGTGATTGGCATTTTTCAGTGCTTCTGGATCACTTTTCCAAGGCATCTACTATCCTCCATTATGTCTACATGGAAAAGGAGGTTGGCATCCCTGCTCAGCTTGTTGCCTGAACTACATGTTGCTGTGTGAAACAGCAACACCACAGCAGCAAGACACTTTGCCTAGGGACTGCAAATGTTGATCAGAGTCAGCAATATTACATAAACTATGATTTGGAAAACTTGCAGCCCAGCATATCACTCCCCAGCACCTAGCAAAATATGTTAGCCTGCCAGTACTGGGAATTCTGCCCTTCCAACAGGTACAGCAAGGATCCTTCCAACGACTGCCTCAGGACTGGGCTGTTCAGTCTTCTGAGAGTTCCTCACAGTATACATCCTTCCTGCAACCTGTTACTAGAAGGAAGAGTTTAGTTTTCAATTACTTATAATGGAGTAAACACGATGAGTCACACACAGAGCCAAAATATATGTCACTTGTAGTCTTTGCTCAGAGTTAAATTCCCTACAAATCAGTTTATGCTTTCAAATGACAAACCCATGTTAAATGCACTGCACCTGATAATGCAAGCTTTCAAACAGTTTTCTAACTAATTTTGACTGCAAATGACTACAGACAATACACTTTGAAATAATTACATTTTTTTGCAGCCCAGAGTAGTGCCTAATTATATTCCAAGGAAGTAGTAAACTCCTCTATCATTGATGAATGGTTGGCAACATTGTTTATTTTAATGGATATACTACTTTGAACTAGGTCTTTGCCATCTCTTCTGCTCCATGATTAGGAATGTAAAAAGAACATATTTTACAATTACATCACTAAAATGTATAATGTAAGTGACTTTAATGCATATGTAGGCTCTCTGTACAATAGAGTATGCATCTGTGATGTTTTTATCATGTTTCAGAAGCAAATCAGGATGGACAGAAGCAACTTTTATATAGTAATTTTCTTGACTGTCAATTTTATTCACAAAATTCAGAACATTATAGCAGGAAAATGCACTTTAGGCAAGGTAAAAGTATATTTGTAAAAACTGAGAATACATCCAATATCACTTGAATTTCAGTGTCTTTAAAAAGTAGACTTATCAAGATATAATTACATATTTGTAACCATGGGTTTCCAGCTGTTTAATGGAGATTTTGCTCTAATCTCTTTGGATTTTTCTGAATAGAGAAACTGGACTAATGACTTATGTAGCATTAGTATACCTTAATGTAAACAAAGAATAGTGGGGAAAACAACGTTTGACTCACTAGCACCTATATTTCTCATAGTATTTTCATTATACTCTGCCAAGAAAGAAAGAAAGAGAAAGAAAGAAAGAAATTTAATTATGTCTTTATTTATTATGACCTGATTTTCTATCTGTTTACATGGTATTTATGTTGTAATGCCATTGGTGGAGTTACTCTTCATCCTCAGCAGAGGATAATCAAATATGGATTCTGCATTCAGCAAAAGCGTGATCAACTGAACAGTATCAGGAAGTTCTTATGCTCAGTTGGAGTTTGGAAACTAACAGTTAATTTGTTACAAGTTTTCAGTAGAAATGCATTAAAAAAGAGACAGCAGTAATTAGGTTGAAGTCCTATAGAGATATATGATGGTTTCTGTGAAAGTTATAGAAATAATTTTTGAACCATATGCCAGATTCCTAGTGCCATCTTGTCCTGATCCTTATGAAGCCAAGTTGAAAGCCCTTCTTAATCCCACAAACCCTAAATGAGGGAAACATGGTCATGCATAAATTATCTTCCCAGTCCTACTATACTCATGCTTCCCTAACTACTTCTATAGAAGGATGTCATGTGCTTCAATATCGAGTAGCATATTTCAGATATAAAGTTTCTACCTAACTCAGACAGAACAGCATATGGGAAATGCAACAAAGTACATACATCACACAAGAACCACGGTACCATGGTCATTGTATGAATCTTTCACACTAAGGATAAACAGTAGAATGAGTCATGCTTTCCAGTTCTGCATATTGTGCGTTATCTATATATTGGAAAGTACCTTATTAAGATTGTACTAGAGATTTTGGATAATTCTTATTGTCTCAGCTTGCATGCCATTAGTGGAAAGGTTTGTACTGCAAAAGAGACTACTTGCGAGACTATGCCAGGCTCTGGGAATCACAAAGCTTGAGATTGTATCACAGACTGAAGAGGACAGTACTATAACTTCCCTCTGTCTCTGGATCGACCAAGATCCCTGTGTGGGTAACAAGTAACCTTTTGATAATGTACAGTAAAGTGTTGTTCTAAGGTTAGTCAAATTGATTCAAATATGAAGTATTAAATATTTGAAAAGAAAAACCCTTAATCTCCGTTACAGAAAGGGGAAAAAGAGGGAAAACCAAAAAATAACCCACAATCCATGTGTCCTGGTCAGGAAACCATTTGAAAGCCAGAAACAGCTGCTGCTTCTCTGAGCAGCATATTGGATATGTTGATCATTTCTGACTTCAGCAATCATTATCAGTGCATCCAAGAATACTATCATCAAGCTTAGGGACATGTGGATAATTTGTCTATTGAAAATGGGATTTAGGGGGCAGAAAAATTTTCATAAGTGGTAGATTACTACCCTGAAGGTCTCTTTATATTTGGTAGGTCATTTTTTAATCTTTTTTAATGCATCTGCAATGAGTACTACGTCTCCAAGTGTTGCGCTCTGACATTTTATAAACAGACCAACTGTCTCAGTACTACCCTTGTATGTTTTCCTCATCGCTGATACAAAAGCAAGTATCTATTACAATCCATTAGATGACAAAGATGAAAGAGTGATATTCAAAAACAAACAGAATGAAGGGGTGAGATCAGGTAGCATTGTGGATAGAATAGCTGTCTGGAGGTCAAGAGATTTGGGTTCCCTGTTTAGTCTTTATCATTAGAGTCAAACCACTGATCTCAAGGAATTCATTCACCTTTTGCCTCTATTTCTTTTTTCAGATAAGGGAGTGATTTCACCCCATTTGACTAAAGTCACAGCTGAAAAGTGGAAGGGCCCTTTATCTTGTCATATATTGACTCATTCTGCTATTAAAAATGAAGACCCATAAGGCGGCCCCACAGGGTACCCGGACAACTGTGTTTTCAAGGTCATTTGATGTGTGATTTTCTATATCCCATAGTCTCCTAGGATTAAGTTCCTCTTTTTCTCTGCTGTTAAAATCAAAATGTTAAGTTCCTGCATTTAGCGGCATTAAGACCGCGGATGATTTTACCTTTGGGAACTTGTACAAGTATTTGCCAACAACTTTAAAATACTAGCTATGGGTTCCCCAAAAGTTCAAAACTGCTTTTTGCATCTTTAAGAAGGTCTCAGGGACAAACAAACAGCCTCTTGGGCAGAAAAAGCAGCTGATCTTGCTGGGAACACCTATCAGGGATGGATTTGGACAGGGGGACTGTCAGCTTTTAACTGTTGCTTGGTTGTCTTTTGAAATCACCGACCCTCAACTTACATTTTTCTAGAATCTTTGAGGTTTCAGGCCTGCTGAACAATTAGAGTTGGCCACAGGAAGAGTAATCTAACTCTTCACAGACTTAGATAAGAGTGACTTTTTTTCCACTTACTTTTCTTGGCACCATCAAAGATGTAGATCAGAAGCTCTATTATTTGCTTCACTTTTTTTTAACGGTGTTCCAGCTGCAATAATTGTACACCAGGCAGACGCTACTGACTGTTGACATAGCAATAATATTAACTGAGTGTTGCAATGGCTAATGTGTGCTGTTCACAAAGGGTTTAATACCTACTACAGCTTACCTTAACATCAAGACTGAAAAAATTATCTGCTTGGTTTGCAACCATATTCCATTTTTCAAGACTGTTTCTCCTTCTTGCTGTAACATTTCTTACAGAGCACTGTCAAAGGACATAATTTTTAAGCAGAAAAAAATACGCAGTAATTTATCAATTCACAGAAATGCTGTTGCTAAAAGATTATTTTAAATGACATGCATCTCATGCACATCTCAGCAGGGGACCCTGACAAGGTTCCAGGGCTGTTGCTGAAATACTGCACTCTAATTAAGAAAATGCTCAAGCTCTGAATATACCAGAGGTGATTTTGCTTTCTTTAAGCCATCTTCTTACATTACAAGAAAAATGCTGATTAAATGGGAAACATTTAACTTCAAGGTTAAGAAGAAAATCCTACTTCACTTGTTCAAAATTCTGGTCAGAATTTTGAGCTCCAGATCACTCTTGTCACTTGTTGTCAGTCAATGTTTAATCTTGGAGACTGATTACAGAATACAGAATACAGTAGTGAAAACCCGTATGTGAAAAGGCTAGACTCATCAATACAGCCCTTCAGAACCTCCTTCCCATTTGTCTTTAAAAAGTTCATCTAACGATATTCTTAATTTTTCTAACACCAGAAGTCATATTAAAAATCTGCTGGAAAACACAGGCATAGAGCATAATTTATCAAGCCCCATTCTTTGGTATGTGTTTCAAAGAAGACACCTAAACAAATTATTGCATAGGTTCTTTTTGATCCATTCAGTCCACACATTTTATGTCCCCTTCCCATATATGGGTTGCATAATCCCATATTAGTGTTTTCCCACATCCTGTTCTGCTGTGCCAGAAACTGAATTGTCTAGCTGGAGAACAGACGAACAGGAGTAGCAGTAATACAGCAGAGATCATGATAAAAATTACAAGCCTGCATAAGAAAAATTACAAGCCTGCAGTTATATCTTCTGTGGTTCCAACTGAATACATTAAATTAATTAATTAATTAATACAGGCATTAAACAGGTCAAGAACTAAAAGTAACTGCTTCTTTCATGATTTCCATGGGCAAATTCTGGTAAATCCAGGTGAAGTCTGTGGCAACCAGAAACGCATAGGAGTTGGAGTTCTGTCTCTACATGACTTCCTTCAAGTCTAATGAAAGAAGAGTGCCACTCAACATCCAGTACAAGGGATTTCTGGTAAACGAAGGAGTTGGTTTGTGAAACCTTGCAATATCACATTCTTCCTCACCCAGTGAGTTTTACATCCCACAAGTGCTGTATTACAGCAATGTAACCAGTAAAATGAGCAAAGGGATAATCCCCCTCTACTCAGCACTCACCAGACCACAGGAAGAGGACTGTGCCCTGTCTTGAGTTCCCCATTATAAGACAGACAAACTGCAGTGAGGGGACATGAAGATGTTTCGGAGCTGAAGGATTTGATGTATCTGTGAGAAGAGGCTGAGGAAGCTGGGTTTGTCCATTTTGCAGAAGAGATGGTTTTGGGAGAAGCCAATAGCAGCCTACCAGCACCTACAAAAAGGCTACTGAGAAGATGGAACCAAACTCCTCACAATGGTACATGGTGGGAGGACAGGAAGCAATGAGCATCAATTGAAACAATAGAGGTGTCAACTATACATAAGAAACTCTTTTCCCATGAAAACAGTTAGATTGCCCAGAGATGCTGTGGAGGCTGTTTGTCCTTGGAGATTTTCAGGGCCCAACTGGATAAAGGCAGAACTGCTGGTCTAACCTCAAGTCAAGCCTGCTTTGAGCAGAAAGTTGGACTACAGAGCTTCTGAGGCCCCTTTCAGCATGAACTACCCTATAATTAAATTCTAAGATAAACATATCACAAATTTAAGACGTGGGTTTTCTCAGATGCTTATATGCACATCTTTGAAACTATTTCCTGAGACTACTTTAATCAGTGAATGTCAAACATTCACATATTAATAAATTTCACATAGATAACAGAATAATAAAATATTTAAAGAGTAGACATAAAATATATTTTATTCAAGGTCTGTAATAGAAAAAATCATGTTACACCTTGTTTAAATTATTTTAGGCATTGCTCTTCAAACTGACTATCCTATCACCTTCTGAGAGATTACTGTCTTTGGAAAAGACTTAGAAGAAGTAAATAAAAGTCACCTACTAAATCCAGAAAAAAAAACCCCAAACTTCTTCCCTTAAGTCTCTAATAACCAAAGGTTTGACCAAAACTGTGGGATAGTGTCTTGCAGCAGGCAAACACTGTTTTCTATTGATTGTTTTGAAAAGGACAATCTTTGGCAGAGAGGCAAGACAGACATCTGGGAAAAACAATTTAAGACATTACAACAAGATTCAACAGAGTACATCTGCTTGATCCAAGAGTGGCATAAACATAAAGACAACAACGTGTGCACATTTGAGACACTGTTTAAAGCTTAAGGACAACCACGGTAGCCATGGTTATCACATTTAAAGCGAAACCTTCAGGATGCTCAGGAATTGTTAAGCAACACTTCACTAGCCATTAATTATCACATATGGCTAACAACAGCATGCAGCATGGGAGAAAGAAACCAAAACTAGACTGACTTCACTATACAGTCTAGTTAGCTAAGATGTTGCTAGTCCAGTCTCTGACAAAATGACTCTAGAAATCCTGTTAAGTGTGGTCATTATATGGTGTCTGCTTTCCAAGTAAATACATAAAATCTTGTGCTACAGACACATGCATATCTGCAAACAATTTCAAATATACAGGACTTTTGTCAAGACCTCTGTTCACTATTTTGACTTATCTGAAGGGGTGTATGTGTTTTAGATTGAGCCACTTATTAACAACAGGGTTACTTAAGGACAGAATATAGTCTGAAAGTGCCCTTGCACTTGCAGATTGAAGTTTGACTCTTAATCTCAATTGATAATATTTTGATAGGTTAAGAGCATATAGCAAAGTGTGTGTGCATGTATGCATGTATGTGATTTTTAGAACAAGTACCCAAACCTTCCTGTATAGTTAGAAGTTAAAATGTCTTGCACTAGTCCAAATTCTGTCATTATTTTAACTTACAGATTAATTTCCAGTTAGACTAAATACTTTATTTGTGCATAACAATGCCATAGTAATGACATAACTTGAATGTTCAAAAATTAATTTTAAAAACCAAAACATAAACAAGAATATTTTTTGAGTTAGAGGGTATAATAGTGGAGGTATTCCAGTTTTATATGCACTTATCTGCATAACAAATATTTCTACTGCATTTGAACAACTGCCAAAAATAGGTAAGATATTTTCCCACTCCACAGAAAACTTCAATATCAATTTTTTATTTTCTCCATCAAACTGTAGAACATTTCCTCACCCACAGAATTCCAAGGAGATTATGAGTATTTTCCAATAGTTTCAGATGCTTTTTGGTCATGAAGGAAAGTGTCTTAAGTTATATATTGATTCTTACTAGGAGCTTTGACTAGAAGCAGAGAATGCAGGAATGCTCTGTGTTCTACAGCCTTCAAAATCTATTATCAAAAGACTATGCTTGGATAACCAAGCACAGTTTTTTGTTATATAACATTATATAACCTTTTTCTTAAAGTGATCAAGCTCATCTTAACAGTATTTGGGGTTTTTTGCCCCCCAGAAGATTGTCCCAGAGCATCATTTCTGTTTTGAAATTCACAGTCTAAACTGCTTTATGACTTTTACCTTGGGCCATGACCATTCTTTTCCCTTTCCCATCTCCCAGTAATTAGTTCTTTAATATAAGAAACATTCCAGCCTCCCTCAGATCTTCTCTGGCTAGCCTAAGTTTGACATGCTCTTGGAGATTTTCTTACAGTAATTCTTTATTTCTTCACTTACTCATAGGCTTTGTTTGAGCCTTGCTGAAGGAATGACTATAGCATGAAGTCAGTCCATGTTAGACACCGAGAGAAGCAGAAATGCTATATAAATATTTTCTGTCAGAGCTCACACTTCTATAAAAAACAAGGTCCACCAATTGCATTGTCTGGAAAAAAACAAACACAAAAAACAAACAAACAAACAAACAAACCAAAACAAAAAAAACACCACCAAAAAAAAAACAGCCACCAAATAAGCCAAAACCCCCAAACAAAACCAAACAATACAAACAAGTTCTCAATTTCTGGTACCCCTAAATTAGTTAGGAAGTTTCCATGATGCAACTAAATTGCTGCTCTTGACTGGGGAGAATCAGTAAAAAGGGTAGTATTTCTACTAGATTTCATGTCCTTGCACTTTCTTTTCCAAAAATCCCCATTCTTCAAAATTTTCTATTGCAGGATGACATTACAATGACGTCTGAGGCTTAGCAAACTTATAACATTTATCTGGGTTATAAAAAACCCAAGTAAGAACACCTTTACAAGCAAAAGTATTATTGATGTAAAGAATCGTTTTTTTTCAAAGGAGTTGATGAAGAATACACAATCTCCCTTTCTAGTCAATTTTCCTAAAACAGGACTCTTTCTGCCTTGTTCTAGCTGTATAAAGGTTGAGATGTTGTTCTCTAAGGTAGTTAGGTAACCAGACTGCTCCTACAGTCAGTGCAGAGATAAGCATCTTAACAGGGCAGTTCCGTGGGTGTATAAAATATGTGCCCTAGGCTTTCCCTAGACTTAATGCAAAAAAGACAGACACATTCAAAGGTCTACCACGGATAAGGTGAATCTCATTTTCTTTCTTCCACCACCTTCTACAATGTATAGGAAAACTGGACCAGATCACAATCTGAACGGCAGTGTACATTAGCAGCTGTTCCAAAATAGCAACCAGAGAAGCATGAGTGTAACTCCAGCACAATTCAGATCATCATTTGGCCCCTAGTGTTAAGTAACTCCCATACTTTCAAAATGAAACATTTTGCAAACCACCGAAACTGCAAGCCAAAACTTGCTAGGTTGGCTTGCCATCAGAAGAGTTGTTGTGGGAAAGTGCTTAGGGAATATAAATCTGCCAATCTATCCTTTTACTTGAAGTAAATCACATCTCTGTCGGTGGCCCTAATATTAATTCTGGTACAGTAATGCAAATGAAAAGGATATTCTTGCAGGAAGACCTGAATTCAACTAAAGAGTCTCAATTTTTCTTTGACTATATACTGACAGATGCCTGTTTCCATTATAAATCTACAATTCTTGTAAAAGTCATTTTCTTCATTGAGAAATCCTTTCATGACAGGATAGTAAACAGTGCATAAATTCTGCATGCACAGCATAGTTTGCATATTTAATTCATTATAATTGTCCCAAAGTCTTTTGGACAATTCTTCTCCTATATCTCAGCACTATACAGACTGTGCTCTGTTGCTCAAAAACATTTGAGTTTTGCAACACTCCACATCTATTTGTTGTGTACCCTAGAGTCAGCTTAAAATGCGCAAAGATTCCATTAAAGTTGGCTTTGATTTCTGTTTTAAGTTCTATTTTGGATAAAACATTACTTCCTTTTTCAAATTTTATATATATTTCTGCCTTAGGGGATTTTTTTGTAAGCATTGGTGCTAATGAATAATTTGTGTAATTAGAAAATATGTCTTAATTTTTGGCAAATTACTAAATTCCCTACTTTTCTCTCTCCCTTAAAAGATGAACTGTTTAGAAAGGAAACATCAGAGTATTTACCAACACAATTAAACTGTGTATAGTGATCTCAATTAGTATATCTTACAAAAAGAAAACAGCTTTGACTGTTCTCTGGTTGGCCAGCTAGAATTCATTAACATAATTAGCATTCACTAAAGGTAAAATTTAGAACAATAATCTACCAAATCTATTAAAATACTATGACAAAAATTTTAAAAATAATCTGTCCAATTTATAAGATAAAGATACTCAAACCACAATTCACTAAACCAACTTTCCCAGTTACTGACTCTTTCTTTCAGGTCAGCTTGCAGGCCATCCCAATGTAATGAGGAAGTTTCTCTCCTTACAATTCATCAAATACAAAGTGGTAGTAGTTTACACAATAAATCAACCTGTTTAAAACTTGCAGCATACATACAGGCATGGCATAGCAGAGATTTAAACAAGGAGTTAGTGCTATAAAACTATCTATTTGAGAGTCAGTTTGAGGACTTTCATTTCTCCAGATAACAACTATGAAAAAAATATGGTTTTCTATTTTAAAATCTTCTTAAATTTTGTAGAGTCCAAGGACCTCACTCAATGATGAAAGAATTTAATAAAACCAGGAGGGTCCTGATTCTGATTTGTGCTTTCAAAGATCAGTTGAGTGACTGAAAAGGGGAGCAGAGAGGACAAATGTTACACAAATACAATTTAAAAGAATATACTATAGATTTATACAAAATCAGTTTATTTAGATCCAATGAAGACTAAGAGAAAGAAACTTGACTTTTTTAAAACTAGATAGACCTATGAAAAGAGTAAGCTGTAGTTCCTCTTGACACTGACCCAGAAGGTCCCTTTCACATATTGTGCTTCAATACTGAGAAGAAAATATCACTAAAATGCAAATACTGAGGAAAAGAGATTATATGGACAGAAACTTCCTACCCAGTAGTTTGTTTAGAATGTGCTGAAGTGGAAACATTTTTTATGCATTAATACATACAGAAAGAGACCTCTCTTTTACAGGTAAAAAAAAATCAACAAAACCCCCATCCTGAAAAATACCATAGGGAGAAGCAAAAAGTGGAAGAAGGAACAGTTCACAAACTCTTTGCAACCAAAAGTACAGTTCACAAGGTTCATAAAACCTCAAAACACAAGGTTTGCCCATCCCTTACCATTAGTCATCTATGAGAAATGTTTCTCCTTGACCTCTGATGAATCCACTCCCTTACATAGTTGTTCCTTTTGCTTTTGGATATGATGCTCTATGTTAGGGTGCTACACACACTGATTTTGAGGAATCTCCATTATGAGAGTGAACCTATATCCCGCAAAAAGAACAGGTGACTTTACTGAGTAGACATAGAAAATTTATAACAGAGACAGGTGACATTCTCTGTGTGTTACACTAGAAGACAACAAATTCCTGCAATAAATTAATTTCCAGCAGACACCACTGAAGCATGGAACTTTGTTCCCCAAAAAGATAAGAAATATGTTTCAGTTGCAGGAAGCATACTGACAGCATTCCCAAGGAGACTGACAACTTACCTTAATTTTCATCAACCCTACTTCCCTGCTATTTTAGGACTTGTGGAAATCTAGAAATGCTATAATAGAAGAGGTGCAAGCAAAACAAATTTGTATGGGCCCACAACCCAGTTTCATACACAGAATTAGTTAACAGGGTTTACTTTCCTTTTCACCCATAATTTTCTGGAACTTACCCTTGGCTGCAGCTACTATTCTACACTAAAGACAGTAGAGTTGCATATTCCTTTGAAATACTTTCAGGAGATCAAACCTGCATATTCTTAAACACAGGAGTTGCAATCCTGGACATACACAGGCCAACTACACAGGAAGTTTGGACTGAAGTGAAAGGGACAATTTATTTCCAATAAAAAAGGAACTGGTTAGTATAAGAATTTTCTTTTAATATCATGTTTCCTTCCAAAGAGACAGATTTTTGCAGTCATGACACAATGCTTACCATTTTCCCTCCACAGTCTTGCTCCCAAAAGTATTAGAAAGCAACTTGATACCAGACTTCAATAGCATTAACACAGAAACTCTGTAAAGCAGCCTTGTATCCTTGCTTGGTAATAATGGGAGAGGGTGGAGTCACATACTATTTGAACAACAAAGCAAACTGTACGCTATGATAAATAAATGCCTGAAAGAAAACACCCTGACCCCGCCTCTGTCTGATTCAAATGAAAAAATACAAGTTTCACTCAAACCACAAATGCACACATGCACACACACATACACACAAACACTGCCATTCTAAGTTTCATGATTTGATGACTGAAGTATTTTGAACAGGTGAATTAGTGCATCAATAAAAACACTGCCCTGTAAATGAGAACTCACAATATTAAACAAATGCATTTCTTTAATGCTTTTATTTTCTAAAAATTTTAAAAGTTTCAAAAATAACTTTCAGAATTTACTCTCTCTATTTGTTCTTAAAGTGCTATGTAAACATTTTGTATTGCTTTTATTGTAGTTTACCACAGCGCTAACTGCTTCCCTCTCATATAGTGTTTTTCTCAGTTCATGCCTTTCCATAGTAACAGCTTTTTGCTCTTTATCAGTGAAGAGCATCTATTCTAGCTCTTCATTGTATTCCCTGTTTCACTGTTCTTCCTTTCTTTCTTGCTGCTTTATCCATCCTCTGTAAATGGAAAGGCCAAATATATTTCTTCACACTTAGATTTCTTGAACTTCTCCCTCTTCTTGACTGTACATGGACAGAAAACTGAAAAGTATCTCCATACTGAATGGCAAGCTGCCAAATCACAGAGTAGCTGCTGTCTTCCTGGTGTCACATAAAAATAAACCATAAGAACAGCCGTAACAGGTAAAAATAAAGATCTCTTTAACCTAGTATGCAATTTCCAACAGTGGTTATTAGCAGGTGCCTAGGGGAGAGTACATGAATGGGACAAGTATAGCATATATAACTTGGATACATTCTCACAGCCTCCAGTAATCTGTAACTCAGAGATATGATCATGTCTTCTATCTCCAAAGAGGTCAAAGAGGCCTAGGGAGACAAAGAATGAAAAAGACTCATAGAACATGCTGCTAAGTGAAGCATAAGTAACTTGAAAGGAGGAAAGAAAACATATCTATAAATTTGTCAAAATATTAAAAGTTACCCTAAATAAGCTTACTTTAGGTACTGGATGTAGTCTAGCCACAGAAGATAGCAGTCTGAATTCTATAATCTAGTTGTGCAGAGTCACAGGCTGCCACTTCCAGATGTACACACATAAGGAGTCCCTAACCTACTTCTGTCAAGACAGGTAATTTGCCTTAAAAGATTTAATTAGCAGGTCTTGCTAACCCTTTTGCCTGAAATAGGTTAGGGAATACTCACAGACCTACAGGCTAGTTGCATTCAGAAGAGAAGCAGTAAGTTCTTCAACTGTGGCAAGTAGACATGACTGGTACTATCAATCCACAGCACTACAGAGCCAGGAATGAGAACAGATACACCCTGTGGCAGCCAATGGTTCCCAGTTTTCCATCATCACAGTGCTGCTGGAGATTGCTACATGTGCAGTTCTGCAAAATGGCAGGCAGTAGCAACGGACAGAGTCCGTCTCCTGTTGGTAGAGTGGAAACTCCTTTGCTTTATGAAATGCAGATATCATTAGCAGAACAGCATCAACGGTCTTCCATGACAGCACTCCTTTACTAATTCTTCTGCTCTAAACTGGGCAAAGTGCTTCCTAGCTTGCTTAAGCCATATCAGCCAAACCCCATCACATTGTTAAAAAATTATTTGAATTAACTTATCTTATTTTTTCAGGAGAAAATAGAAAGAGCTCATGGAAACTTCCACTTTAAGTCAAGGATAATATAAACTATAACAGAAGGTAAAAATATGCACCTAGAAAGTTATAGTAGGTTATATTCAGTTGCAACAGCTGTTTGTAGAGCATACCTGCAACCATAATGTCACAGACAAACCAATATAACTCAGTTTTT
Source organism: Neopelma chrysocephalum (assembly GCF_003984885.1). Lineage (NCBI taxonomy): Eukaryota > Metazoa > Chordata > Aves > Passeriformes > Pipridae > Neopelma > Neopelma chrysocephalum. Next base: position 5,444,642 of record NW_020897704.1, read on the forward strand.
ACTTAAATTGTCAGTTAATACAAGTTTTGAGCACTGATGCAGGTATTGAAAAAAAAAAGAGAGCATAATTAAATGACACTTAGAGAAATAGATTTCCCTCCCTGCCCAAGTTCATAGTAAGCCAAACATTACTTCTCCCAGGCTCCTAGTCATAACTAACGCAATACTCATTGTGGTTTACTAACCATAGTCTGTTCCAGTTCCTCCAGTGAGGGGACAGGCAGAGCAGGAGAAAGATTTTTATATTCAATGGCTCTTTCTGACACTTTTGCTTATTGCTTTCTATCTACTTAGTAGAGCACATGGGCTTCTGTACAATTACAAAACCTGGGAACTGAATGTTGCAGTGTCATTGGAATTTGATGTTTGGACAAACAGATTTCCTCCTACTAATTTATGGGATCTGAACAGGGTGTTTAAATTGTTCTCTCACAGAAGAAGAGAACTGAAAGCTGTTCCACAGCGAAGGATAGGATACACTACCTTTCTGATTCCACAGGAAATTCATCCATATTGCTTCAAATTCCTCCATATTTGATAACCCAGAAGAAATACTTTGTGACACAATAAATATTTGAAGCCTTCAGACATTCCCATGTGGGACACCTTCTAACATGGCTACTGACAAAACATTTGTGAAGTAGTTGCAATAAATAAAGGAGTGCAACCCCTAAATAGTTAGCTATCACATACTTCAGAGTCTCAGAGCTGCATAATACTCCACATATCATCCATGGGACTGGTTGCTGAAGAATCTGTTTTCCAGAAAGATAAGTCTTGATGAGGAAAGGCAGAGAGAACTGGGTAGGAAAGAGCAAAAGGAACAATGGCTGCTATCATGACTCAACAAAGCATTTGTGTTGGCTTTGTGTGGCAAGATTTTGGTAGTTGGGGTGGAGGCTACAGGATTGACTTCTGTGAGAAGCTACTAGAATCTTTCCCCATGTCTGATGGAGCCAATGCCAACCAGCTCCCAGAATGGAGCCGCTGCTGGTCAAGGCTGAGACCATCAGTGACAGCATCTCTGAGATAACATAGTTAAGAAGCAGCAGGGAAGCTGCACAGCAGCAGTTGCAGCCAGAGAGGGGAGTGAGAATATGGGAGAGAAAGAGCCCTGCAGACACCAGGGTCAGTGAAGAAGAAGGGGGAGGAGGTGCTCTAGGCACCAGAGCTGAGGTTCCCCTGCAGCCCATGGTGAAGACCATGGTGAGGCAACTGTGCCCCTGCAGCCCATGGAGTTCCACACTGGAGCAGAGATCTATCCACCTGCAGCTCCTGGAGGACCACACACTGGAGCAGGTGGACACCCAAAGGAGGCTGCAACCCTGTGGGGATCCCATGCTGGAGCAGACTCATGGTAGGACCTGTGGACCCATGGACAAAGAATCCCATGCTGGAACAGGTTTTCTGGCAAGACGTGTGACCCTGCAGGGGACCCATGCTGTAGCAGCCAGTTCCTGAAGGACTGCACCCCATGGAAAGGACCCACACTGGAGTAGTTCATAAAGAACAACAGCATGTGAGAAGGACTGACATTGGAGAAGTTTGTGCAGGACTATGCATGCACTAAGTTTGTGCATGCCAGAGACTCCATGCTGGAGCAGGGAAAGAATGTGAGGAGTCCTCCATCTGAGGAGGAAGGAGTCGTAGAGACAATGTGTGATGAACTGACCACAGTCCCCATTCCCCATCCCGCTGCACTGCTTAAGTGGGGAGAAGATGGAGAACTCAGGAGTAAAGTTAAGCCTGATAAGAAGGGGTGGGGGGAAGATGTTTTAAGATTTAATTGTAATTTTCTCATTATCCTACTCTGATTTGATTGGTAATAAATTAACTTCCCCAAGTCGAGTTTTGCCCATGAGAGTAATCGGTGAGTGATCTCTCCCTATCCTTATCTCAACCCATGAGCCTTTCATTATTTTTTCTTTTCCCTGTCCAGTTGAGGAGGGGAAGTGACAGAGCAGCTTTTCATGAGCATCTGACACTCAGCCAGGGTCAACCCACCACAGGATTTCAACAAAAGGTGAAAAGATGAATTTCTGAGATCACCTCCCTGTTAGACAAGCATGAGTGTCAGCATAAAGGTGAAATTAAAAATATACAGCCAACAATGGAGGGCTGGACCACAGTAGCTTTAACTTCAATATTCTCCTGCTGCCACCAAACAACACTCAAAAATGTGTTACAGCAGCCTAAGTGAATCTACTTGCTGGCTGTTGCAATGCTGTCTTTACCTTGCTGTTCCTGATCACCTTTAATGATTGACAGACAACTTGCATCTAAGTGCCCTGAGCTTGGTTATTTCTTTACTAGTCTAGTTCTATAATGACAAAGGGATAGACCAACCACAGTTCTACTGGGCACTGACGTGAAAGCAATGGGAATGGTGCGAGTAGAAATAGGCAGGAAGGGAAAAAGAGCACCTCCTTCCACAGTAGCACCCAATATCGCAGTCCACTCAGGCATACTAAGGCCCGTGAGGAAAATAGGTATTCTTACAGGAAAATTGATGGTCCATGTTCAAGGAGAGTTCTACAGTTCCAGCAATGACATTAGTTGTGAAAATGGAAGAAATACTAAGAGAAAGATGGACGAAAAAATCTCATCCATCCTAACACTTCACCTACCTTAACTGAACAGTACTGTACAGTGATGCTATAACTCCCAGCTTTCCTAAGTGCATCAGCATCTAGGTCCAAGAGTCTCCTTTCTTGATCTCTCAGAGCACAAGACCTTCAAAACAAATTCACACACAGCCTAAACATCTTAGGGTGCCCTTGAAGAGCTCAATCCAGCCAACATCTAGAAGTCTGTGCACTATTGTGCCTTCATACCATATCAGTGCTCTTTGGTCTTTATACATTCTTTATTTCTTAAAAAATTCCATCTGAAAGGCACACAACACTATTTTTTATAATATAGTACCACTGGGTCAAGTCACACTTCAAGAGATCTGTAGCAGGACTATCCCAGAAGGTCTTAATACACTATTTCTCTCTTGTTCTCCTTTCAAACAGAAGAAAAATGAGTAAGATTATCACTTTGCCAGAGTCAATTAGTCTTACAACAAGGCAGAAAACTTTGGCGGAAGGTGACATTACCTTGCGCAAAAAAATGTTTTAGGAGTGCCTCTTCTGTTCTTGGCAAGGCATACTCACATCTTTGGGAAGAACAGATGTCATAACCAAAACAAGGAGGAAGTAATGTTCAACTCTTCTGCCTTCAGATATCTTCAGAGAGGTTAGACGAGAGATATCCTATTTGCTGATGAAGCTGCTGATGCAGCTTTTCACCACTGGTATAAAAGCGGGCACACCAGGAACCTTCGGAATGAAAGGCAACTTAATAAATTAACATTTGCAATTTGCTGAAGTAGTAGGTATAGTCTGTAGCAGCCCCTTGGCCAAACAGAATATAATGGTCCTCTTGTTAGAGTATGAAGACATACTGAAGGCATACATAGTGAATTTTGAATACCAGATTTCTGCCATCTTGTTTTTGTATGAAGGAAGCAGTAAGCAATATTTTGCCTGTTGTTGCACATTAAATAGTAAACCACAAGTGTATAAGACATTGTTTGTTCCTTCATACATTATGAAAGGTGTTTTGCTCCTTCAGTTGTTATGGCATTCATTGTTACTAACACTATTATGGCATTTAGAAGTTTGAAGTTAAGAAAAGACTCATTACAGTGACAACTAGTCTAAGAAGAAAGCTTTTCCATTCACTTCTAGTGTGTTCTGTGATTTCTTATCACAGTCTTAAAGTATATCATGCCAACTTGTATCATGTTGTACAGCAGAACCCAGTGTGTTACGATATTCTGTAATCTGCAATGTGTAATTCTGAAACCAGAGCAGGCAATTAATTGCATTTGTTCTTTAATCCTTGCACTGATTATTACTTCCTGTCAAAGGGCAAAGTTTGGTAATATGGATAACTATGTACCCACACACCAAAGACAAACAAACAAAAAAAGATATGCAAGCAGTAAAATATAATTTGACAAGTGAAATTAAAAATGAAACTAAGTACAAGATATTTGACTGCAGTCAGTTAAGTCTATTTTTTTAGATCCTCAAGGCTGATAATCTTTGTTTTATTATCTCTTTGTCCTGAGCATAAAGGGGAGAAAAAAGGGCCCATTTCCTCCAACAAACCAAAGTACACAATGGGAATCATTAGAAATTATAGGACAGCAAGACCACAATTGCATAGATGTGTCTGCAACAGTCTTATTTAAATCTCTCTGATAGCAATGGAAATCCTTTTTAGTTCAGAGGAGAAAATCCATGATTTGAGAAATTAGAACTGGGCCTGAAATCCTTATGAAGCACTGTGGGAATAAACACAAAAGTGTCAATAATAATATGACAATAAATGACAGCAGACATAACACAGCTTCTCTTGGGAATTATTAGAGGTGATCTGGCAGAACTATAATTTGCCTCTTTTTACTTGCACAGAATTTAAAGAAACAATAACTAAATTATACTTTTTATAACGCAAGATTTATCGTTCTTCAGGAAAATCTCAGCTAAAATGATTCAGCCTAAAGATTGCTTTATCTTAATGATCAGACCTAAAAACTGTCACAGACACATCAAGTGCACCTTTGTCCCAAGGGTGGCAGTGGTCTTCCGAGGGGCAAGGCACAAGACTAAGGAAGTAATAAATATTGGACTTTAATCGGGTGGCTCAGGTCTGCAAGTGCTCTCAGACAGGTACTTTTTACACACCTAAACATAGATTTCAACATTCATATCATGAATTTAAATTTTCTTTTTCACCAGAAATTTCATCTTCTATGAAACAGTATGAAAAGCAGTTGTATGGCAAGCAACTCAACATTGACTCATTCTCTTCTAGTTGACTACAGGATAGATTAGTAATTATGAAAGTTTAGATTTAAAATTCAGAGACACTACCTTCAGCCCATGTATTTCACACATTTTCATAATGTAGGAATTTATTATTAAGTTTCTCACATTTTTCTTTTTTTAAGTATTAGTAATATAGATATACCCAATTTCCCTGTGGACAGATGGCAAAGAACAGTAATTAAACATGGAATCAAAAAATGTAAAACATATGTTAAGAAAACCAGGTAATGGGGGAAATTAAAACTATAGGCAGAAAGAATCTGTATTTAATAAGGACAAAATTGATTTCTGATAAAAATTGGGAGTAAAAGAAATCCTAATTCTTGTCAATGTTGTTACAGAGTTAGCAAGAATATAAATTACATCAAAAAAGGCAGATGACAAAATTGTTAATCATGTGGGAAAAGGCAGAGGTGTTCGGCATGTTTCTGTTTATATTTGGAACAAAGCTAAGTGTGCCTTTGTACCATAAAATAATGGTGATATATATTTCCTTTTCCAATATTAGCTAAGGATGATGTTGAAGACAAGCAATTAAAAATAATCACAAAAAAAAAAGGGGCCTGGGTTACTTTCTACCAAGCATTCCAAAATATTGAGTCCTTTGGATCCTCAAGAATTTCAACACATTTTGAAGACTCCAAATTAGCTTTTCATTTCACTTTTTGAAATTTTCTTTGCCAATGCTTCAAAGGTAGAAATCTTATGATGCAAGGTAAACTAGTAGTACAGTTGCAACAGGACTATCAATTAAATTGGGAATTGCTAATGTGTATTATTTAACCCCATCAAATATCACTTCCATTCATAGTATCATAGAATCATATAGGTTGGAAAAGATTCTTAAGATCATGGAGTCCAGTCATAAACTGCCAATCACTGCCAAGTCCACCACTAAACCACGTCCCTGGTTTATGCCATATCTACATACCTTTTAAATACCTCCAGGGATGGTGACTCAACCACTTCCCTGGGCAGCCTCTTCCAGTTGGTATTTATAGGGTCTAAATTTATAAGAGGGCAGTATACAATTGTGTACATTTCTGTTGGTTCCATCTCCGGAAGCATGGTTGATATCTCATTGAAGTGTTACATCAAGTTGTTGCATTTATTTGGAACGATTTACTCAAAATGGTGTAGTTCATTGCTAGCTCACCTGAAACAACATATTAGCACTTCTGAGTGAAGCAAGAGTAAAAAGAGTGAAAGACACAGAGGTTTTCCATGTGAGGAGATAACCCAAACTCTACACAGTAATGGAGGCCACAGTTGTTAGTGAAAGTGCTAGATACCTCAGTCGCTGACCTTAATTAGAACTGCCTATGCAGGCTTTCTCACATGGATTTTAAATACAGATCCTGAAGTACTAAATATTGTCAGACTCAGTATCATAGCCAAGGTCTTCAGAAGCAGAGTGCTGTTAGCTGCCCCTGCTAGTTGTGGAATAGAGAGAGTGGTGCTTGTCATCTGTTTCCTTCTCAAGTGTCATCCAGGAAAAGAGTCCTAGTCAGCATTCCCTAGCCTAAGCAGTGCTGGATAGAGCTTTGGCTTTTCTACTCACCACAGTATTTTAGTACTTTCACTACAGACAAAGTTTCATTCACAAGTGCATGTAGTTGCCCTCTGTCCAGTGCCTCTTTAGACATAAAGACATTTCTGATGAATGTCCACAGTGGCACTGAGAGTTGGTCAAAAGCGATCATCTAAAAACCTCAAATAATACATATTTTTCTTCAACCAGGAAGACCTACTCTCTTGTATGTCCCAATTTTTGTTGTCCAATTGTGTTACCTTGTCTTGGTTCTTTGCAGACACATCTTAGATCAGGCATAAGAGACTTACTATTTTGAAATATGAGTGAAATCACCCTTTCAGAAAGTGTAATAGCATTGTAGTATATTTTTTGCTAAATTGTAACATTTAGGAAACAATTAAAAAATATAAGACACTGATTAACATAACATAAACTACGATATTCTTTGTGAAGTCCACAGAAACATAACAGAAAATGAAATATTATTATCATAAAGTTAGTATACTACTACTGATAAGACACAGTAAAGTGTCCTTTGATCACGCAGTCATATGCAGTTTAGGGTACATACCTTAGTTATCTATGAATAAAACATTGAGCAAGGACAGCCACTGTGTTTTTAATTATAGTACAAATGTTGGAGTACATTCAGCTGAGCCTTGATCAAAGATCATTTAGGGATACTCATTCCTTCCCATCATTTTGTTTTATTATTTTAACAGTACATTAACCAACCAGGTATCAGTGTTTTGTATATGCAAAATAGAATTATTCTTCTCATAATCTGACTTCAAAGAATAGAAAGAGCAGCCTATTCTGACAAGAGTAATTATACGTCCAGAAAAATGTACTCAATACATAACCTTCTCCTCCACATGAACTTGTGTCATCAATACATACACTAACACAGTATTTATGATCCTTTGTACAAAGGCACACACACAAGTTCAGCTTGCTAATGATGCTGTTCTGGGTCTGATACTAACAACACTAGCAGCCACAAGTGGCAGTTCTGCAGAGGACTACACGTGGGATGTGCATGCAGGACTGGAGTTTTTGCTAGTTAATAATTACATCCTTTTAGATTAGCAAAGACCAGGAACACCGGTAGTCAGAAAACTGGGGCACACCCATACAAAGTAATCTGGTGGTTCCCTCCTGTATGTGGTTCAAAGGACAGATCTTATTTCAGTGATTACAGTAACTCTGTGGTATTTTTCTCATTACAGAGTGGTTGAGAAGCTGAAGTGGAGAAAGTGGAGGTGGAAGCACACATAAAGTGACACTGAGATAGTAGGAAAGGTCTGAATGCTTGTCTCTGTTGAATTTTGTCTCATCAAGCCATAATTAGGAACTTACGTAGTTATAAAACTGGTTGAAAACTTTAACTGTTGTTCCAAAGTGCATCCTTCTACTGCACGTAAAATGTGAACTTATTCCATTATGTCCATATTACAACTACTGTATTATTAGAACAGTTCTTGATTTAACTCCCCCACAAACCGTCCATTCAGTCTTTTTTAAATTACCCCTCTTGCTTTTAAAATTAGACATATCTCTCTGTATCAAGTAGAAATTAGTAGCATAGGACCATATAAATATAATATTTTGGTTTACAATGTTGGTATTATGTTTGGGATTAAATTTAGTGTCAAGATTCAAGAAAGATCAAGTGAAGAGTTCACAGCTCTGTTTATTGCCTCTTTTGTAAGAGCTCTGTTTATTGTCTCTTTTTGCAAGTCTTGAGCAATTTTATTATTATCATTATAATTATTGAAAACCAATGAAACTCTTCCATCCATTCTCAAATATAGAAAGACACATTAGTACTGTCACTATCTGTTGTAATGAATTTATTATTAACAAATTACTGAATTATTTTACTGGGAGTACAGCTATATGCCTTTTGGATCACGTCAGAGATACAATGGAATTACCTAAATCTTATAACTATGATGATGACAACCCAGATAGGGCTTTTATATCTTCACATTTCAAAATTTTCATACAAGAATTTTGAAAAGGGAAAGTAGAACAGTATCCAGTTCCATCTCTACTCTAACATTTCTGTAAAACTCAAACAGTCACAAAACCAATACTTTTTTGCTTCATCCCATACTGTCAATTTCCCTCTAAATTTCTATACAAAATCCTTAGAGATCATCTGTTCCAGTGTTTCTCTAATTTTAATGTAAGGATTATGTATTCACCTGTTCATTTTGCCACTTGATAATTTTATGAAAAAACAAATATAAGTAAACCTTGATTTTTTTTTTAATTACTTCTCTTTTTTCCCTCCTTGATTTTATTTGGTGCCTGTGGGCAAACACAAAAATCACTGAACACTTTGTGATGTCTTATTATTTCCACCAATGCATAGATTATAGTTTGAAAAACGCTTATCCACACTATCCCATTGAACAAAACACCGAGATCAATTTTCCACATCATTGCAACAGTTTAAATATAACACTACCGACACAAACAAAATTAAAGCAGAAAATACAGGGCTTTATTAAGAATTGCCTTGTTATACAACTACTCTACTGCTTTGGTTCACTCTGTACAAAGACTCCAGAGCAGGCAGAGGTGGACCATATTTATTACTCCTCACATTCTTTATTCATTGATTTGCCAATGGCAGTATCAACTCATTCCACAAGACAAAGTTGGTTTCCACATTGAAACTTGAGACCTAATAGCCCTTCTGCTATTTTTATCCTCCAATTATAACTCTGAATATTCTTGTTATCACTAAAAATACAATATTCTTTTTAATCTTGTTACATTCTTGGCCTTTGTGACTTGGCAGTGAGTTCCATGCCCTAATTACAAGTTTTATATGTAGAGGTAATTACAGGTTGGGGTTTTTTTATCAGTTTTGAAAGTTACCTTTTAATTCTGCTTGATGTTCCTCTGCTCATGTTAAATGAGAGAGAACACAGTCATCTGATCTACTGTACTTAGACCATTATTTTACTGCACCCTCTTTCTTGATCTTCCCTCCAAAGTGAAAAAAGGCCTAATTTTTCAAACAAGAGTTTTTTCCATATCCTCATTTATTCTCATTACCCTTCCATGATCCCACTTTAGGTCTTCAATACATTTTTTGAAACAGGGAAAACAGCTGCTGAAATTGTGCAATCTCTCTACTGAACACAATGTGCCACCTGCATAACAGTGGAAGATGAGGTCCTGAGAACTCAGTTCTGTGCAGAGCCATGCTTTTCGAGTCATAAATATTAATGATTCAGAGACTTTCCAGTCTGACTTCCCTTGACACAATGTCATGGTATCTAATGCAAATTCTGCATGAAATCTGTAAGTTCTTTTTACACATAAGCATATCTTCTTATTTTAAATCCACTTTCAACACTAGGCCTTCAATTAACAGTAAGCCTCTGTTACCTGCCTGTACTTTACTTCTACAGTTTGTTGTTTTCTCTCAGTTCCCAGGCCAGGAAACTCTTCCTGTGTGACTTACAGAGCTAGAAAACACCAGGTTGGGGAAAAAAAAAATTGTAGATACTTCTAGGCTGTGATGGTAAGAAGTTACTGCTTAACCTTCTATCAAATAAACAAAATAGATTGAGCTACTAGAGCTTCGTTTTTTAAGACATTGGTCCTAAACCTTGCATTCTCCTTGAAAGCCTCTTTAGTTTTTCAACTTCTTTTAACAGTACCTCAGTATTGGTCTCACTAATGCTTAGTGGTAGGAGTCAACTTTGACCAAATACACTCAGTACTTTGAATTATAAAGAGGAAAGATTGTGCCATATGTGGAAATGTAAGGTCAATTACTGATAGAGATGTTAACATCTTTCTGCTGAATGAGTCAGCAGTGCCCTGGTAGCCAGGAGGGCCAACCGTGTCCCGGGGGTCATCAGGCACAGCATCATCAGCTGGTGGACAAAAGTGATTGTCCCGCTCTGCTCTGCACTGGGGCGGCCCTCACATCAAGTACTGTGTGCAGTTTTGGGTACCACAGTATAAAAAAGATACTAAGCTATTCGAGAGCATCCAAAGGAGGGCAATGAGGATGGTGAAGGGTCTGGAGGGGAAACAGTAGTAAGAGCGGCTGAGGTCAGTTGGTCTGTTCAGCCTGGAGAAGAGGAGACTGAGGGGAGACCTCATTGCAGTCTACAACTTCCCCATGATGGGAAGTGGAGGGGTAAGTACTGATCTCTTCACTCTTGTGACCCGTGACAAGACTCAAGGAAATGGCATGAAGCTGACTCGGGGAAGTTTAGGCTGGATATTAGAAAAGCGTTTTTCACCCAGAGGATGGTTAAGCAGTGCAACAGGCTCCCCAGGGAAGTAGCCACAGCACCAGGCTTGGGCCTGACAGAGTTCAAGAAGCATTTGGTAACACTCTCAGACACATGGTGTGACTCTTGGGGTGTCCTGTGTAGGGCCAAGAGCTGGACTCAATGATCCTGATCGGTCCCTTCCAACTGAGCATATTCTATGATCCTATGATTCTCTAACCATTCTTAATTCTAGCAGTGTGTTCTTAAATGTAAAGAAGTAAAGAGAGGTTGTGGCTTCATAAGACACACTGGTCAAAAGAAAAACACTGAAGTTGCTGAAAGAAGTGTCCTAACAACTGATCTAGCAGAGTCAGACATATCTGTTATACATCCTAATTTGCAAGCAAATAAGCAGCTACAGCAGGAGCCTTCCTTAGCAGTGCAGTGCATATATGACTGAGCTCAACAACAGAAAGGAAGAATATGGGACCAGTGGAAGTGGGCACATGATGAGAAGGAATACAGGAGCATTGGCCAGGTGCACAGGGATGGAATTAGAGAGCCAGTGCTTCCATGCAGTTAAAATTGGTGAAGGATGGCATGGGTAAGGACACTTTTGCAGCAAAATGGGAGACTGAGTAAAATCTAGGCCCCCTGCTGAATGCAGCAGGTGACCTTGTGACACAGCACACATGTACTCACTTTGTCTCAGTATCTACCGGCACAGTCTGCCTGCAGGCCTCCCAGAGTTCCACGTCAAGTAGAAGGAACAAGTCAAGGTCTAATTAAACAAGCTAGAAATGTCATACAAGTCCATGGGATTGGACAGGATACATTTGAGAGTACTAAGCGTGCCCGCAAAAATCATTGGAAGGGCACTCTCTCCCTTGTGAAAGGTCACAGTGATCCGAGGAGGTTTCTGACAAATGCAAAAATGTTACGTCTGTCTTAGAAAATTGCAATAAGGAATATCTGGGTGATGAATGGCTGATTAACCTTCTCTCAGTTGCTGGGAAAATTATGGAGCAAGTACTCATGGAAATCATTTCCATTTCCACAACAACAAAAATGTTATTGAGAGGAGACATCTTGAATTTCCCAAGGGCAAACTGTGCTTAGCTACTCTGATTGCCCTCTACAACTACATTACCAGGCTCTCTGGGTGAGGTTAGAATAGATATTGTTCCTCTTTTCTTTAGCCAGGCCTTTGATACAGTGTTTCAGCATCCAGATAGAGGTGGACTACAAGGTGGGTTAAAAACTGATCAGATCACAGGCCTCAAGAGGTAGATAATAACTGTTTCATATCCAATTCGCCAGCAATTCCAAGGGGTATTTCCTGGGATCAAAACACAGGCTGATATTATTTAACGTTTTCATCTGTAACTTGCATGATGAGACCCTTTGGAAGTACAAGGTGATGCCAAATCAGGGGAATTGAAGTTCCAAAAAGACAAATGCCAAGGTTCCGCATCTGGGACAGGATACACCTATGGAGAAGTGCAGGCTGGAACTAACGGTTCTGCAAGAGAGGACCCAGTGGACCACAAACCAACAAAGTCAGCAGCGTGTGCTTGTGGTAACGAAGAGTAACCACATCTTGGAGTGCATTAGGAAGACCACAGACAGCAGGTCAAGGGACATGATTATTGCCCTCTATTCAGCACATATGAAGTCACATCTAGAGCACTGTGTTCGGTTTGTTCTCTTGCCAAATAAAAGAAAGACTGAAGAGAATTGAGTGAAGGGTTATTAAGTGTGGAGGATCAATTGTCGGATTGGGAAAGATACAAGAAGTGGAGAGAGCTGTATGGAAATTGAATAGACTGTGAACTTTGAACACACCAAATGGACCTTCACATCACGGACTGACTGTTACTTTCCCCAGTTATACTGTGTTATTTGTTCCTACTGTTGTGCTTCTGTTTGTCACTGGTTTTTATGAAATTTTAATGTACCCTCCATGTTAGCCCTTCTTCCCCCTCAGACTTTCCCGCCTTAAGTTGTTTACCCCCTTGTTCTCCCCTGCTTTCCCGCTCCTCTGTTACTGATTGGCTAAGGTTTGCCGCAGTGCAGAGTGAGCTCTCATTGGCCCTTTCCCCTAGATACTCCAAGGTTACACCTACCTCTCCCTTATTCTCCAATCATTGTTTTCCCTGGGTTGTCAATCCCATGCTCCTCCCCAGTTCTGAATCTTCCCCTCAGACCTACCCTATTTAAGTCCCTGTTTTCCCTTAATAAACTGGCATTGCTTCACCGACCTTCAACTGTGTCTTGACCCCCATTCGCAGTGCCGCGTCCCCATTCCCTTTGCCCCTCGGGCCGTGGCAATTAAGGTAGCTAGGAGCTTTGACATATAAGGAGGTTGAGGGACCTAGGAATACCAATATTCTTATCAACTTTAATGGGCATTTACTGCCAGAGCATGCTTAGCAACATTCCTTATGTTCTTATTATGAGACCAGATGCATTTTGGTAGTTCCGTCCAGAAGACCTACAATGGCTATAAGTATATATTAGAGCCCACTAATGTCACCAGTGCAGTACCTAGTGATGATGTGCCACAGCAAACTTTGAACTGAGTTCCACACAGACATTAAAAGGTAGCCTGAATGTAGTACTGTCCTGCAAGCAGAAACTCCCATGGCTCTTCCATATTTCTGTGCCTGACAAACTCACTCCTTCTTGGAGACTGTTGCACAGAAAAAATGAATTCTACAGCAAACTGGCATCCTACCCATGAATGATTTTCCATTTATAGTTGCAAAGCCACTGCTAACTAGTTTATAAAATATTTCTGCAACTATAATTGTTTGGAACCACTGAACTGCATGTTCCAAGTCAGATCAAAGGAGCACCACAAACCCATGAAAGGCTTATGTGTAAAGACAGGGTAAATTCCATGTCTGGGATCCATCTGTAATTCTGTCAAACCAAGATGCTTGTAGCTGTATACAAGTTAAATGTCTGTCTGCCAAAATTATGTGGATGAAGAACAAATACTCCCCTATCGCTTTTTTTTTACAGTAACTACCTTGTTTTATTTCATGTTAGATACGTAATAACCTCCCTTTTACACTGTTGTGAAAATATAAATCAGATTGGGAGTTACATCAATGCCAGAATTGATCACGGAATTTTCAATTAGCATTTTGCTACAAATGTAGATGTGTAAAAGTATGCCATATTCTTTTGACTCAAAATATTACAGCTGACACAGCTGAAGAAGATGTAGCTTAAACTCAGCAGGATTTTGAGGGAACTGTATCATTTTCCTGAACGGGTTCAAGGCAAGTGTATGACTGATTTACTACAGATTGGCAACACAAAGATTCATTTAAGATATTCCAAATATAGTTGGAATGAAAAGGCTCAATGTTTTTACATTTGCACACTAGGATATATGCATGATTTTTCATGTTTTGCCATGTAAAAAAGTAGTAATTAATATCAACTTGCAGTGTTAATTCCCTAAATAATTAGCACTTACACATATTAATATTTCATGCCAGTTCTCTCTACTTAAAAATATTTTCTATTTCAATAACTTGAGATTTCATTTTGGAAGTGAGAAATACTTCCTCTCCATTTAAAACAATACTCATAACAAGCCACTGACAAGGGTTACAACGGCAGATACAGCTAAATATTTTAAAATAAGCCTGGAACATGTACTGTGAGATCACAAAATCTACTCTTTGTAGTTGTTTACATTTCAGCAGCAATAAACATAAGTATAGCATGCCTATACTACTACTGGGAGAAACTTGCTAAAAACTTATTTAATGTGATTTGAGACAGCCAAAAGGCAGGATATGTAATGCAAATAAAAATAACAATAATATAAAAAAGCAGCTTTCTTATTGCTTTATCTGATAAATCCAAATCATTAGCTTTAAGAAAAAAAAGTAATTCATAAACATGGAAGCTCCTGAATTCTTCAGCTTCTCAATAAACTCCATGATTTATTTTGGAGCCTTTGCAAATGCCATGGTCCGCAAGAGAGGTGGTACCTTTCATAGCCCAACTGATCTAGCTTCAAAAAATACATTCTGGGACATGAAGGGTTGAAATCTCGCCTGAAAACTTGACCTTTACATCAGCTGGTCTAATCTAATAAAAGAAATTACCTCTCCCTAGAAGTCCTTGCTTTGTTTATGGGTACGACTGCCTGACATTACAGCACTCCTATTATCAGGCAATGCCAACTGCAAGGATCAGGGTGGGAAGGGCTGCCAAGTGCTTGTCCAAAAACACCCTCACGTTGGGGATCCCCGTGAAGCACCGATATCTGCATTTTTTTCCTGTTGTGCACCTGGCCCGCGGTGTGACAGGGGCGGCGGTGCCAGGGGCTGTCTGCAGACGTCGTGGTGCTCCCCGGCTGAGCGCCTTCCCTGTGCTCACTCGCGTCTGGGCCGAGCTCTCGGTAGCTGCTGGAGATTAAGATATTGTTGCCCGCACAGGACCGCACTCAATATCTAAAGCAGTGGCCCAGGGCTTTGCTGGACAGACGCTCGCCAAGATCCTCCGGATGCCCCCGGGCTTCCCTCTTCCCCTGGGCTCCCCCAACTGCCTCGGTCTCCCCCAACAGCGGCGGGGGCCCGACCACCGTTACGGGACCGGGCGCGGGCAGCCCCGCGAGCCCCGCCGGCGGGACGCGCCCGCGCCGCGATTCCTGTTGATCCAGCGCCCCCTGCGGGGCGGGGCGGGCAGGACGGAGACGGCAGCGCCGGGAAGTGGAACAGCTCCGTGCCCTCTCCCGACGCGGCGCCTCGTCGGGACGGGGAGCGGAGAGAAGCCCTGAGCCGAGTCGCGCCGCCGGAGCTGCGGCGCCCGCCGTCGCGCCGCACCGGCCCCGCGAGGCTTCCGCACAGGGGAGGTGACTGACGGAGGCAGGCACGGAGGGCAGGCGCCGGCGTCCCCCCGCCTTGGCACGGCGCCGGGCTGCGCCAAGCCGAGGGGGCAGCACCGGGGAGAGGGAACCGCCGCGGAGGGCGGGGGAGCGCCGCGTGCTGACTGGGGAGCATCGGCTGGCTGAACCGTCGCGCCTGCGCTACGCGCACTACAGGCTGGCTCCGCGGAGCCACCGTGCCCCGGCTCTGTTGGCGTCCCGCCCCTGCGCAGCCCCGGCCGCGGCGGTCCGGCCCGGTCCGGCTCGGCTCGCAGCGCCTTTCCCGCAGCCCAGGGCGAGGCGGGGCGGGTTCGGCGCCGCTGCATTCACGGCATTCCCGCCCTGCCACCGCCCGGCCGCGCGCCACCGCATGCAAATGAGAACGCTCCCCATTGGCCGCACCGGGAGCCCTTTGAAAGGGCGCGCGGCGATTGGCCGCGCGCGGCGCTAACGCACGCCGGAGGATCTCCTCCCGCTCCGTCCTTTTTTTTTTTTTTTCGCCGCTAATGTGTGATGCGTTCCCTCTCAGACAGGGTGTAACTGTGCGCGCCGCTTACTACAAACAAGTAGTTCCCAGCCCCCCGCCCTCCCCGCGCTCGCCCGCGCGGTGGGGCGGGTACGGGACGCTGCAGTCGCGGCCGCCGCCCCGCGGGCGCCCCGGCGCGGAGGGGAGGGGGCGGCGGGGGCGGTGGGGAGAGGTGTTCCCCCCTCCCCTCCCCCGCGGAGGGATATCCTTGGCGCGCTTGCCGCACTCTGCCCGCACCAAAATATTGGGAGTTAAGAGGCGGCTCGGCGGCGCCGCCGGCTCAGAAGCGCGCGGGCAGCTCGGCGGCGGCGCGATCGGTCCTGTGCCCGCCACGGCTCTACTGCGGTGCCCAGCCCGCTCCTGCCGCCGCGGCCCCCGCAGGGGCGGGCTCCACGCACGGCCCCGCACCCCCCGGACTCGCCTGCCTCCGGGGAGGGCTCTACTTCTGGCTGCGCCTGCCTGCGCCCCGAGCGGCTCTCGCCGGCTGGAAGAGGGAGCGCGGGAGCGGCGCGCTCGCTGACTGCGTTTCTCCAGAGGACTTGGTGCGACTGGCGCCTGGATCGCTGCCGGCCGGGACACCCCCTCCCCCCCAGGACTCCGTCGGTGCCTGCTCCCGACCGAGGAAGGAGCTGCGCAGAAGATATCGGCGGCCCGCCGCCCTCCGCCGGCTCCGGAGCGAGGAGAGCCGCGCCAAGCGCTGAGCCGGGAGGACGCCGGCGGAGCTACCGCCGGGGACTCGCCGTTTTCCCCCACTCAGAAGATGTTGCTCTCTAAGTTCGGCTCGCTGGCGCACATCTGCAGCCCCAGTATGGACCACTTGCCTGTGAAGATCCTCCAGCCAGGTACGGGGCTAGGGTGTCCCCTGCCAGCGCCGCGCCGGTGGGCGCGGGTCGACCCCGCGTTGCCGGGGCCGGAATCTCGCAGCCCCCGGAGCTGCATTTGGGGTTTTTATTTTTTTTTCTTAATTGAAGAAGACAATATATTAAAAAAAAAAAAAGCCTCGGTCGGAATCAGGGCAGCGCGCACAGTACGCGTCCGCTGGGCAGAGCATTTGTGGGCTTTTATTTTTTTTTAATTTTTTTTTTTTTTAATTTCGGGCGCAGCACGGCTGCGGACACTGACGCGAGTGTTTCCCTCTCGTTTCCCCAGTGAAAGTGGAGAAGGAGCCGTTTGATAAAGTCTACCAGGTGGGCTCCGTACTGGGCAGCGGGGGCTTCGGCACCGTGTACGCGGGGAGCAGGATCGCCGACGGGCTGCCGGTGAGGAGCGGGGCGCCCGGGCGGGGGCGGCGGGCGGGATCGCGGCGCGGGAATCTGCGGGCGCGGGAAGCGGCGGGCGCGGCCGGCCCGGCCCTTCGGCGGCGGAGCGCAGGCTGAGCCCGCCCCGCCGCTCACGGCGCCTCCTTTCTCCCCGCTCTGCAGGTTGCCGTGAAGCATGTGGTGAAGGAGCGGGTGACCGAGTGGGGTACGATTGTAAGTACCTGGGGGGGACTCCGGGGGTGCCGCGGGGCTCCACCGCGGCGGGGCCATTGTGTGGGTGGCGGGGCCCGCCCCGCTGGCGCGGCCTCTGCGTCGGGAGGGAATTTGGCGGGGGTTCGCCGCCGCAGCGCCGCGCCCGCCCCTCGGACTGCGGCAGCGGCGGAGGGGGGCCCGTCGGCCGCGCCCTCTTTCCCCGCCATGCACGCCCTCCTCCCTCTTGCCCCTCCCCACCTCCTCCCCTCGGCGAGGGGGCGCCCCGGGCCGCGCCGCCCCCCCGCTGACCCGCGTCCCCCTCTCTCTGCTCAGAGCGGCGTCATGGTGCCCCTGGAGATCGTACTCCTGAAGAAGGTGGGCTCCGGCTTCAGAGGGGTCATCAAGCTGCTGGACTGGTACGAGCGGCCCGACGGCTATCTGATCATCATGGAGCGGCCCGAGCTGGTGAAGGACCTGTTCGACTTCATCACGGAGAAGGGCGCTCTTGACGAGGAGACGGCCCGCGGGTTCTTCCGGCAGGTGCTGGAGGCGGTGCGCCACTGCTACGGCTGCGGCGTGGTGCACCGGGACATCAAGGACGAGAACTTGCTGGTTGACCTCCGCACGGGCGAGCTGAAGCTCATCGACTTCGGCTCGGGAGCCCTCCTCAAGGACACAGTCTATACCGACTTCGACGGTACGTGTCCTCCCTGTACGGGGGGCAGACCCCTGCTCACCTCCTGGGGTGATGCCCACCTTAGAACCACCGCTTAGAACGTTCCCAGTGCCTGGCAGCAGCGAGCAGTGCCCCTGACACGGGGGTTCATATCAGGTCTACCGGTAATGGAAACCTGTGGACCCGAAGCAGCTTAGGGGTGTTTAGTTGCGTAGGAAAAAAGCGATTCCATGCAGTGACGCAGCAGTTTCTGTTTCCCTGTCTTGGAAAAAGCGGTTTTTTTTCCTAGAGGGCGATCTGTTTACATGGAGGCTTTGCCAGTGTCGGATGTTTCCATGTGTGGATATGCAGTTCTTATATGCAGTGCTTTTTTTAACTCGGAGCGGTACCTCCCCTTCCCATTCCGGCAGTGTCCTGGAAATCCCGCATTGCAGATTTTAAAGCGATGGGGATATAAGTGTGCTCCCTCAAAATGACTTGATGTAGATTTCAGGGCCAGGGTCGATGCTTTAGAGGTGGGAAAGCTGAACATAAGCCAGTGTGTGACCAGAGAGAGCATTTCCCCCAGTCCTTGGTGTGTGACTGATATAACGGGGCCTCGCTCCCCCCGTTTCCCCCGCCCCCAGCTGCCGCACTCACATCTGTTTGTTGTGAAACCCGAAGCCCTGCCGCACGTGACCCTCGGCATCACGAATTCCCCGTTTTGTTTGGTATCCAAGGAGCCCGCGGGCACCGGAGGGAGGGGAAGGGTGGGGAGGCGGGTTGGGAAAAACTGCCGCATAGAAGCCCGAGGGGGGCCTTAAAAACACAGAAATCGTAAGCGGCCCTATTTTGTTTACTGCCCTGTGGAATTGGATAAAGCAGATTAGCTCCATGTAATGCGGGCAGACCTGAGTTTCACCTTCTTGTCGCCCTCTCCTCCTCCCCGCCAGCCCCCTTTGTCCTTTTGTGTCTATTTTTGGTGTGATGCTGCAGACGCCACGTGGTCAGTGAAAGGGAGCTCGCCTCAGTAAACAGTCAGCTGATGGGGCTGTGTTATTCCTTGCAACGAAATAGCACAACCGGATGGGCCAAGTCTGTTGATGGTGTAACCCCGCAGATGACCTGAAATTACACCGCTAATGGCTTTGGCCTGTAAAAAATTGAAAGCTTCTTTTTTTTTTTTTTTAATTCCCAAATGTCAAATTCATGAATTTAATTTAGGCCTGCCAGAAGGAGCTGAACAACGAGGAAGCACTTTAAACCTTTTTTTTTTTTTCTTCTTTCAGGAACGAGAGTATACAGCCCTCCAGAGTGGATCAGATACCACAGATACCATGGGCGATCAGCAACAGTATGGTCTCTGGGAGTTCTGCTGTATGATATGGTTTGTGGAGACATCCCTTTTGAGCAAGATGAAGAAATCTTGAGGGGACGGTTATACTTCAGGAGAAGAATTTCACCTGGTGAGTTCTATAGGGGTCAAGTGGTTTTTTGGGTTTTTTAAATAATCCTGTACATTTGAGCTTGTACGGGTGGATTTTTATTGCTCGGGATTGTCTTTTTTTACTTTCTTAGTATAACATAGCTTTCTTTTTTTTTTTGGTACAGAATGTCAACAGCTGATCAAATGGTGCCTTTCACTGAGGCCTTCAGACAGACCAACACTTGAGCAAATTTTTGACCATCAATGGATGCACAAATCTGAAGTAGTGAAGTCTGAGGACTGTGACATAAGGCTACGGACCCTTGATACTGATGTATCTAGCACAAGTTCAAGTAATGAGAGTCTGTGAATTACTAAGGACCTCGCACTGGGAGGGGAGCTACAAGCAGAAAGACCACAGTGCTGCTGCCAATACATAGGAGGGGCTAGAAAAATGCATTCATTATTCTGTAGTTGAATCTTTGTCTGAGGGACTTGATTTTGTTTTCCCCCTTTGCTGGTTTCTGCTTTGGAATGAGAGATTTCCTTTGGAAACGCTGATGTTTGGGAGTTGCAGGCCAGTACTTAGTCAAAGACTGACCTTATTAAGAAAGCAGTGACCTCTTGAATACATGGTAAACTTTTTTGCTCTCATAGAGCCTGGACTAGATTTTATTTGCTTTTGAGTGCCTTTTTGAAAGCTGCTTCAGTGGGACTTTCTTTTTTGAGCTGTCTATGTCCAAAGAAGATCCAGTTCATTATAGGAATTTGCTCCCTTTAGACTCAGTGCTGGAGGAAGCAGCTCCTATGATGCATTGGAGAACCTGTTTGGTGATTGAATGAAGTAGTCCCATCCACTGGTGATGGAATACTTGAACACAGACATTTCACTCTGTCCCCCCCCGCCCTTTCCAAATCGAACCCACCTCTGCTGCTCAAAATATTTCCTATAGCCTGCACAGAAATATGAACAGGTATATCGGCTTCTTTGTCAGAAACATTTATTCATGTTTCCTTTTATCATCTCTACCATTGGGCATGAGAAGCCCCTTTCTCAACTCCCCCTGGCCTTTTGTCACCCTGCGAGTCTTAAAGTATGTATGGGCATGATGAATGCACAATCAATGCAATATTCAAGGACTTTTACTTTTTTTTTCCATACCTGTATAATATGTTTATGTAAACTTGGTTTTTCCCATGTACTATACAATTATTTATTGTTTGGAATTTAGAAGACCTCCCACAGTTTTCAGCTGTGGCTATTTATTTGGTTAATTTATTTGGTTAGAATTATTCAACACTGTGCTTTCCCCTCCTTCTCTCCATGGGAATTCTAGTGGTTTGCCCATGGCACTTTTTTTTCTGCATTCCTGTTAACTTTTTGTTAAAAAAAAATAAAATTCTGACCTTATCAGTTTTTTTGTTGGAAGATGGGAAATTGTTGTACAAAGTCTAATTTAAGGGAAATAGAATGACTTTCTAAAGTTAGTCAGTATGCCTTTTGTCTGGTATTGTTGTACCAGAAATGTAAAGTAATGCTGTTTGGAAGGGTTTTAAATTATTGACATTGTACAGTCTCCGTGCATTGGCTCTGGAAGGTAGAGTGGCAGAGTCATAAACCTTAATTTATTTTAATAGCTGTGTTTCTGTGATCTGGTTGCATTTATGCAGCTTGGATTTGAATTTTTTTTCTTCTGTTTAACAGTGTGAAATGTATGGAGATCATATTTTTTATACAGGTATTTCAATTAAAATTTTGTATATAACAATTCTGTGTTTGTGTGCTTTTATCTTAACTATCAAGTTACTCTTGATGGTAGCTGGGGAACACACTCTGTTGTCATCTCAAACACTGTTACCATCTTACTCTGTCAAAGGCATGCAGCAGCTGACCTTGAGTAGGTATATGGACTATGCCATTACACAGTGATCGTTTTAGGAGAACTAAGCAATCCCTCATCTGGACTGTATCTACTCCTTGATTACTGTACTTGATTTTGGACTGAAGAAGGAGTACAATAGAACAGCACTAATGGCCTACATTAAAGGGAATAGGCCTGTAATTGTGAGACTTTTAACTGTAAACTGTGAATAACTGAAATACCAGTGTCTTCGAGTATAACAAGGAAAGATTTCTATAGCTGCTGGTGGTTACTGTTTTCACGGTTGACATGTTTACTTTCCATTACATTCAGTTTCCTTCTTCCTGGGGGTGGATGAGGACTTCCTGTGCCTTTACAGGAAAGGGACAGCATTCTTGGAGAGCAGGGCGACTTGTTTTCCTTCAACTCCCTTAGATTATCTGAAAAGACTGCTGTGTCACTTGATAAAGTACAGGGGAGTATGTGCTGTTCTCATCTATAGCAAAGAGCAAGAGAAATGTCCTCAGCATTTGTCTTGGCACGTTGGGAGTCAAGTCCTGCAGATTATCGAGTTCATCCTGCTGCCTCTGCAGCCGGAGACTGACCTGACTTGGTCTTTTTGTGGGGGTGGTAGCGATTTACTAGATTTAACTACCACAGAGGGATATTTACCACAAGGTATATTTAAGGATGTGTTCGTACTTAAAGGTGCTGTGTAGTTCTCAGATAAAGGGCTAGGCTTAGCATCTGTGGGGTTTATGTTATTTCCCTTTCTGGGGATCTTTCTGCCAGCTCATCTGCTATTATTTTGGTTCCCTGTGGGGAATATATCGCTGACATCACATCAAGCTCCTGATGCTAAGTAGTTCAGACTCAAAATGCCTGTAAATAGCAGGAGGTAAAGCTGAAGGAAAAAGATCATTTATGGTCTGTGCAGTTCTCTGAAGACATGGAGGGAAGGTGCATAGCTTTTACTTGGCATAAAAAAAGTTCAAATTACTCTATTCGGGGGGGAAAAAAAACACCTAACCACAGTTATGTCCATCAATTTCTTTACTATGTTTTCTGCTTTTGTTCCTTTTTCATTTTAGACTTGCTTCTCCAGTTTTTAATGAAAATCTGTACATATACTCAACCTAGTCCCTAAGAAACTCCCACATACATGAAAAACCCTATTGGAGCTCTATTCATAGAAGTAAAAGATTCTATGGTTAAGATTACTTAGGAAAATCACATAATGTCCTAAGAGAAGAATGCTTAAAAGTGAATATTTTGAATTTTGCTTGGAAATGAGAGATTTCTTTTGCTTAAGAGGGAAGGATTCAGGTACACTACAGGAGAGATGATCCCAGCGCCTACTGCAGTTCTTTAGGGAAACACGTTTCTAACCACAAGTGGTCCCTGGAGAAATTCCAGTAGCTGACAGTAATTAACATCTTCCACTCCAGTGGCTTCATATGTTCACAGCTGTAGAGAGAGATGGCAGCGAGGCCACACGGGTGAGCTTCAAAAGGCTACCAGAAAAGCGATTCTAAAACCACGTTTGTAAAGCGATTGTTGATTGCTGAGCTAGGGACTTTCAACATTTCCACAGGAGCTGATGTTACTCTCCTTAGCTTCACAGAGAATCACTGTTGAAATGGTCTGTTTTGAAACATAAAAACTAGGTTTTCACCTTTTGCTACTGAGGCAAAATGCATTAAAAAGATAAAGGTCAAAAGGACACGGGCATGAGTGCTGACTCCCCTCTGGGATTAGCTCAACATAAAAGGTGTACTTTCAGTACTGCACAGGCAGCTTTCGTTGTGAAACTCCCCTGTACACTAATAGAAGCCATGTGGCTGAAACACCATATACCGAAAGTAACGATTTTTAAAAATAGCTTTTCATTACAGTTGAAAGCTGGAAAATGATGTGTTAATATGGTTCCATTAGCTGAGTGTTTCTGCCAAAATGAGCAAGTTGGTGACAGCTCTTGGTTCCTCCTGTGCATTAAATGTTGTTTCTCTGGGATCCTCCTCTTCATACTCTCTCCCCACTAGGTTGGTTTTCAACAGCACAGGGCTTGAAAAGTAAAATTCAGCAGGTCATTCAAAACACTACCATTTAAATCAGAGCCTGTTTTAACCTTGAAAAATTGATTTACTAATGATCATACGTATGTATGTATGCTACTGACTTCATAAGGGATATTTCAATACATTTTAATGCAGAAAGATCTTTAACAATGTATTGGTTTTTGTCATTGATATCCCTAATAAAGGTCATTCTCCTGCATGCATAAGCATACACTCGCTTCTTTTTTTTTTTCCCTTTTCGTTAACTAAGCTTATATTTACTGAGGCAGCCAAACAAGAGCCCTTTGAACAAAACTATCAGAAGGATGTTAGAAAGACTGACGAGGGTATGTTCTCACCAAACACTTATGGTTGTCTCTCAGTGGTTTACTGACCTCTGTTGGTGAAATTAAAGTACATGTTCCAAAAATAATGATGCATAAATTGGGGTGATGTTAAAGCACTGGTAGCTGATATTTTTAGATATCAGTGAGTATGGCTAATACTTAAATATACCACAATGTTTGAAAAGATACCACTAAAAAATGAAAAAAATTAAATTACTACAGATATGAAAATAACTTTTCAATAAAAATGGGAGAGGGGAGTATGAATTCAAAAGGCTGTCAACTCTGCATCTGCTGTTACAGCGGTAACCTGCCTAGTGTTCCCCTAGTCACCTACATGACTCTTGGCACGAGCATTTGAGAGCATATTAGCCCTCATTCTTCCACTTCATTTCAGTCACAATGAGAAGCACTTTTCTTCTGACATACAGATGGGCAATGATTCTCAGTGGTGTAACTAGATAACAGAACATTGTGGCCCTATCAGCCTATTATTAGCGGAATTTTTACTACTAACAGCAGTAATGCTACAATTGGCAGCAGAAGTCGAGATGGTGGCATTTTAGTTTCATTGTAATACAGTTTTTGATATTGTACCGAAATTTTCTCTGCTTGTAAATTTGCAATTACGTAGTTTTGTGGTTATCTGTGATTTAAAAATTTAATATGTTTTTGCCTAAGGTGTTCCTTCAGGAAACTGATTTACCAGAGACATACTAAGCTTTGGTTATATTGCAGAACTGCTGAACAAAGTGACAAGGAGGCCACAAATCCATGCAACTAAAAATGAATTTAAATCTGTATCAGACAGAATTCCTAAATAATTTCAGAGAGAGTTTGTTTCATAGCTGGTGAATTTATGTGATCACAAAAAGATGTGGGCATAGAGACACATCAGTTCTTTTTTTTTGCTGAAGAGAAGTGATTCTAGAGAACTCCAGGACTGTAGTCTAACTCAAGGCAAAATGAGGAGCAGTAACATACATTTATTAAATTCTTACTGACATTTTCTTTGCTTGCAATCCCACCCCTTCTAGTCCAATAAATTTAAAAGGTATTCAGTCTTTGGATCCTTTACTGCTCATAATCTAATATTTGTAATACAGCCTGGCACAAGTTTTAAGAAATGTTAAGTGGTTTTTAAATATCTGATAAAATCAGTGTGTTTATATCTCAGATGCTAGGATTTCCTTTTCCTTAAAATGCTATGAAGGAAATTACTTGCCTACGGAAACATTATGCTTACATAATAATATAAATTCAATATAGGTCTCAGATTAGCTGTGTTTAAGCTCTAATTAATATGGTCTTAGTAAGAACGTTATCTATTATAGTTAATACTCTGCTAATTGACTACACAAACCATTATGTAAAAAGCTGCTTATACTAGTCCACTAAGAGAATTAATGAGACCCATACTTTGACTTGTACTGTTTCTCAGGTAAGTCTGTGTTAAACCTGGAAATTACAATTAAGTCATAGATAGCAGAGTAACTTGTGGATCAATGTGATTCTTTGTTTACTATTAATGACTCAGCAGTCACTTTAAGTCTCCAATCAGGAATAAGGAAAGATACCAGGAAATTATACTGAAAACCAAAGTATTTTGGTAGAGAATTTTGAAGCAAATGTTTTATCATTTTATGAATCATTGCCTGTGTAATACCTAGTTGGAATTTTTTCTTTTATATAAGTTCTACTGGAAAAAATGTTGTTTTGTAGAAATAAAAAAGCTTTACTTGAAACACTTATTTTGGCAATTATGAATGGTCTGGTTTTAGGGTTGAAGCTTGTCTCTCCACTTTTCTGCTTCCCTTTTTTAGGACAGGAAAATATAAGCATCAAATATCAGTCTATTCCAATTGAAACATTAATATGTTAACAAGCATATGCTATAAAACGTTGGAGTGGGGATCCCCTATAATTTTTTTTTTCAAAAAGTTTCCAAACCTAATAGAGTCATGAAAGGGAACAGTCTCTTTCAAGATCATCCTAAGGGAAGATATCCATTAACTGTGGGTAAATGCTCCCATGTTCAGACTCCATGCAAGGTTTTTTCTTTTTTCTTCTTTTTTTCTTTTCATTTTTTGGGGTCAGGATGAGACAGGGGTATTTTTAGGGTTTTTTTAAATGTGTAAGTACTAGC
Organism: Neopelma chrysocephalum; assembly: GCF_003984885.1. NCBI lineage: Eukaryota > Metazoa > Chordata > Aves > Passeriformes > Pipridae > Neopelma > Neopelma chrysocephalum. Next base: position 5,470,670 of record NW_020897704.1, read on the forward strand.
AAAAACCTTAATATATAAAGATTTACATCAACATAGAAAAGTGTAACAAATCTTTGCTTAGAGGGAAATTGTCTACTGTCCAGGTAGATGTAAATAGATAACAAACTTAATCCACAGGAAGGCAGATTAAGCTGTGGTAAGGAAGAGTTTTATATCTGTAAGGCTAGCTGAACACCAGAGTAAACAGACTGTGGAATATGGCAAACCATCATTTTTAGAAACAGGTATTTTTCATAAATCATCTAAAAATTACAGCTAATTTAACATTACTTTGAATTTCATCAGCCTAATGGTCTCAAGTTATAAAAAGATATTTCAGTCCACAACATCCATCTGCTTCTTGAACCAATATAAAATTTATTGATGATGCTGCTTTTGCTACTGGCAAAACACTTTTTAATGCAGATTTGATCTAATCAATAGAAGTGGTGACAGACTTTCTCATGATGGTGAGGCTATGGGGCTACTGACCTTTTCTCAAAGCCAGCATAAGCTAAATTGTTCCGCACACTATCCCTTCCTTTTGCTGGTGCACTGATATTGAGATCAATAAATTCATCTGTCTGATAGAAACCCAGTGTAACTGAGGGAATGTGCACAACCACGTGGGTCTGGGGCATGGTGGAAGAGAGATGTTACTGCTGAAGAAAGGATATGTGTAATAACAAAATTTGCTCTAGGTAGGACCATCAAATATACACCCCCCACTTTCTATTTGAAAACAAAGAATCTGCAACAAAGAATTTCCAAGGAATATTGACAAATCCTGCTATTTTTAACCTTATGTGCAAATTCTTTTAAAAGGTTTTTCTTTAAATGAGGTGCTGAGCAGTTGCTTGAAAGGTATGCAGTACCTCAACTACTGATGAAGTGAAAGAACTCAGGTCAGTTAGAATCTTACACAGGTCAGAACTTAATTCATGACTATTTTTACACATTTCAACAGTATGCCCTGCTTTTTAACCAGTTTCACAGGTACATTTGCAAATGAGAAAATACATTAAAGATTTTAGAATTGTTAATCAATCAAAACACATTACTGATATGCATGAAGAAAAGATAAGTTGTAGTGAGAAAAAGAAATGTAAATGAGTTGAGATATCATAATTGCATTTAATGTTTTAGCTCAAGACCTATAATTTCCCTATTTCTCTGTCATTTTGAGTCTCTTCAGTAGTCATGAGCCCCACTGTCGTCTCTAGGATACTTTTACCAATACTCATAGTTTAATATGTAGAATTCTAATATACTTAAATGAAAACTTCAGCAACTGATCTTGGAAATCTTGGTCAGTCCCTATGTAAACCATGAATTTTGAATGCATTTTGAAGATACACCATTCCCCAGTCTAGTGGTTGTTGAGGTGATCCACTCAAGTAGCTCTAACAGCTGAGGATCATAATTTTCCTGACAGCTCCTAGCCAATATGTTCTTGATGGCATAGGATCCAATTCTGCAGTTCTTGTCCAAAAATTCCCCTTCTGCCCTTCGGAAGTCATAGCCGCACCCCTATGTAAGATAGCAAATGAGTTATTTGGAAAGCAAGGGCAAGGTAACTTGAAAGAAAAGTAAAGCATAAAAATTATATCAAAACCTGAGTCCTAGGTGGAATTTTTGATAATACCACAAAGAGTAGTTACTCACTAAATGTCTTTTTTTCTCATGTAATTGCCTGTTGGTGTGAAAAAGGGTTCATAACAATGTTGTTAATAATTGATGCCTCTCTTTTCCTCTGCTGAACAGACTTTTCATGTCACCAACTAAGGGCACGATCCAACTCCTTTTATGGTCTGCAACAAACTCCTACCCATATAGGTGATGGGGGAACATGTGTAAGTCATAGTTGCAGAACAGATAATACACACTAAGTTACATTCTTATTATTTAATATTGTTTTAAAAGCTAAGGTCCGTATGGCAAAAACTGCACTGATGCCAATGGTCCTTTTCACCCAGTTTTCACAGTCCTTTAGAAACTTCATTGACTGATTATGCAAATATATATATATATATGATATGAACCCTTTGTCTACATCTTACTGCCACCGTATAGTAAAGCTTTGTCATTTACAGAGCAAAGTAATATTGTTGACATCACTTAACATTTAGCCAAGCTATTAAGAGACCTGAAATTATTTGCTTTTCTGACCAATTTTTCTGTTCTTCTGGAAAACTTTGAATTTCTTTAATGGAAATTTTGCGTAGCACAAGTTCATATATATGACTATATAATTTATTAATATTTCAAACTCCTATAGTAAGTCTTCTCCAATGAACAGATTAGTTTGGCTGAAGCCTACTGACAACTGAGCATCATAAATGATGATTATCAAGGCAATATTAGAAAGTCATAAAGAATCCCTGTACAAACACGAAATTATCAGAGGTGCACATGAAGTTCTCCCAGCTCTTGCAGATGGCCAGTACAAAGTTTACGTGGCACTGGAAACAAACTGAGATGGAAGACACTTCAAACATTGTGATAAGGCATCAAATGACTCGGACTGATTTTCTTCAGGGAAAAATCACTGCGCTTTGCACAGTACTGCACTCCTGGCTGCGAAAATTCAAGTTAATTGATAGCCAATAGCTTAGACCTGGAGAAGAATGTAGCGTGCCACTTGGCACGCTGCCTTTATACAATAAAGAAATCATGTACACTCCCTGTGAGATGGTAGACAAAGAGGCTTTATTTGAATTCGGCGCCCTCATTTATACCCCAATAACACGTGACTTCTAACCAATAGGATTGTCTATCTCTGCGCATGTCCCCTAGCTTCGGTGCCTTCCTGTTGCACCTCGGGACATGTTCCCTACAGAAGAACACAAACATTTTTGTTGAGATGAAAGTATCTTGAAATAAAGTATCTAGATTAACATTTACAAAGCTGTTAACTGACACAGGTTAATGCAATCAACTCAGTGGAGCAGATTCACAGACTTCAGCTAAGGTGTGGTGGTTTGCAAATAAATTTTCCCAGGTAAATTTTCCAACTAACACCTCTTTGAGACCAATGGACAATAAAAAGGCATTAATTTTCTCCTTTTTCACTAGTTTTATACAAAGTCTGTGTGGGAACATTTGTTGGAGTACCTGTTATACCAATTTATCTGTAACGGTCTCAGTAGGGCTAAATGGGGTTAGATCAGTGCCTACTGCAGCCTGATGGATGGTTCTCATGTATATTTCCATGTAGATTGGTCCTCAGAAGGTGATTTGACTATTTAAAGAACAATTTGCCATATTAAAGAATCATGTAAACCTATTCTTTGAAGCTACAGGCCACTGTAAATAGGTAAATGTCATTAAAAAAAAAATAAAGTGAAGAAAAGTTACAATGGCACCTTCTTCTGAATACAGCTACTCACTGATTACCTAAAACTATGGAGCAGCTACTTGCAACAGATCTTCAACACACATGTTTCAGTATAACCATCTCAAAAACTGGCTGGGGTATGTTGTACAAATTTTGACCACAAGCTGGCCTGCATATGCCACTGTAATTTATATAGTTGATTACCTTTCACTTTCTCAAGGATATTAACTGGCATGAACTTTCATTTTTTTCATTTCCAGTAGTTAATTCCCTGTAGAGAGTGACTGAAAACAGTAAACAAAAGCATTTAATCAGAAATTATTACAGTAGGTTTGTCAGCTGTTAATCACCCTGCATTTTTGTACAAGGAGTGAAAATTTCATTAAACCTGAATTGAAACATATTGTTTCCATAGCAGATCAGAAAGCAGTCATCTGTTTAGACTTGTATCCTAAGATTCATTAAAAGTTAGTTACCTGCAACATGCAGGCATTTTGAAATTCATTCTGCTGGGCACTGAATGGAGCTACAATGGGTGAGGATTGTAGCACAGTCAAGTATTCTTTTATTGAAGGTCTTCCAAACTCCTACCATAATGCAGACTGACAGCACAGTGAAGGAATACTAATGAAACTGAATGGGCTTAAAACTGGAAAGTGAAGAATAATAATGAGGAAAAAAATTGCTTCACAGATTTTCAGATTCATTGTGGTAGCCTGGTCTTGTGAATGATATGGGCACTAGAAGTTTGTATAATCGTTCCTGCTTGAATCTTTATGATAATACTGATTTTTTTTAAAAGTGATTTTGTATATATTTGCCATTTCTAGGAAGTAACTACAGCAACTTATTCAAAGCTGATGAAACCTGAATGCTCTAGTGTAACATTCCTCTAGAGATTCAGAAGGAAAAATGCAGTAAAATGACAATGACAGATCACTGTTTATTATTACAGTGAGATGCTTGCAAAACACTGCTTGTTTCCAATGGCTTCTTAAATATATCAGCGTCCTGCTGCATCATCGTTATGTAGGAACGTGTAAGAGGTGCATATCTCATTACTGTTTTCTGGGAGGAACGTTGTATAGGCCCCTGGTCTTGCCAGAGTGCAATAGACACTGCTGTATCCATCAAGATCACTCAACAGCAGCCAGTCATTTGGCCAAAACCAAGATTAAGAGTTGGCTTGTTGGACCAATTGGCAACAGGGGAATCTCATTACTATGTCTGCTGCTTGTTGTGTGTTGTAGAATCTCACTATTACAAAGCTTGAAAAGTTTTGCTCTGTCTCTGCATGTTCCTTGGCCCAGGGTTCACCTCTGGCTATGTGGATTTCTTGTTTCTTCACCATTCTTGACCATTTTTACAACAAACCCTTTAGTTTCACATATCTCTTGACTTCCTTGGTTTCTCTGTCTCTTGCCTCCAGCCCTGACATCAGCGATTTCCTTTCATGTCCCAGGTGTATTGCTGCTGTGATGACATTAAAGGGATTACACTCAGAACATATGGTCAGATGTAGCAGCGACAAGTACAGTACCTCACTGAGAGTCAGATGCAGACATGGGTAAAAAGGTCTTAATGTTTTATATGATTCCTATTTATCATTAGCGGGCATTGATTAAGTAAGTAATATGACTTATCTCAGGCACACAGCTTTGCTCTGAAGCATTTGCAGTCCAGAAAGACAAACAGTAGGCAAAGTGTAAGGGAAAAGGATGAATATATTTTTTAAAAACAAATACCATCTATTTCCACTGGCCCTCTGCCTAGCATTATTAACTTGCAATACTTTGTAGGCATCCAAGTTGAATCTTCCTGCTGTTACTGGAAAATTTTTCTTGGCTCAGATATGAAAACAATTTCCTTTCAAACTCAACACTATGTTGTTACAACATCCACTTTGATAATCTAATGGTCAAATGTGATGACTGTCTCCTGGAGCACCTCACAGGGACACTATTGTTGTGCGACGGTGACCTTACATCTGGGAACAGCCTTGCTTAGGGCTTTCCAAATCTCTTACAAGGCCATATGACAGATATGTGTAAGGCTCCATGCCAGTCACGCTGGTTTAAAAACTCCTTGACAGTCATGCCACTTGTGACTCCCTGTGCTGCTGTGACATATGACCCTTACACTGCAAATATTCTTCTATATTATGCAAGGGTGTCACTACAGAAGGAGGATTATGTGATGTCATGGCTAGAGTCTGATCCTGCCTCATCCCCAGATGTACAAGCAGAAAACAGTTGAGTGGATTAGTATGTAAGTGGCTTTTAGAGGCAACTGCCCCCTTATTCTGACATTGCTAGGTGAACAGATGCTAGATATTGCTAGATATTGCTGCTAGGTGTTGCTGAATGGCCCCAATCTGCTCAATAACCATCTGCATCAACTTATAACATAGGATAACCCTGGAGAAAAGCAGCCAGTGGAACCAACTCACCTTTGTCATATACACTGGTACCTTATTTTTACTTTAGGCATGTACACATTACTCTATTTTTATCTCTTGACAGCTACAAGACTTAGTCATAGTTGGTAGCTGATCTCATCTCCTCTTCACTGGCAAAAAAAAAAATCTAGTCAGAGCAACCGTATAACTTCTAACAGGAAACTGTATCAGGCACACCTGATCTGCTAAAACAGAAGACACATCAAAGCAGAAAACATTGATAAGAGTAGGTGTTTAAGGTAATCCTTTCTTTCAGGCTACATAATAGACTACCCTGGCAGAATGGAGATGCTGGAGGAGATCTTTCACTGCCTAACTTAATGTTCCTAGCTTCAGTATGTCAGTATGCTAGTGTCATATGTAGCAAAATCTCTAGTCTACCACATAGGTGCCTATGAAGCCTACATGTTCCTGTTGGAACAAAGGGTTTATTATTAATTCAAATGTCTTCTAAAAACTACTATTTCTCAGGCATATGAATTCCGTGTTGTTTTCTCCTATATCTACCCTTCTTAAAATAAAAATCAAACCATACCACATTGTCAGGTTCCTCCTCTGACTCCTTACCCATCGCTGTTTTCACTGTTACCAACATGTCTTCACTTTGCCAGCAGTTAGCTTGACAAGCTGGAGAGAAAAAAAGAGAAGATCTCAGGTCTTGCTTTCCTTGACTTTAGAAATTAATGTTGTTATCAAGGGAAGTGTTAACATAATGAAAGCAAACTTGACTTTCAGAAAAATCAGTTAGCTGGAGGCAAGTAGGTACATCCCTTTGGCTTGTAATCAATCAAGTTCAGGGAACGCAGGAATGACTATGTATTGTATACAGCACAAGCACATTGGAGTAAGAGTCTTCCCAGACTTTCTTTGGACCATCTCCAAAGGACTTGGAAAGGCCTGTGTAATGAACTGTTAAAAAAACTATCAAGTGGGCAGATGCAGAAGCAAAGGCAAAGGTATATATCTGCTTTAACTATGTTAGCTTCATGAGCTGTTGGGCCTGGGGGAGACCTGAAGTTTGATTGGAACCTTTCTGCCCTGTGACATATCAAAAGAAAGATTATATATCTATCTCTCCTTGTTCTCCCAAAGAAAGGAAAGACTGACCATCAGCAGAAAAGCTGAGTGAGAATCACATGATCTCACGCTGCCAGTGACAGGGTGAGGAACATTGACGGCGTGACAATGCACAAAGTTGATGTCTTGGAAAAGTCCTTTCATCAAGGGTTTAGGGATCAGTGCTGCAAAGATTTTAAGCACTAATAGCACATAATATCACTATCTAAAGTTCTGTCTAGACTTGGAGACCAAGGACAGATTGTCCTAGATTAGACAGGTTTCAGGGAGATTAGATAAAGTCCCTCAATTTTTTTCTTTAACTTGTGATATTAATGAAACAGAGCTCATTAGTATATCATTAATTCAGTACAGCTCCTTTCAAGTACAAGTGTGAAGACACATGGAAATAAAGTGCTTGGTCCTTAACATTAACAACAGGCTGTAATTTTCCTCAAAAGGATTCACTATCTTTTAAACTGTTAAGGTCAAAAATCTCTTTATCCTGAGAGCTCCATGGCAAATGATTTTGTTAACACAGATTCCATTTACATCGCAGGACCTTGAGCCTTTCCAGACAGTTAAGATAGGCAAGGTTCCAACAACGAAAATGAAAGGGAGGAGATTCCAGTAACTCACTCTTCTCTCCAGCACCTTGAGGAGTCATACCAATTTTAAGGCAATCAAAGTGCTTATGTACTACTGCAGAGCATCTAGTCTGAAAGAAATCAACACTTCTTGGGTAGGTGTTAAATGCTCCAATCTTCTCATCAGGAGATTCTCATTAATGAAAACACTTCGTGGGGATGAATACAGGGAGAAGACAATACAGAACTGAGAGGTGTAAAGGGCTACATTCACTGTGGTGGATCCTCATCCTCCCTTATCTGAGGCCAGGTGCTTACAATCTGTGATCCTGTCAGCTCTTAGTAGCTACCACAGTGAAGCTTGGTGGTTGTTTACATCATAAACCTATGTCATAGATATCATTACTGTGGTAACAGAGAGGAACAGTCAGGCAATTTCAGTGTACCAGAGACCCCAGATCCTACAATCTCTGCTCCCAGAGAACACCCAAGGGTCAGTGGAAACGTTCAGTCCTCCCTTTCTGTCCTCCCTTTCTTCTCCACATGCCTCTCTGCCTGAACAGAGAAGGAACCAGTGAACCCTCTCAGGTCAGACAAGGAGAAGGGAGAGAACTTTGGATAATTGCAGTGGCAAAGGATCTATCAGGTCTTGTTCCTAGTAAGAGAAAAGGTATGCAAAAATTCTGACCCCGGTTTCCTTGGGAAAGTATGTAGACAACCTATGAGACAGCATGAGAGGCAGGGACATTTATTGCCCTTGTTTTCATGAAGGGCAGATATCACACACACACTCACACACAAACACACGTTTCATTTCGAGCATGCATTTGGCCTTTAAAAGGTATGTCCCTGGTTGTCCTTTTCCATGCCATGCTCACCTTGTCCTGTCTCATCCCTTTCCCTCCTGAACTCTTCTTGGGAAAATTTGGGAGAACTCTACCCAAATATCCTTTCTCTCTCAGTCTCTGTCATTCTCTACTGCCTGCTCCCAACAAATACACCCACATGTAATTCCTTTTCAGTTTTCCAAACTAGTTTGAGTACTATTTGAGCTGTATTTCTGACTGTGATTAAATAGTTGGCAAGCGGTTACAGTGTTTGCCAAAAAACATAATACTAGCAATGGAGAGGCTGATTTCAACAATCAATGCAATTTCAACAATTAATTTGTCCTCTTCTTAATACTGTTACACTTACTACTGTTGCTGCCTTTACTTACTTAATGTTATTGTAGAAACCTGGAAAAGAAAGCTGTCATCTCTTTCTGACTCTCAGTGAATAGAAACCCTGTATGTATTATTGAAAAAAAAAAAAGAAACAAGGAAAAAGGCTGGGGATATATTCTTCCAACCCTTTCATCTGCATTTGCAGTAGGTCTCTGAATGTCAAGGTCACACATTAATTTTAGACTTCTTAGCTGTTAGCCAAATAGCCGCAGTGGAATTTTAACATTAGATGCTCAAAGCCAAGAAAAATGACAATGATTGCGAGTTATTAAATGTTAAAAAGAAAGAAAGGAAGAAAATAAATCCCTGCATATCTGTTCAGTACTTGGAGAAATTTCATCAAAAAAATTCAATTAGTTCCCTGCACATGTCACATGGAACACATCAGTTTCACTGCTTCAAGTACAATTAGGCTGAGAGACCACAGAGCATTTAGGAAGGAAGCAAGACTGGGTCTCCGAGCAGCAACAGCATCCCCACATGTGCTCTGCTCAGGGAAGTGACTCCCAGCTCCTCTCAAGAGCCGTGTCTAGACAGTGACAGTGCATAAGCACCTAGCACCGAATGAGACTTCAATAGCTGAGTCTAGTCATGGGTTTGATCTGCAAGACAATTAAAAATATTTAAATCCCTGAATCTTAAGTGTGTGAGGGTTTTATTTTGGTTTTACTTTTTTTTTTTTCCCTGAAGAGAACTGTCACAATAAAAAGGTAATTAATAGTGTATTTGGCTGTTATTGTCTTTATAGAGAATAGATTTTCCTGGTGCAAATTTAGGTTTTTCTCCAAGATAAGATGCACTTTGAATAATCCATGACTCTACCCTGGAGCAAACTGAGATTTATGCCAGAAAAAACAACAAATAATATTTTTAAAGGTAAATTGAATCACATTCCATTCTTCTTGTGTGAGGTTCTTTATTTAAAACACACATTGCTCATTTGAGGAATATGAGATATAATTTAGACCAAACACTTTATGTATGTAACAGTAGAATTACTACAGAGAAACAAAAGGATATTCCAAACAAGATTTTTAGAAGAAAATTACATGCCCAAAAAAACAAATAGGTTACTTACACTCCCAAAATTAAGACATGGCAAACTTAACACTAAATCAGCTTTCATCTAGTAAGGTAAATGCTTCAGAGGAACAGAGATGACCTTTTGAAAACAACAATGTCTTTTTAATGTGTACAAATTAAAAAGGCACATGCATGATATACACTTCCTCATCACTATGTTTCCTCACTTGGCCCTATATTTTTTTGAAGTAAACACCATTGACCAGCATGGCAGACTAGATAGTCTGACCTTTAGTAAAAGTTTTACTTGATGCCAGCTTAATTACCCTTCAGCTCAGCAAAAGATTATATATAGTTATAAACCACAAATGAAACATACATTTATATTATCAACTGTTCCTTCATAAGACATATTAAAATAGCCTTAGAAAGATTATTTAATTTTTTTAATGTGAGAAATATCAGTTCTTCATTTCATTTTCCTTGATGAAAATCATTGTCAATGTTCTCGGAATGGCAAGAGGTCCATGAAACCTACAAGTGGTCCACAACTGGAAAAGAAAACCCATGCAGGAGGAATACTTCTTCTTTGACAATAAATAGCAATATTATGGTGGTATTTATCAGGCAGGGGTAAAGACAGTATTTTATTTCCTTTGCCATATGTCTACATTAAGGCTTCTATTGCACATATTTTGCTGGATGCACAGGTAATGGCTAACATAAAAGTAACTAAAATGAAAGAGTTTAAAATACAAAAACCAAGTGCTTTTAAAAGTGATTTTCAAGATATTGTTAAAAATAAGTTTGTCTTTCCCTCTTATTTAATATGTACAAAAATTGCATAGGAGGATTCTTAAAGGTTTTTACTTCCATTTTAACAGTTGAGGATAAACACAATAATATAAGTGAAAAAAAGTAATTTCAAAATCAGTATAAAAATACAACATGCTAGAATACATGTATCTATATATTTTCATCAGAAGAGACAGTGGAAAATGGATTAACTCTTTTATTCCACATTTGGTGCTCATTATATTCTTACTGCATCTTCAGTCGTGAAAGAAGCACCAGGGAGTGAGGGGGCTCTCGGATGCAAAGCACTTCTCCCTCCCTAGTATTTCTGCATGAAGGGACAAAGCAACTACTTTTCTGTAGTCTGAATAACTTCCCTGAGTGTCATGGTTCAACCCCAGCTGCCAACCAAGCCCCACGCAGCTGCTTGCTCACTTCACCCTGGTGGGATGGGGGACAGAGTTGGAAAAGTAAAATGTGAGAAAAGTTGTGGATTGAGATAAAGACAGTTTAATAGTACACAAAGAAGCAAAGCGAAACAATCCATTCACCGCTTCCCATGGGCAGGCAAGTGTTCAGCCATTCCCAGGAAAGCAGGGCTCTATCACTCATGACAGTGACTCGGAAAGACAAATGCCATCACTCCCTCTTCTTCTTCCCTCAGTTTTTTATACTGAGCATGATGCCACATGGCATGGAATATTCCTTTGTTCATTTGAGGTCAAATATTCCAGCTGTGCCCCTTCTCAGCTTCTTGCGCCTCTCCAGCCTACTCTATGGTGAGGTGGTGTGAGAAGCAGAAAAAGTCGGACTCCAATTAAGTACTGCTCAGCAATAGGTAAAACATCTCTGTGTTATCAACACAGTTCCCATCACAAATCCAAAACATAGCCCCATACTTGTTACTGTGAAGAAAATTAACTCTATCCCAGCTGAAATTAGCACACTGAGTGACTAGGGACTGTGTAGGAAAAGAAAGTTGTCATTGAAAATGTAGATGTGCACTAATTAACACTATCCTTATAGCTCAATCATCTAGACAATATTCATGCTTATAACAGTCAAAAATAAAATATTCTGCAATTGACATGAAGCTTACCTTTCTTCAAAAGTGGAAAAACTCACCTGCTTAATGTAGCAGTAAATCTGCATTATATGAGAAACTGTTGTTTAAACATGTCTCAAAATGGCTTTTTGTAGTCTCTTTGCTAACTCATGCTTTCTTCTTCCCAAGACCCCCCACGGCAAGTGTTATCTCTGTCTCAGGAATGTCCTGAGAAGACATCAAGAAGTCTTCTCATTGGACTTTGTTAACCCCTTCCTATTGGTTGTTAACCCCTTCCTGCGATTGGTGTTTCCTGTAAGACCCTGAGCCTGTAATTGGTTAATCTGTGAATCCTCCAAGACCTATAAATGTAACACCCCCAACAATAAACTCTCTCTCGCCTCCTCTCTGCACCCAGTGTGCTGTCTCTGTGGCTGCCTTGGGACCTCGTGGTGGGGGGAGGGGGGAGCAGCTCTCCCCTCCAGCATCCAGGACCTGAAGAAACCCCTGGTGCTGTAGTTCCCTGCTCCCTATCCACCTTAAACCGTCAGAAATGGCACCCCACAATGGGAGGAGAGCCAGAAATGGTACCCCAGATGGGAGAGCCAGAGCTTAACTCTCAGTCAAATGCAGAAAGAAAATATTTACCCAGATTTTGTATATTTTTGCTCCTGTATCCAAAATAACACACACAAAGTTATTTGCACTAGAATTTCCTACCCAGAATTAATAACTGTAATAATCTTTGGATCAGACACTCACATCTTTAGATGAGAGTATATCAAAATATACATTCAAGTGCTAGTATATACAAAGCCTTTGTCAAAAAATGACCTGAGGTTTCTGACCTGATGTGGCCAGTAGATAGAGCAGAAAAATTGCCCAAGTGGCTGTTTAACTTTTGAGCATTAGAGAATTGCAGAATTATATTACTTGTGCTTCTTTTTCCACTTGCATGGATACCTGGGATTAAAAAAAGAGTCAAAATTTCTAAAAATCTTTGTTTTGGTGTATTTAATTTATAATTGCAGTAAAATTCTCCTAATAAGAGGATTGCCATTATCTCTAAAAGCCTAACTTAGTCTATTAGTCACATTTAGCTTCAGTTCAAGCCACTGATGTTCTCTTCAAGTAACATTGCCAACCACTTAGTATTACTTATCTGCCTTTTCATTATATATAGCAACAAAAGATTTAATTGCATCTATTTCTCCAAAATGTGATCAGTAGTTCTTAAGTGTAGTCTGCTACTTGGTTCAAAAGAACAAAATTCTTTCTCCAAATCAAATCTCCCAAAAATGGTAACTATTTTTTGACATGGACCATGCAGCCACCATGAATTTGGCTCCTTGACCAAACATAGTAGCAAGATGAAATCAGAGTGATTATTGCTTCTGATATATTTGCTTCTGTTTACTTGTGCAATATGATTTAGTTCCCTCATTATTAGCTTTACATCTAATTTTCATATTTCCTCTTATCAATTTTCTCAGGAGGCTGTGTGTTGTTCTGCTGAACAGTTAGGGTTTTACTGAGAAGTAGAGAAAAATGTTACCATTCCCTTTATCCCACAGCTATCCCTATGTACAGATGCTGGGTGTTTGACCTATCAGCAAACAACATCTAAGCTGCTACTAACTGATTTTCTTAGGAATGTCAAGTTCTTGAATGCTCCCAGCTCTCCAGTTGCTAATTGGTCTTTCAACCATTTTTGTGACCATTTTTGTGACCATATTCATGACCTCAAAGCTAGGAACAGCCTATAAATCAGAAGATGGAACACAGTAAATCCTCTTGTACCCTGAACTGAAGCTCTTTTTTTCAGCTGAAAATATCTTTATGCTGAAAGAAGGTAAGTAGCCATACCCAGAACCTGGGTTGTTTAAGGGATAAGATTCTTACCAATGTGTGAAAGATATGATTGTTCTAGCAGTAAGCTGACGAGGAATGGAATCTCATTATCCGTATGGACAAACTTCCAGCTCTCCTACTTCACATGAAAACAGGAGGAACACAGTGGTATCCTCAACTTTCACCAGATGAAAGCAAATCAGAAACTATCTCACATCTTCAACAAGGTGAGGGTCAGCTCAGTTTTCTAAACCCTGATTTTGGGTTTTTACTGATGTGAAAATTTTGCCCATATCTGCTGTGTCTGGGTAAATTAAAAGGTAAGAAGGAAACAGACAAAAAAGATGTTTTTTAATGATTGTGTTTTTACTTACTTGACTTCTCGAAGATTAAGTCTGTTAATTCCTGCCATATGGTCATACCTCTGTTTTTATTACCTGATCCCATTTGCTGTTAACTTGTTTCTGTTCCTCTTTGGTCCAAGTCTCAGGCTTTTACGACCCACATGGCTTCTTGTCCATTTATGTTAATCTCTATCATTGTATCTAATACAATAGAATCAGCAGATTCAGTAAAGAGTTGCTATTAGCAACCAAATTATCACTGAGCCAAAATCCAAGGCCCCAGTCTCACATACGTCCTTCTCTGCCAATTCTGTAAATATGAACCACAATTCAAAAGAGCTGCTGAACTTAAGGTGTAGATTTCAATAGCATCAAGTTTGAAGTTGTTCTCCGTTTCTGTCCTTTTAGGATTTCAGCAAGCACAAATCTCCTTCTTGGGAGTACAACACTCTGAGCTGACCCATGTGCACATTTTTGTGGAAAGGTCATGTGCTCTGGTCTGTGTTCAGGGAGAGAAGGCAGATAGGAAACATGTGAATTCTTCATCTGAGATATAAGTTTACTTTTCACAGTGTCCCTCATGATCTTGCTATCCAAGTGAGGTTTACAGCTTTAGTATCATCTTTTTGTCTCCTGATACTCATATACAGCACCCATGGGCTCTTGAAGACACTATTTAACGAGAACTGCATGATAAGGTTGAAAAAGTATGTTATTTTGATAAGTGGCACGGAAGTTGCTAAGTAAGACCCCTCAGCCAGATACACGTTCTGTCACCATACTGCAGCTCTTCAGCTGGCTGATGGATAAATTCCCTCAGTTGGCTTCATGAACCTTAAGGGAATGAGCAATTCACCAGATACTGATAAGAACAACCAGCTATTTATCTGCATACAAAAAGGCTAGAAATGCATGTACTTCCCTTTCTGCATCCACAGAGGTGCTGTAGAAAATTTGAGTCATACATTTGACCTATTGAGCTACAGCTGAGGGACGTTAAGTGGCCCAGGTAGTATGTAAGTTATACAGAATTGAAGAAAAGAAAGTCTTTTATTATGATGTATTACTTCAACAAATCTCCATGCACACTATAGCGATATATAGGCTCTGAAAGGCCCTGATATAAGTAGATAGCCCTAAAAATGCCAAGCCATTCTAATAGGATGTGCCAAGCCATCAATGACATATGAATCTATGGGTAGTAGGGTGTGAAAAAGTCTCTATGACATTGAAGTCTCAAAAATCACATCCAGCTACGCATATTATGAATCCAAATAGACTGGCTACAAACTGCTAACAGGGGGTTTAATCACACTCCTCATTTCTATGGTCAATGGCAGGTGGCAAGTGGTTGGTTGCTTGCTTTGTTAGATATGGAGAGAACTCAGCATTAGCTTCATGATGGTCACCCAACTGTTTTAAATTCTTGACCCACTGTTGTATATAACTAATCCAATGCATAGTCTTTTTCCTATAGTTCTGGAAATTCCCTCTTGTCTCAGACCAAGAACTGGTAAGGAATGGTAGCTCTATTGCCAAGGTTTGCTTGATAACTTCATAATCATCCTCCTTTGGGAGATAAGGAGAAAATTGTGCCTAGCCAGAACTTATATTTGTGTTCCTAATGAGCAGTCAGAAAACATGCAAGCAGATTAGCTCAGACATCTAGAAGTGACCTGAGGAAAGAAAGATGACTCATATAGCTTCAATATCTACTGTTTGATTTGCTACTGACATTTGGACCCATGCCTTCTGGGTTTTCCCTATGTCCATCTAACAAGCAGAATCACCTACCCAAATCTCTCTCATGCCATGATGAAAAAATTTATTAATCAGTGATCAGCCCTTGAAACTCAGGGGCACATATTCTATGATACACTTGGGGACAACAGTCTTTGCTGCTTATTGCTTACAACAGCATCAGTGGTACATAATGAGACTTATTTCTAAAGCCAGAAATTAGTACTTGGAAGAATGTGTGTCAGTGTCTTAGACATCACAAATTCTGTATACCTTACATGTCAGCCATGACCTCAAACAACAAAAATATTTGTAAATAAAATGCCAAAATCCTTTTTTTCTTTTTTTTTTCTCCGTAAAGCACAGAAGGAAGCAGGTATGTTTCCTTATTGAGACAGCAGAGTAATTTTTTTCTATATGCTCTATATTTTCTATATTTATTACTGTTTTGATCCATTCACCTCTGATTAAACTACCACAAAATATTTTTTTCTTCCTGTGTGAAGGATCATGACAAGCATCTTCAATTAATATTGAGCTTCACTTGAAGCTAAAACCAAGGACATGTGGTGTGAAACTGCATTCTTTGTAGTTTTGGATGTCCAGTAGAGATTTAAATTCATGGCATTAGGCTGCAATGCTGAAGCAAAAAAAACCCAGTTTATTTGGGCTCTGGTCCAACTTACTTTTGAAAAGCTCTGTATGTTCTTTACAGAAAAATGTGTATTCTCTTTAAAAAGACTGAAGAACAGAATTGTCAAGGTCCTTGGTACCACTACAGAATGAGACATATTTTGTGTTTGTATTTCCTAGTTCTACAGTTGAGCAGGAAATGAGGCAGCTTTGACACTTATACATCAAAAGCACGGGAAACCCGTGTAACCACATACTCAGAGTAGAAATGAGAATGAACAGAAAATATTTTCAATGGTGATACAGAGCTGCAAATTAGATTCAGCTCCAAATTTTAATCAAGCAATATATAGTAGTACATCTACATACCTACTGCAATTTCTTCATGAAATAATACTGTGCAAAAGTATTCAGAATATAATGCAAGAAATAAAGTATCCAAGTTGTACACTTTCTTAAGACAGATGGAAAAAGGCAAGTTTCTGAGTGGCATCTTCAAGAGATATACAAGTAATATACTAAGTACTTAAGTCAGCACCTGGTCCTCCTCCTTGAGTCTGCCTCAGCTGGGATATGTCCACTGAATGATGTGAAAACCATAAGGTTGTAGGTGTATTAGATTTCCAGGTGGGAGCAACTAGTGAGATGGTACCTGTTCTCATGTTGAAAGCAACTGCAATGCAGAAGTATTACACACCCCATAGCTGCAATGAAGCTAGTGGGCTGTTCTCTCTGCATGTGGCATGATTTTACTTTCACCCCAATGTGCCACAATTTTAAGGGGTGTTTTATAAATTGTAGACATGCCCTCATGTCTAATCCATCTTGTCTTATAAGCCAAGGTGATTTAATACAATTTTTTTAAATTGTTGAAATAAGAATGTGAATTCATGTAGTGGTTTAACCCCAGTCAGCAATTAAGTACCACACAGCTGCTCACTCATCCCCCCCTCTCCTGCCTCTAGTGGGATGGGGAAGAGAATTGGAAAAAAAGGTGAAACATGAGTTAAGATAAGAACAGTTTAATAATTGAAATAAATATTATAATTGTTTAAAATAATTTAAAAAAATAATAGAAATTAAAAGGGAGACAACAAAACCTAGAGGAATAAAACCTGAGAGAAACAAATGACTCACAATTCAGTTGCTCACCACCTGCTGACTGATGCCCAGCCCAGCCCTACATAACAATTGGCCTCTCCTGGCCCCTTTTATATACTGGGCATGACACTACATGGTATGGAACATCCCTTTGGCCAGATCAGGTCAGCTGTCCTGGCTGTGCTCCCTCCCAGCTTCTCGTGCAGCTTCTCACTAGCAGAGCATAGGACACTGAAAAGTCCTTGACTTAGGGTCGGCACCTGCTCAGCAACAGCCTAAATATCTATATCAATGTGTTATCATTAGTCTCATACCAAATCCAAAACACAGCACAGTACCAGCTACTGGGAACAAAATTAACTCTATCCCATCCAAAAGCAGAACAATTCATAAGGCATGTTTCTATCCCTGTGAACTTAGCCCACTGTAAGGGGGATTTTGTTGTTTTGCTGGTGTTAAAACAGGCATATAGCTTTTGAGAAGACAATGAAATGTGTTTTGCTGGCAGAGTCATCCACAGCATCATCAGTTCTTCTATGAGTGCTCTGTGTAGCCTGTGAGTACTGAGTCAGGAAAATGTCACTTCAACTGCGTTTACATCCTTTCAGGCTCATTTAAAAAAAAGCAAAAATAAGGTATCAAGCTTTCTAAAATAACACCTTTGGGGGAAAAAGGATAAATTTAAATTAAAAGGTTTGTTGAAACATATTTATTATTTCTATTAATTTCTACACCTTGATTTTTGATACTTGATTATACAGATAAATCCATCAGGAAAGGTATATGAACATGTGAGTTGTGTAAATAAACAAAAACATAAAAATTGCAGATATTGATATTCACAACAGAATGCCGATTAATTAGTTCTGGACTTCTTTTCAAATATTTAAAAATAATGAAATTAAAATTTCTCAATCCTCCTATGAATCTTCCAAAAAAGAAAAAAAAAATCACTCCAAAGTTTTATTTCACAGAATCACAGAATCAATTAAATTGGAAAAGATCTCTGAGATCATTGACTCCAACCTATGACCGAATGCCACCTTATCAACTAGACCATGGCATCAAGTGTCATTTCCAGTCTTTCCCTAAACAGCTTCAGAGACAGTGACTTCACCACCTCCCTGGGCAGCCTGTTCCAATGTCTAATCACCTTTTCTGTAAGGAATTTCTTCCTAATGTCAAACCTAAACCTCCCCTGGGACAGTAAAACGCTATGTCTTCTTGTCCTGTCATTAGTTGCTTGGGAGAAGAGGCTGACCCCCATGTGGCTACAACCCTCTTTCAGGTAGCTGTAGAGAGCTGAGCCTCCTCTTCTTCAGGCTAAACAACCCCAGGTCCATCAACTGCTCTTCATAGGACATAGGACATGCAGTTTCATGTCCCACTTGAATCTCAGATCAAAAGATTACTTTCCAGTTGGCAACTCTGACTGAACACAGCAACTGCTGCTGAGATTTACTCAGGTGTGGCAGATGAAAATCAGCTGTGTTAGGATCAGTCAAATGAAACAGACACTGCACTGCTACCTAGAGAGCATATAGAAGGATACGTATTGTCTATTTAGACTGAACCAATACCATAAATGCATGTCAAACAATAACAATGAAAACTTCAAAATAATTTGTACCATAAATATTTAACCATTGTTACAGAAAGAAGCAGGGATATTCAGCGTATGTTGGAAAAAGGTCTTGAATTCTGTTTAACTCATTAATTTGTCCGAGTGATGTCCTATGAGTGGTATTCACTATCAGTAAGAATACAGCTGTTATATTACAAATGAAATGCAACTATAAGAAGTCTCCTTTCCCCTCATTTAGAAAAGCTTTCCAGTCTGTGCAACTTTTCCTTTTGCAATATTAAATATCATACTTTTGTTTTAAGCATAACATGCAGTGGGTCTTCTTTGGTTTAGTCACATAAAAGAAAAACCCAAACCAGTAACCATAGGGTCACATGCAAAGACCTCCACAAACAGAATTAGGGTCCTTGTATGTGTGTAAATACAGGTTTGTTAAAAGTGGACAAAGATCTCAACAGATTTCTAAACTCTAAGTACACTAAGGCAGATTTGCACTTCCTGCTATGATCTCTCTGCATCTGCCCTTGCCTGACATGCATTATACACACCTCAGGCCTGTTTAAAGCCTGAAATGTTGAATGTTCTACCCTAGCTTTAAAGTGGTTCTTTTTTACAGAAAGTTTGAAATTATCACTTTTATTATGTGAACATGAAAAATAACCCAGATCTGATTGTATTAACATTTAGACTTATAAAGACCATTCAGAATATGACTTTGCCAACTTATCATCCAAGCTTTATATTCTGTGGTATACGCAGTCAATGTAGTCGCTATTCCTAAGGAGCAGATGTGCACATGTGTGTAGGGGCATGTGTGAGAGTGCGCCCTCTGATTCTGGAAAGGAGAGGAACCCATTTCCTTAGAACAGGTTAAAACAAACAAAACATTCTAACGTATTAATAATAGAAAGTCTGAAAGATACGAGGGTGAAAGGCAGCTGTTGGCCACCCTATAGTTTTTGGGATGGCCATTCTTACGGAGCTATAAAAAAATAGAGTTATTTAGAGAACTCAAGCAAGAATTTATAGTTTCAGTCTCTGCAGTGTATTCTGCACAGGCATTTTACTTAATCTATTCAACAGATTGCTAAGATTTCCATCACTGGAAGCAATGGTCTCTTTGCTCTCTTTTACTTGTGGATCTGCAAATGCCTGCCAAGGAAGGATTACCATCCAGGGCTAAAGGAGATGGTGGCATTACCGCTTCCCCACTAGGGCTCCACTGAGAAGGAAGGGTGAACTAGCAGCACAAAAACTCCTTTCCTGGCTACTGACTATCCCCAACCCCTTTGCTTCATCCTGTTTCCACATGGTCTTACCCATTTTCAAGTTACGACAACTTCTTTGAATTTAACTCATTCTTCTGCAGTGGTAATAGGTACCTCACACTTCAGTTTTCCCCTCATCTTCCCGCCACCTCCCTTTTGTGAGCAGGCTTTCTGCCTCTCCATGTCCACAGCTTGGGATCCTGCCAACACAGCTGAGACAGCAAGTCTGGAAATAGCCTATAGAGCCTCACTTTGCTAGACTGGAAACTTTTATATAAAATAGTCTGGAAAGATTTATACAATGGATTGGCAGCTGTTTAACAGAAAAACACACCCAGAAGCCAAAATGAATTTTGAGTACTGTGGAAGAATGCCAGCTTAACAGCTCTGCAATCCAAAGCTACCCACAGGACAGATACAGGACAGGGACCAACTACACCAGTTTCTGCCACCCTCTTTGACAAAGTCTGATGACTATGATAAGCAATAGTCAGTGTATCTCTTGATGTGATTTTTTGTTGTAGTAAGACCTAAGGATTAAACAGTAAAGGAAGCAGTCTCATAAACACTGTATATGTCTGTTTAGGGTAGATGTTTTTTCCTTCTCTGAAGTTCTGCTTCTCTGAAGCAGCATTTTCAATCACATCAGCATTTATAGTAGGTCAGACTCATACCGCCACTCTGATGTTTTTAATTGCTCAGCAGAACTTTTCAACCAAAGGAAAGTAAATTCATGTGGCAAAAATTTTCAAATCCCTCTGACTTCAGATAAGTTGTCTGTTAAATAAGACTCTACTGAGATCAAAAGTATTGACAAATGCTCCCTGGATAGCAGGTACATCAATGGAAAAAAAAAAAAAGTGCTTCATGTCATGAAGATATTTTCCACTTAGTTATTTTAATATACAGAAATAGAGTTCTGTAAGTTCACTGTTAATCTTAACATATCACAAACTTTGTTGTTTTTTTAATTTTATTCTTTGTGAACTCCTTTATTTTCAGCAATTGAAACTAAAACATTAAAAGCACTTTAATATCACCAACAATATACCATCAACGGTTATTGTATTTTGTGTTTCCCTGTATCCTCTAGTGCATATTTTACTCTACTAAACTACAGTGATTTTAAGCTCGGTTTTTGGAATCACAGTAGGAATTGTTGTTCTAATCTGTATTACTCTAGCTCTGCTCTTTTCTCTTCTTATTTTCAAGCAAAAATCCATTTGAAGCATTGAATCAACAACACTTTTCTTGTTTCTTTGTTGGTTTTGAAAATACTAGTTTTAACTGAACTAAATGTACATAGGTTAAAAAAATATATTAACTGAGAACTAAGTTGAAACACACTGAAGTTTTTATTGCCTACATGTAAGTTTCCACATTCTTGGAACTTTTGAAGGACCCAAAGACTCAACCAGGTGTTTAAAAGAATTGACATTTTCAATCAGATTGTTTTTCAGTGGAGAACTGAAGTTTCAATAAACTCTGTTCTTGTAAAACACTGACTGGTTTCAGCTAACTTTATTTTTTTACAACTAACATCAGAAAAATAAAACATTCTGGTTTTCAGGCAAAAACATGAAAACATTGATCCAAAGTAATCTGGGGTAAGTAAGCTACCACATTAGAAAAAATATATATTTCTACTTATTCCCTGGTCTGATTTGGAGTTGTCTTCCTAATGATAAATAGACCATTTATGTACAAAGTCATTGTATTCCATTTCTACTCTCTATTTTGGGAAACATATCATCACTTCCCATGTAAGCTACCTAAAACTGGTCAGAATAGACCCATATATATGGACAATGTTGAATATTTGCCTGCCACAAAGCCAAGTAGTGTATCAGATACACATCAAAACCCTGACACAGATAGTGGAGCAAGTTATCAATAGTACTTTTCCGTGAAATTATTATTAGAACTTATTAACGTTTCCCTATATAAAAATGCCTTTCATTCCCTCTCATTTTCTATTCCCTCCTTTTGTCAGCTTTATGTTATTGTGCAAAATAATTACTGTGGATAATGTCTGACACTCCCGCTGGCCTTGAGATGTTCAGTACAACAACTTGGTCTATAATTTTTGGAGGCAAAGTTGTACTTACTACATTTATAATAGAGTGAAACCACTTTTAAGATCACTTTTCTTTTCTTATTGTCCTCTCTACTATTTCAAGAACACAGGATAGGTCAGGTTGGATGAGACCTCAGGAGGTCTCTAATCCAACCTCTTACTCAAAGCAGGGTCATCTTGAGGTCAAACACAGATGTTTAAGGTTTTAATCCAGTTGTGTCTTCAACACCTCCAAGGCCGAACTTCTTCCAGTGTTGGACCACCCTCTTGGGGGAAAAAAGTTTACATCCACTCTGAACAGCTCTTACTTCAATTTATGCCCAACGTCTTGTCTTCCTGACATGTCCCACTATGCTTCACACAGTGTTCCTGGCCTTATGCTGAATGTGGTTCAGTTTATCAATAACTGTCTTGTATAGGGGGACCCAAAGCTGGACATGATACACTAGAGAGTGCTGAGTAGAAGGATAATTCCTTTCCTCAGTGTACTCACTCTTCTCTTGTTAAGATAGCCTGGGAGTCTCCCGTCCTTTTTTCTGCCAACCCACTGCTTTTTCATACTCATTTTGTTTCCCACCACGGACCCCTGGACAGCTCTTTGCAGGTCTGCTCCCAGGTCATCACTCCCCAGCCCTGTAGCATTGCAAGGGGCTCTCCTTTCCCAGAGATTGGGATTTGTGTTTATCCTTGTTGAATTTCTCATAATACCTACTGGCCCTTTCCTCAAATTTCTGTTATTCTTCTTTCTTTTAGAAGATTTTTAAAAAAATTTCCCTTGTTTTTAGCTTGTCTATGATTCATAAATAATCGGTACCTGTCCTCAACACAGGACAGAAGAGACACCTGGGGTTCCAGGCTGGAGCAAGTTGAATGGTGTCAACTGAATGTGTGTGCCCACTGCAAGATGGGCATGTGAAAATGCACTTCAGTCAAGGGTAAATATGCCTTTTTTGGCTCAGAGGTATATTACCTTCAGGAACTGTGATAGTGTTTCACAGATGCTTAATACAGTTGATTTTGACCTGCCAAGAGTTGACCCAATGACAAGTCCGTGACTAAATCTCCATTACGGATCCCTTCAGCTTTGTCTTTGGTACTGAGGTCAATAACTTAATTTTTTGGTTTTATTACATAAAGTTCAACTACTTTTTTACAGCAAATTCCAGTTAAAAGAAAAAGTCACTTTGTAAATAATGACTAGTTTACTCTCTTTGCTGATTTATTCAATGTCTTTTTTTATTTCATGGATTTATTATGTTTCAGGGCGTAATGGTAACATTGACTGGAGCTGAAAGCCATGTCTTTGGCCAGTATTGTAAATTCTGATAGGAACCAGGCTTTTTCAGAGTGTCATGTCATCAAATCACTGGATGTAACACAGGCAGTGCCTACAAGAGGTACTAGCAGTACTATCTCCCTGCAGAAGATTTTCTCCCTTTCAAGTTGTGCTCTCTCTGGCACTCTCCAGCAGGAACGGCACTAATTCCCTTAATTTCTCAAAGCATATGGATACAGCTTCAGCTGAGGGGATGAATCAACCTGTAGCTTCCCCATAGCCCGATTGAACTGTTCTGTACAAAGGAAACCTCACCATATTTTGAAAGTCCTGGTAAATTTGAACTTTGAAATAGGTTCTGAGTTGTTCAATCATGTCAAGAAAAGGTACACTTATCTTTTTTTTACATGCCTAGCAAAGCTCAGGGTCACACACAGGAGCATCTATGAAGTTTAAGTGCAATTATATTTAAGTAGTTGAGAAGTAATGAATTCTCATAATGACAAGAAGAGCTCAAACCTGGCCCAAGACCCATTTAAGTGACTTTAGTGCTTTATAACCTTTGTCTATAACAAATATTCTGAAGCTATCCACATCCCTGAAAACAGCCTAGTTTCTGTTTTTATTGGCTCCTAACATCACAAAGTGTCTCCATGATTGGCCTAAAATACTACAGAGTGCTGTCTGTAGTTGTCCTTGCATGACAGCTCTGGGTGAATGGATGGTGTTGTATCAAGTTTATGGAGGACAATTCCTGCAGTAAGTCACTGCAGATATGAAAATGCGGTTATGTTCCTGATTACTACTACCATTTAAGTATTAGTATAGTCATTCAAAATGTGAATATCTGAATTCAGGGTTACTGAAACTCACAGCTTTTCCAGGTATGACCTTTGATACTGAGTTCTAAGCCCACCATTGTTCCCCCGGCTAATTCTTTGTGCAGCAGGGTCCTGTGAGTCACACTATGAGAAAGGACATTCATGCAGGAACTGTCTAGCTCTCTTCTGGTGTCCAGGATATTCAGATGAGACAAAAGATGTAGAAGGTAGTAATATCTATGTTTATGACCATTCCTGTCACTTTACGTCCAATGTCAAAATAAATGTCAGGTAACTTGACTTCCCTTCTTTTAGTTGGAGCTAAAAATCCCTTCTGCTTGTTTTGTCTTGCACTCTTCACTGTAATGGATTTGCTGATGAAATTTTCCTGGAGACTGCTGGCTGAGTAGTCCCTAGAAAAAGAGAACTAGACCCACTCATACTGAAAGGGACTTGAAATGTAGGTCTGAATCTTGGGGGCTTTTACTGCTAGAGGATTAAAGTGGAGCAGAGAAAAAGAAACACTAAGTTCTCCCAGGAAAAAAAATCCTAACACTTCATCCCAGAAAGTATCTAAATAATATGCTGCTACTCCAAATTTGAAGACACTTCCTTCTCTTATATTAGAGGGCACAGCAGTATTCATTTTAAGAGTGTGGATCATATTCCATAAGGAATACGAAGATAAGATCTACACACAGATGTCTGTGCTTTTCAGGGTTGGGGAACATAGAGAAGTAGTATTTTAAAATTTAATTAAGAAAATATGTATTTTCCTGTCTATAAAACCTGTGTTGTACTTTTTCTCATTTTAAAGGATAGTAAATTTTTGTAAATTTCCGGAAATAACAGAATCAGTCTTTGCTTTTACTGAGGCTTAATTAGATAATTTAACACAGCATTAACTTTACTATGAAGCTTTATAAAAATTTTCATCTCCATGTAGCTTTCCTGTTCAGACATAAAAAAGTGCATCTAAACCAATAAAGCCTGATTCAGGAATTGATGGGCTCATTTGCATCCTGGCCAGAACATCAATCAATAGCTTTCATTTTGTTTAAAGGCCAGGGGCCAAATTAGAGTTTGAAAAGTCCTTGTAAAACCTTTGGGTAATTTTGAGATTGAATCTAATGAAAGATTAATGAATACAGGCATCCATTTCTAGCCCAGCTATTTACATATGACTTCTACCTTAAGTCCTGCTGAGTGGCAATCAAAGTGAATCAGTCTGCTTCTGCAGATAGTGCTGACTAGCTAAGAATAGCTCATGCTATACCATAGCAGTCTCTTCATGTCATTCTTTTCTATGCCTGGATCATAAGTCTAAAACGTCAGACATAGGAAGAAACAGTGGATGCAGTTTGTGTGTTTATCACTCCTAAAAAAATTTACCACAATTTCCACTCTAAGTGTAGGAATCATAGTAAATACTAGCTGTGGTAAATATCACCATGTAATAGCTCCTACAAGTTACAGACATGGAGAAAAATTTCCACTGGTGAATAAGAGCAGAATGCTCTCTGAATCATAAATCATATTTCCAAAACAAAGATCTGAGTATGTTGGGATACATGATTCTTTTTACAATGGTAATCACTAGATTGAGTAACCTGCAGTTTGTTATTCTATTTAAGAAACACATCTAATTAATTTCACTTTTCCAGTATGATTTGATCTGCAGAGAAAAACACATATTTTCATTACTGTTACTTTTTTCTTTTATGAAACACTTGATTTGTTTTCTCGTTAAGAGAAACTAAATATTCCTGGTCTGAAATTTTGTTACAAGAATAGCTGCTCAAGTTTGTTGGTTTGGTTTGGTTTGGTTTTTTTTTTTTTTCATTTGAAATGAGTTATTTTGTTGAAAGGTTTTATGGACCTCACAAAAAGAATAAATTGTCTTTCTTGATGAAAGTTGCTAGATGTTTCTCCTACTACTCAGTTTAACTTAAGCTTCATAAGAACTCTCTTCTAAATTTCTTCTGAATGGTCTTTTTTCTGCGGAAATGTTACTTTGAAACTCGGAAATGTTAAGAAGCCTTTGTTTTCTAGCCTATTTTCTTCAGTAGTGATGTAAGTTTTTTAACATGATGAAAATAATTTTTTTAAGTAAACTTTCTTACAAATATTGCTTCTTTTTCTTGTACATTCATATTTTAAACATTAAATATAAAATCAACAAATGTTCAGAGCATAGTATGTTTTTCATGCCTTCTCCAGACAATAAGACAATGTGTATTTGCTTTGTCTTGATCTTCACCAAATACCTGAGTGCATCTGAACCATTATTTAGTCACTCCCTCTCTTTCAAGCTAGCTTCCAGTCACTCCTACCATCTGTGGATCACTCAAAGACTGGGGCCTTCTGCTAGCTTTGCATTGACAAGTCTTTTTATTGTTATGGGATGATAATCAGAGAAGTAACTGATATTGAAGAAGTGATTTTACAGAGTTCTGTTCCATGGAAGTGAATTCTATTAACAGACTTTGGAATTCAATGTAAAAGGATAAAAATTTCTCCCAGATATCATCTTAAAAGTGATTAGAGATCTTGATGCAATCAATAGAAAGCTTTACATACATGCTATATATACCAAAACGGAAAGGAATATTGTATTGCATCTGAGTAGAAATGGAAGAAGATTGGACTTCATTTATATTTTTTCTCTGGTTGGATAGGGGGCAGTAAAAAAGTTGTTTTTCCTTTGCTGTGAATTTTAATAGCTTAATTTTTAATATGAGTTCTAGAAAATTTAAGGTGTTTTATACTAAGCTCAAGAAAAAGTATACTTTGAGACGTAAAATATGGATGGAGGAAGGCTACAACAGCAATGTACCGGTCCTAAAAATAAGAAAGCTTAGTAAAAAAGGCAGAATCACATTCAAGTTTAATATTCTGATTCAATTAGAATTTCAGAGTTATGAGCACAAAGGTAGTAACCACCATGAAGACCTCACCATTCCAAGGAGATCGGAATGTGGTTGGGTAAGACTGCACACAGGAACCCATATGTGGTGACTGAAGAGGTGAAACAGCCATCAGGCAGATTTTTAATGAGATAATCAGAAGCCTGGAATCCTAACAGGTCTCTGGGATCTGCAGGAATGAGACATCATTCTGTGACTATCCACAAGGGGCCAAAAACCTATGGACTGATTCTGAAGCTACTAAATTCTGTGCAGTACTAATCTGTGCAGCAAAATAGACAGCCAAGTCCCCCTGGCTTCCATGGAAAACCACTTCAGGATTTTTCTTTTGTGAAGAAAGAGAATTAAACATATACAAAAGCATAGAAATAAAACTCAATGTTCTTTGATAAAAATGGACAAACTCTCAGTACCATACCTCCTTCTGATAGCTCATTGCAGCTACTCCCTTATTTTCTGAGGATAGATGTGTTTTCTCAATGACATTCTGTAAAATTCCTTGAGCACTTTGTCATGACGTGTATGCATTTGTATCAATAGGATACAAACTAAAACTGTCTGCTGGAGCCACAAGGTCTAAAAAAGCATATTGTATGAGGAAGTTTTGAAATCTGTGTGATTCTAACATCCCAATTATGTTTGTTAAATCATTAACTTGCTTTATGCCAAAGCTTCAAGAGGCAGCTAATAATGTGTGAAACAAAACATGCACAAATACTCATCTCAAAAATACACAAATCCCCCAGATGCACAAATGAAGGGTGCCCTAAATATTGTTCACAACAAGAAAAGTTCTGCTTCCCTGTGATCACCACAGGTTTCTCTGTGTAAGCAATTTAAACCAATTATATATTCAATATCCCCAGCTCTTACTAGAGATCTTATCATCCAGCAGAGATGACACAATACAAACGAAAAAGTCAGGCATTTGACAAGATAATGTGCTGGAAACTTTTCTGCTCTTTCCAACTATATTAGATGATCTACTAAAGATATCACCCCATGACTCTGTATTCTTGTAACTCTCATTGCATTTTGAAACTCTGAAACTGCTCTGCTAGGATTACCTTCTCCACACTTAGAGCCCATTCACCTTATCCAAGCAATGAAACCTGGTAAATAAATAAATAAATAAATAAATAAATAAATACTGACAGAGAATTTTTGCATTTAATTTTGAATAAGAGTAGAAATATTTTAAATCTTAGAAGATTTTCTTGAAAAGCAAACAACAAACTCAATCAAAAGCTTTCCATGTTTTTATACTCTTTGCTTTCAGATACACCATTTACCTCCAGACAAGACATTTTTCACCTAATGAGTGATTCCAGTAACTGAAATAAATAAGGTTTATGAAGATTATATTATGTGTACCATAAATGAACTTACCCAAATTCAGAGCTCCACAATGTAGACATAAATATCTGACCTTGTTCTCCCATAGATTTTTTTATAATTTGTGGAGAAAAAAATGTTCTTCTTGAGTGTTATTAATCTCATGTCAAAATAGGTAACCAAAATAAATCAAATTAATTGGACTCTAAATTGTCATTTTTATCAATGATAGAAAGAGATGTTAGGGAGACTACCTCAGATGTAGCATGCTACAAAGTAGATATTTAAAGTTTGGTGAAATGAATCTCATCTCATCAGAAGATGAAACCCATAAAACGTGGTTGTTTAAGAGTCAGTCTGTAGAAGAGGTTGTGACACCTAATATTTTTCTGTCTGATTTAATGCAATGAACCAAGTATAATTTTACAGACTTCTGCAGTTCCTGTTTTAATTGTCAGTTCTAAAAAGCTTTTGTATTATAATTTATTCGCTAATCCAATAAAAATTATTGCACTTTGATCCCTGTCCTCTTCTCCCAAGGAAAGCTGTAACTGAAATCTTCTGCTCTTCATTTCTTTTGGTCCTGCTGACTATATTAGTTTTTATCTTACAGAATTGTGATGTTCCTGCATCAACATATGTGAAAAGTCATAAAAATTAGAGGTGTCAAGGAAGAAAAAAACCCAAATGGATTTGTTAACAGTTTTAAAAATGCTGCTAACTCTACAGTCTTTAAAAACAGAAGATATTTTTTAGAAAGTTTGTAAGTTATATGTACTATTGTCCTGGTTTTGGCCCAGATCAGCAAGATGGGGTGTGGCCAAGACTATGATGTTATTTGATACCATCATACATCATTGCCAGGGGCAGGGGAAAGGGACTCTCTCGCTTCCAAGAAGAAGGGCATTCCCTTCTGGTGGATGTGGTGGGGAAGAGTGGGTTGGTATTGTTGTGGTTTTCCATGTGAATAGTTTCACTGGCTTATACCTTTTTTTATTAATATTGTTGCTGTTACAGTTCATTTTCTTATCTCATTGCTGTTTCCTGTAAATTCTTTTTATCTCAACCCATGACTTCCACCTTTTGTGCCTCCAATTTTCATCTCCATTCCCAGAGCAGAAAGGGGGAGGGCAAGGTTGCTGAGTGAGCGGGTGGGGTCTGGTTTGGGAGACTCTTTGTGGAAGCACTGAATTGGGGAGTACCATTCCCAAACCATGACAACTATACACTCAGTAATGTGAATTTCATCTCATTTTAGCCAAGTAAAAGCTGAATTCTTACAAATGGGTTAGTTAAAATGACTTATGATGATTCTACTCCTTCTCTAACTCTGTACTGATGGAATAGTTGTTGTTGGAGCTATAATATCTCTGCAAAAGAGGGTTAGAAATACCTTCCTTTACCCACTGTCTTGCCCAGAGCAGTTCTCATCCCTGTCACTCAGGTAATTTTACATGGAAATAAACATGTGACTGAAGTGGTCAGTGATGGACAGGAAATTTTAAAGTCAGTTTTCATACTGAAGACAACATTTAGTTTGATGGTGTTATGCTGTTGCTTAGGGTCTCCCTATAATCAATAAATAGAAATGTCTTCAGGTGGCAATTAATTTTGATTATTTTAGGCACTTAAAATAGTATGGGATGAGCAGGTCATCCTCAAAAAATAGCTGTCTTTATTACTTAGGAGACAGTCTAGACAACCCTGCTACACGTAGTTTCGAAAAGCTGAATTTCAGTGAGATAATGTTATTCTAAATCTTTAAGGGTTAATTTGGGTATGCATGTTTTCAGAATTAAATACCCTTGTGAACATATAAAAAAGTAAATGTACAATTTGTGTTCATCTATTTGAAAAAGGAATTTAGCAGTGCCTGGTGAGTCATACACATACTGTCAGAAACTAGTTCAGCAATTATTTATGTATTTATGTTTTTCTTAGGCAAATGAAAACAGGTAACTGTGCTACGGAATTAGTAGATGACCACCAAAACCTTTTCAAAGACAGTTGGTATTTTTAATTTGTTATTTGAACAGTAAATTATCCCTGTGGGACCTATACCAAGACCAGGGCTGGACTTTTCCTATTTTTCAGAGGAAAATACAACACCTGCATAGGGAGGTAGGCTATGAGACCAAGGCACACAGTCAGCTTTGCAGGCTGCTGGCACTGGGTACCAAGGCAGAGGAAGCCTGTGCCCTTCTCCCAGCAATGCACGCGACGGTTAATACTCTGAACTTCACTGAAGGAATATGACATAGTCAGGAGCTTCTAACTGTCAACCTAGTATACTTCTGTGTGTCAATGTCCTTCGATCTTTTCAGCTCTTCATCTACTGCACCTCCAAATGTGTTACTGTAGATTTCCAGACACTTTGTGTGTGTTTATCAAAGCAAACTAAAACCAGTTTCCCTGTCCTCCTCAAAAGAGGCCACTGTTTTACCTTTCCCAAGCCATGGCCCCTCTGATTTCATGAAATGGTAGTTCCCATTCAGTATGGTTTATGATCACTGAGGTCCAGCTTCCCTCCTGAATATTTCACCTGAGTTATTCTCAGGGAGAGTTTTACTACTGTACCTTCAAAGATGGAAAATCAGACTGATTTATTTTGTTATTAGCATCACTGCATCACTCCTTTGAAGATATCCTTAGTCATTTTAGAGACTGCATTGTCTCACCAAGAAAGCAAGTGAAACTAGTTCTTCCATCTGATGGAAACAGAAATATATTTTTTGATTTTGCTGCCACAAAAATGTCAAACTTCATCCTTCCACAACCAATATGTATCCATAAACAGTGACTAAGCAAATATAGAGTCTGGAAATATTTGAGATATTTCTGTGTTTGTCACAGAGTTCATGGGACCAAAGCCTATTGTTGTCTGCGTGGATATAAATCACAGTAACTCTAGGTGACTTCAGTAAGAGTTCAGACAAGAAACCCCATCTCTGATGAGAGTTCAGAACCTGCAGAAGCAATCTGGAAACCCCTTGAATCCCAGCAAAATCACAGCCCAGGACTTTCATAAAAAGCTCACACATTTGAATGAGAAAGGTTTTAGAAAAATGAAATCCATGTCTACAGGTAGACAAAATGATACAGCAGCAATTTTCCTCCAACTTTGAGACAGCACACATTAACAGTTTAGTTTGAGTACCCCAAGAGATTTCCATGGTGAGTGATATGCTTGACTCCAGCAGCCTGGATGACCTTCTCCAACAGCTCACTGACCTTCTTATGAACTGCAGTTTTTAGCAGGATGCTAAAGGTAAACCATTGCTTACTTTGTAATCTCAGTAGCTGTCTGAGCAGAGTGTCAGGCAGAGACCAAAGCTAACAAAGCCAGGTCTTGATTACATGTATAAAGTCAGAGCTTTTTTGCCATTAGAGAAGATGAGTATAATGTCCTATAAATTTTTTTTAAGATACAACTGCTCAGGTTCATTATTGTCCTATGAACAAAATTCTCCTTATTTTGTCTTTTCATTACAATTATTTGTTTCTTGTCTGTAAAAGTCAGTACAATTGAAAGCAAAAAACTCACCATGAAATAGCTTTATTTTCCAGAGCCTGTGATTGTCATATTACCTTTACATTATGGTAGGGTTTATGTTTAGTTGACGATGTTTCAGTGAGCACAGATATTGATTGTCGCTTAAAGAAAATAATGACTTCAGGTTTCCCTTGGTCAATAGCTTGTCTTACAGAGAATTTAAAGACCTCACAAAAAGTAGATCTCTCATTATTACTTACATGTACAAAACTTGTAGAAATACATACTCATTAAAGTGATAGTTTCTCTCATAAATAATGAAGCACCTTTGTAACAGAGTCATTTTTTATTAATTCAAGTGCTAACCCGTAGTAGTTTTCTCAAATATTTCTTACTCCGCATTTCTAACTTGAGTGCTCAAGGCTTGATCTAAGTAGAAAAAAATTGCAAGAACATCCATGAGTGTCCACAGCTGCAATATTCTAATTTCCAACAGAGTTCAGACCAAAGGAAATCAATTTCATGTCCTTTCTGACTGGTCATACTGCCAGACGTTATCTCTTATTCACCTCCAAAGAGTGTTCTCAATCCTAGATAATTTATCACAAATTTCCAAAATGTTATTTTCTATACACGAAGTATTTGAAACCTACTATAGCAACTGTTAAAGCTTATGGATGAATAATATGGTCTTTACCTGTGTGCAAGAATGGCTATACAGCCTTCTGTGAGTGACTATGGGTCTCAACCATATATGAGCAGTAAGTGTTTTGTCCCCATTTTAACTTTTCTGTATAGGTTGAAGGTTCAGGGCAGTGTTTCACAGCAATAAAAAACATTAGTTACACATTGCTATGAGCAGTCTATTAGCCTGTTACTGTAAATTGGAAACACTTATATTAGGACTTGAAATGCATTTAAGTAATCAATGTCATTAAAAATACTGAAATTGTGTATATAATACTTTCAGAAAATTGTTACTCTTTCAGCTTTTCATTGAGAAACATGAGTTACTTCCCTAGAGAGACTTCAAAGATTAAAAAGAATTTTCAAAATGTAAACCCCATGATAATAATTTCTAAGTGACAGTGCTGACTGCTGCAAGCTATGAGTCTGCATATGGATACTTGAAATTACATCCTACATCAAAGAAGCTTACATGATGCATAATGGTGTTTAATGTTAAAAAATGATCTCCTTTAGAGCCTTAGAGCTGTTGTAAAGGCACAAAAGCCCAAAGAAATTCACACATTTTGGAGAGAATAAAATGTAGAGTGATTTCTTAATGTAGAACATAAATAGCAGAGTCACATTAGTTGTTTTCTGCAACAGGACAACTTTTCACATTCTTTCTTGTAGTACTGACTTTTCCAAACTTCTTGTAAGGGAAAACTAACATTTGTACATTCTTCTTGTGAAACTGAGGAGTCCAGCCATCAGGAGTCACAATTTCTTATTTTACTTTTGAAATACACTCTAACAATTCAAAATCAGAACCTACCTGAAGAAACTTATGTTGAAGACCTATTTCACAGGCAACAGCTGAATTTTATTCATGGACTTGAACCTGACTGTTTTTATTTAGACAGCTTGTCCCATTTGTCTCATTTGAAGCAGGTCAGATTGTTTTAAATAAAAGTAATGGAGAATAAATGGAGTTAAAAGCTTCTAAGCAAAGCTTTGCCCTCAGAGAATTATTAGGTTAGTTCTCCTGAGGAACAAGGCTAAAAAAAAAAAGGAAATTTGGCAGTTCCTCACAGAAACACTATTAAGATCACAATCGCAAACTATTCTTATGCAAGAGATCAGTTTGAGTAAATCTTCTGCTCTCCATTAACCTCAAACACGAAAAGGAAGCATGAAGAAACTGAAACTAGGTCAGTATATCAGGGACAAGGATAAAAGAACAGTGTAAGTATGTATGGACAAAATTAGAAAAGCCAAGCTGCGAAGTGTGGTACAAACTGAAAAGACCACAAGGAGGAAAAAGAAAACATCTGCATATACATTACTAGCATGTGGAAAATCCAGTGGACAGCTGATTCAGTACTAAGTGGGAGGAAACTGTAGTCACAGATGTCACCAGAAGGGCAAGAATTGTCTTGTGTTGTTCCATTTCGTTGAGGCTTTAGCTGCAGAAAATTGCTAATGTGCAGCACTGGTTTAATGATACTTAGGGCTCATAACACTGAACTCAGGTCAGCATGGCAGGAACAGTGTAAAACAATCCTTTTGCTTATCAGTCCCATCCTCTGTTCCAGGTCACTGTCCTTGCAGCAGGAACAGCAGAACAAGAAAAAAGCAATTCCAGCTGCTTCAGTTAATGGTTTGACATCTTAATGCAAATGCATCTTCACATGAAATTAACTGAGGCAGTTGGGGTGTGGAGGTAGAGTAAATATTGGAATAGCTCTGAGTTCTTACACCTCAGTGTTAATTCTTTTGAAGAGACTGAACATAATCTTATGAACCATCTTGGAAAACAGAGTTGTTTTTTGTTCTCTTTGGGAGCTCAGGAAGAATGAGAACTCAAAATACTAGAAAGGGTAAATATAATGCCTAGTTTAATAAATAGGAAGGCAATGGGGGAGTATAGGGAAAGAAAGAGACAGAGAAAGAGAAAGAAAAACAGACTTACAGACCAACCAGCTCAAACAAATTGTCTGTAAGCACCTTGAAGATAACAAGGGACATGAACAATAGCCACCAGGGATTTGTAAAGTACAAATTGTGTCCAATCAATCTAATTTTCTTCTACGAGAGGGTAACATTTTCTGGAGAGAAGGAAAGCAGGAGAAAGCAAGTAATACAGCTTGACTCTAATGTAGCTTTTGATTCTCATGTGACATTCTCATTAACAAGTTAGGTAAATCAGACCTGGAGGAAAAATTCTATAGATTGGTGACAAAAAAAGACTAGAAAACCACAACTTTACTTTCCATTAATCTATAGTCTAACAGAAAAGATGTATTTACTGAACTGGGATCTTTGGAAGGGTCTCCTGTGTCAAGAAATGTTTGCTGTCTTCAGCTACTTCAATTCTATATGCACTAATATAAGGTTTTGAATATAGGTAGAATTATTAACTGCAAAATAACACACAGAGAACAGCTGGTGTAGTACTGATCTCTTAAGGAAAGATCCACATAGGTGGATCATAAGCTGAACACAAATTAGTAATGTTGTGCTCTTGTGAAAAACTCAGATTTCATGCTGGGATCTACAAACAGGACTGCAGACTGCAAACCACCCTGATCATCCCTGGCTACGAGTAGTTGAATTAATATATTTGGTCTGAGGCACTTGAGATGGATTTGTAGCAAGTTCAGAGGTGAGCAACAAGTTCACTACAAGGTACAGCCTGCCAGGGAACACTGAAGGAAACAGTTTCTCAAAATACAGAAAAGGCTGAGGGGAGATATGATAATAATCTTCAAACATGAAATGATGTTGAAAAGAAAAAGACAGTATTTTTTTCTCCTTGTCCAGTAAGTGAATTTTAGGTAGTGGGTTTGCAGCAGTACAGATCTAATACAGGCCTTGGGAAGAGAGTCGGTCTCTGGGACACTTAACTGCTGTAGTAGATTGTGAGGGAGGATGTTCTATTTTCCTTATGTCTAAGAATGCCAGCAGTGACGTAGTTTACTAGATCCCACCTTGGACTAGATGACCTGTGAATGTCCTTTCCACATCTTTGTCCTCATGAGGAGAGTACATGTGTAGTGGGGCTGAGAGCCAAAACAAATCAGGGGGAAACTGAACAAGAGATGTAGACTGTTTTTCTTATGTTACAATAAAATGTTTTCTATAAAAGAACAGAACAGAAAAATCAGACAATAGGCTGTGATATATATGGGGAGTTTGCATTGATATTTACTGGGAATTACAGACCAAAGGTGTCAGTGACTACTTATATCTATCTATCTATCTATCTATCTATCTCTATATCTATTATATGTATCTCTATAGACATATGGAAAATAACCCTAAGACCATACATTTTAGTCCTGCATTGCTATATGTTGATAAATTAGAAATAAAAATATATTTATATAATACATTTATGTATATTTATGTATACGTAATACATTTTATATTTTTATAAATAATTTAGTTTTTATAACAAGAGTGTATACCAGTGGAAAACATGAAGAGACAGCTAGGAAAACTGGTTTTCTCAGATATATAAATGTAAGTTCTTCTGAGTTTAGTAGTACTTATTGTAAAATTTACTTAGACCATTCTGTAAAATAAAGTTTGTGCAATTGGTTTTTAGCACCATTTTTAATTTTGAATATTGTCTTTTTATTCTCAAAGAAATAAGAATGTTTCGTTTTCAAAAATTAAATTGTAAGTCTTTGCACTGATTATTAAAAGTGATTAAATGACTGTCCAGTCTAGATACTTTAGTAGAACCTATTCCTTACATTTTTAATGATCAGTGGCAAGGTGCTGCTATCTCCATGATATCTATGCCTTAGACATTAAGACATTAACTTCAGATGTAAAACTCTGTTAAAGAGGCTGTCCAAAGCCATCTTTTGATAAAATTTATTGCTGGTTTAGGAAACATCTCAGTCTTCAAGGTTAGAGTACTTTCCATCTGTAACAATTTGATATCTGGACAGAGTTAAAATAATTTTCTCTTGCTGACAATCCTCTCAACAGTAGCTTTTAACAACTGGTTAATTTAACAGAAATTTCACTAAACTTTTGCTGACAATGAATATACCTTGTGATCTCCTGTATCCTTTCCTACCCAGAAAACTGATCAGTAACCAGCAAATATCACATAATTTTCTACAATTTTAATTTTTTCTTACATGTCCTTTTTTTAATGTGAACAATTAAGAGAAATCCCAGGACAGACTTGCTACAACTGCTCATCTATAGTGGATGAAAAGCTCTTTAATTTTGCTTCAGAGGGACTGTCAATGTCCTCTGTATAACAACCTTAAGTACTTATTTAATGAAATACCGTGTATCTGTTTTAAACTACTAGGTTTATTTTTGTTGTAACTCATAAAAAAGAACTACAAGAATTCATCATAACAAATATTGAATTCAACATAGAGTTTGCATGATTTTTGGTAGTCCACACAACAGCTAGATTCAAAATTTCATGTTCCTGATCACCCTTAGCCATGGTTACTGCCCTCACCACATAGTTTGTTCATAATTTTATTAAGTTTTAACTATTTGAAGGGCTCAATTTGTAAATCTGAGCTCTGACAAATCCTGGATTATATATAAAAAGATAAAAAAAACTGACTGGGTGTCACGCAAATTCCTGTGCTATACTGGTAAATCTATAATTTGGTCAGTAAAAGTGTTGTTTTCACTTGAGTGTTCATTCTTTAACCTTCTGTCTGGTGTGTTGTTTTCCGAACAGTGGAAAGAATAGAACTTCACCTTGCTAGAAAAAGGACATTTGACTAAGTAGCTTTTAGCCTATGACAAATCATATAAGATAGGCAAGAAGGAGCCATAAGTTTTTCTTCTGTTATTTTGATTGGGGTTTGTGTTTTGGTGTGACGGTTTTTTTGGGGGGGGGTTGAGGGGGATTGTTTTTTTTGTTAATATGAGCCCTGCAATTCCTCTTCAGTCTCTCTCTTCCATCTGTGTAGAGATAACCACAAGTGATTCCATCATGAAGCAAACAGCATGTTTTTCGTTTTACACCTAGAGTTTGAGCAAGGTGGCAGGACAGCTGTTCACTGAGAGAAAAAACTAAACTGACATTAGCAAACATAAGAAAAACAATAGCACAGCAGTTTTTCTGCTATTTTTAGGAAACAGGTGTTGCATTTAAACCTCCTAATCTCTCCAGTGAAAGTAAATTTATAAATGACACTGCTTTAGGATTTCCCCTTCCCAGAAGCAAACCTTAAACTTTCCTCTTCAGCTACAGCCAATATATTGAAATGCTGGGAAGATGCACATTGCTTTAACATCAGCTAGTGCCAGGTTGTACAGGTTCAGTACACTGAGTATTTGGTTTGTCAGCTGGGTGGAAAAAATTGACTTCTGTACTTTGCTACACAAGTCTGTTGAATACACAAGTGCAAGATATTTGCCACGTGTCTCAGGTGCTGTGTGTTGGAAAGGAGAACAGACACCAAATGAGGCATTGTAATATGTTATACAATATTGACCAGAGTACTAGTGTTTTGTAGTAGACTATGTACTACCATGGAAACTTGAAAGGTCTCATTTTCCTACTTGACAGTAATGCTGACTCACTGTGTTTGTCTGAACAAGTCATTTAAGATTGCTTGACTCTCAGTTTTGCAATCTGCAAGACAAAGATTGTGGTGTCTTGTTAATAGAAATTGAGAGCTCCTGACTAACGAAAGCACTCTATCAGCAGAAATTTTGTTAGTATTAATTATCTAACTGAAATCATATATGAACACTGAGTATGTACCATCACCTGTTTTCTAGGACAACTGCAACACTTCTTTTTGACTTCTTTTTGGTTTCTCTTCTCTCAAGACTGTATCTTTATAGCCTAAGAAAGCAAACATTTAAAGATACTGGTATCAAGCCAGGAGCACTTGACAGAGCTCTAAAATATATTGCAGTGAAGGATGGCAGAGATACAAACTGATGTTGAAAGACTTCAAACACATGAACTATAAAATATATTGTTGACTTTTCTTGTAATGCTTCCTGCCATTAAATTTTTTTTCTCCCCTTACAAAATAAAATCCTTCATTCCTACATTCATTTCTCTCAAGGGAAGGGAATGAGGCTTGGTGTGAACAATACATTAAATCCAATGTAAGACATTCAAATACAAGATTGCAACCACTATAGCCACACTGCAGCTCTGATTTAGTTTATCTGTCTGGCAGCTCAGACTTCATTAGCCAGGCTGACTTTCTTTTGCATCAGGTGTTCTCCATTCTTTGGTATAAATGATATATTACGTATTTTGCCTAATGTAACTGTAAGGCTGGCATGTGCTAGCCTTATTTTAGACTATTGTTATACTAGGAAGTGGTGTAGTAATACGTAAATCTGGTAATCAGATGGATCTGATAGGTGATTAGCCATGTCACACCAGAGAAAGGTAGTCAGGTGTTACTTGCCGCATGCATTTTGCCACTGTTTATAATTCACTGCAGACAAAGGTCACTTCCAAGGTTTATGCTATTTAATTACTTATTTAGGAACTAATTTTATCTCTGTTGAAATCAAGTGAAACACTTGTATGAATGAATCAGCGGATCGAGCATTTTGCCTTGGAAGTCTTCTTTTATGCCTGTTTAGTCACATGCACTTCAGCTGCTCTAATATGTTGAAAAATATGTCCAGAACAGAAGTCCCTGCAGCCCAGAAAGCCCTTGCTCGGTCACTTGCCATAACAAGGGGCATCCCAGTTTGACCTGAATGTTCTCCAAATGCTTTTGTACTTGCCTGGGATGACCCTGTAGTAAGCAGCTGTGTTTCTATTTCTTGCCTCCATCTGATCAGGGTCAGAAATGGAGTGGCACGCAGGTTCCTAGCTGGGGTCTTCTGAGTTCAAAGCAGCACTGGGACACTAACCAGAGGTAGGTGTGGCTGCACAGCCGAGCATAACAGGAACACATCAACAGGATTGTCTGTTGGCTGACACAAAACTCACAAAATATTGAAGTATTAACTATTAAAGTATCACCCCTTCCACATAGCAAAGGAGTGCCTCAGGAGTAGTACGATGACAAGTGGTATTAATGGCAAGGCTTACAGCATCCACAGGTCTCCCAGGTAATTTGTGTTTTGCCGTCACGGGGAAGTTCCCCTGATACCCCAGTCTGATGTCTGACTAATCCATCTGTGACATGCTAGGGTAAGTCTTCATATTTTGGTATCTCTACCGGGAAACCATACAATTCCAGGTGAAGTTGATAAGAACCAGAATTAGGCTAAGGAGCCCATACATCGTGAGTAAGTGGAAACAGATAAAAAATGAGCTCTTAAGTGTACACAATGAGCTTCCTTATTCTCATACATCCCGGAAGAGAGGGTGACATATGCAAGATACGTATCTTAGCGCTTGAAAGTTTGTCTCCATATATCCTAAGAACTGAACCCTAGGGTAAAAAGTTACTGTGTTCTGCATATAAAGTGAAAAAAAGAAGCAAGAGAAAAACTAGAAGTTTTCTTTGTGAACATAGATGAAAATATAAGAGACCAAGGGAGTACAGTCTTTACTATTGACTGTTTAGGATACAATGAAAATTAAACTGGGAATTATTTAATAGCTGTGAGACATGCAATAAAATATTTGTCAAACCAAACTGTATGTCATTTTTATGAAGATATCACTTGTTCCACGACATATATCATACCTCACTAGCTTATTATTTTGCTCTTATGAACACATTTTTCCAAAAGAAGTAGATTTTTTCATGTTTTTTTATCATTGTTTTATTACAAATCATCATGAAATACCTAGAGATGGAAACTTTGAAGATTAAAAGCATGTTTACTTTAAATCATGTTATATTGAGTTTTATTTGTATAAAATTATTGAATAATTTTTCTGATTTATGTATTTGCATCTTTTTGATATAGTGAAAGTCTGTTCAAAAGTGTTTTCCAGCAATAAAAGTCAAATAATTCAAAAGGGGAATATAATCTTTCTTTATTGATCTACCACACAACTTCACACACTGTGCATGGCTGTACTGCAGTATAATCTAGGCATAGACAAAGTAGATCAGCTGTCTGTGGTGATTCCTGGTAACAATACAGCCATTGTCGGGGTAGCTCATCCCACTTCTCAGTCAGTGTCGCTTCTTCAGAGGTGGTTTAAGAAATCTTCCTAATTCATATCTCCTCATGCAGATGGTTGTGCAACCACAGGATGTGCTGCATCTGGCTGGCTGAAAGTGTCCTGGAAAAGAAAGGGTGGGGAAAATATATTTTTTCCTACTGTAAAATATTCAATATCCTGTTCTTTGGTTGTGTCTTTGAATTGCAGGTGGTAGCAATAGGACAGGAATGAGAAGTGGGGCTGACGTCTGCATGAGGCATCCTCACTGAGGAGGCAGACCAGAATACCACTCTCTGTGATTGGACATGCAGAGTATTGTCTTTAATGACATAGCTGAGTTTGTGCTGATAGCTGAAATGACCTCTGAAAAAGAAATTCCAAGCACCCCTCTTTTGGTGGGGTTATTTTGAAATTGTTTAGTTTTAAATTATTTGCTTTATAATGAAGATATCACAAACAGAGCCTACCAACACAGACAGGAAAGGTAGAAATCAGCAGGTAGAGTCAGTTCTGAGCTGTACTATTAGAGAAAAAGCTGTTTTGAGTTACATCCAGAAACGTAAACTAGCATTTGTTCCTTCCAAACTAGTCTGGTTCTGTACTTTAAACCCTAAATTCTGTAATGGAGACTGCTTATGGAGAACAGGTGAGACTAGTTCTTAGTCTTTAGTCGCACAGGTATTTCACAGGTGATCGCTATAGTCTAGCACCTGTGCATAACAAGATTCATTCCTGATTCCACAGTAGCATGAATTTGTCCCTAATTACATATGTTTCCCTACAGAAACTAAAGGAAGAAGGTCTATCTCCTAAAGTGATTTGATGCTGAGCTTTATTAAATACTAAGACATCCTGACTCTTTCTTTTGTCTCTCTTCATTTCATAGACATGTAAGAAACACAAATGCTTGCATACATGCTAGTACAGGAAAATGAAGACCATGGAAAGAGAAGGAGACAGGAGAATGGGGTGAAAAAACCCAAATATTTGTTTACTGTAGATCTCCTAGGGAGATATTCAGATCATTTTACCTGAGTTGAGACACTAGTCTTAACAAAACTCCAGGTGAGCTCTGACTGTTTCAGAGATTGCTATTGCCAGCTGCTCTCCTGTCCCTCTGCAAGAGAAGCCTCTTGCCATACATAGCACAGTTGGCAGAAAGGAGCATATGCCCAGACTTCAGCACTATAATTTGCAGCCCATACCACTTTGAGCTGATTCAAATTTAGCTTTGTGCTTGCACACCAGGCTGAGCTCTGCAGCAGCTAGTGCAGGGGAGCTTGTATGTGCTGGCAGCTGCCTGGTACACAGCCAGGGCAGTGAGGCAGGTAGATGGCAGGGTGTCAGTAAGCACCTAAAGAGCCCTGGATATACTCAGATGATCCCATCTGGAGGTACTCTTAATATAACTTAATTTTAGGCCTATTCGACCCTATTGAAGATATCTACACTAATTTAATGAAAACAGAAAATAAACTACATATAATTTTTCCATTGTTTAATTTGCAACCTCACATTCCTTTACCTGCTTCCATCAGTGTTTTGATTCCTCTACTACTGCCTTTTTTCCTGCTTGCTCCTCCTTTCCTTTTTCCTTATATTTTAATACCTATTCAAGAGATTTAGCAGACAATCCTCATGTTCACACGAGGTGGGTTTTTAAGTACAAACTCTGTGAATGTAAAGGCAACAAATACCACCCCAGTCTACATGGCAAGGAAAAAAAGCCAAAGGAAAATATCCATGCTTGCCATGCAAAGGTTCATAGCTACTTTAAGATGACTGGGTCAGTCAGCATATTTCAGCAGACTTGGGCTATTTCAGTTCACTGTTTGCATATTTTATATCAAGTGACCTGCCAAATGTCACGAAGAGGTGAACAGGGAATAGAGAAATCAGTCAAGGTGATGGATGAGATGCAGACTTGATTGTTTATTCAAATTATTCCCACAACAATTGAGTCTTACTGATTACAGACAGGATTTTGTCACAGTCATTAGGAGGGGGCAAAGGTGACAGGAATTTAATGGCCAAATTGGAGTTATTGAACGGTGCCAAGTATGACAATATTTTTAAAATCTGAAGTAGAAGCCTGTCTTTATCAGTGACCAGCAACATTCAGAACTCTTTTCTCTAAACTATTTGTTTCTCTGTTTTGTTTTGCTTTTTCAGTTTTTTTCCTTTTCCCAAAAATATTTCAGAGAATTTCTTCAGTAGCTCCCAGTTTCCCTTTAGGCCTTTTCTCTTAAAAAAAATATGGATTCTCACTACTGCCGCCCATGCCCCTTGAAATATGTGAACAAATACTTCAAATACGTCTTTGCACTCTCCCCTCTTTCCTTGTTGTGTTAGTGACCATGCTGGTGCAAGGGAAGCAGCAAGGAGAAGGCAGTAGGGCAGGCTGGTACTGAAAGGTGATGTGCTGCAGCGCAAGTCTGCACTGCACTTGGCTTCAAAGGGGCTAAGTTTTCCTATAAAGACTCCAAAATGTTTATACAAAATCATACACCTTTATCTTTAAGAAGACTTCACTTGTGTTTGATTTGAAAAGAGAGGAGGGGGTGAAGAGTACAGAGACTTCACCCTTTTTTGTAAGTATGCTAAGTTTTGTCCTTTCTTTTGCCTCCAGAAATACTGCCATTTATGTCAGTATTATATTAAGCGTGCTGATACTTTCCCTTGAAGGACGATAACAAGCTCACACTTGCATTTCTAATCCAAATGAAGTATATACTCCACTATACAGAAAAATACAAATCCTTCTTGTCTGATAAGAATACACATGTTTAAAAAATATCTTTCCAGCTTCTTTGAAAGAAAAATATCGGTCTGGTCCACAGACTCTTTCAACAGCATCAGCCTGCAAGTAGTTCAAAGGTATTGAAATATCATCATCTATTAGACGTTGATTAATATAAAATGTTGCTGAGAATTAAAAAAATATTTTTGTCCCATTATCAATAATGGAATAGGTGCAGGCTTATTAATTTACTGGGTGTTAGTAAGATTTAGTCAAGAAGTTCAAAATGCTATACCATCAGAAAGACCTCAGAAGGTATTAGTAATTTTCTTACTTTCAGATCTTGTGGTGAAAAATTCAAAGGAAAAGAATATGCAGAAAAAAAATACAGCAAGAAGAGAAATGGAACAATTTCTAGCCATAGATTTGTTCAGTCCCATTGAGAAACAAATATAGGAATGTATCAGACTAGATGGTAGACTGAAATACAATTAAAAAGTTTCTCTTGTAATAAATAATTTATAGAAAATTTCCCCTTACCTCATCTTTCAATATGGCTCAGGTTAGCATTTTTTTTTTATTAAATAAGGATAGTTCTCTTGAATTCATTTCATGGCAGGTGTTTACTGTGTGACAGGTTGAATTTGGACTCTTGCCACTACTGCCTGGAGTTTCTGCTATGATCCAAGAGTTCAAAATTTGGAAATGAATGTTTAAAAAGATACAGTTGTGTATATTAGTTGACCAGAGAGTCACTGGGAGTTGCTGGTATTGTGCAACTGAAAAACAGATGACATCAGGGTCCATAAGCTGGAACGTTTGCAGCACAGTTCAGAAGAACTGCTGGCATAATCAGGACTTGTCCAGCTTGAGGAGTACTGCATAAAAATCTCACCACTCAGAAAAGACAAATTCAAAGTGAAAGATGTATTGAGAAATGTCCTTTATGATAATAAGAGTGGAAAACCTTTCTTATGAGAGCAGCCAAAACACTTTGGGCTTTTCATCTTAAACACAGCTAACCTGTATTTCTTTCTATACACTTATGAAGTTTACTGCATGTGGGTCAAAATTACTAACGAAACTATTTGTGTAAGAACAACTGGAAAAAATCCAATTCAATATTTAGGCTTCAAATTAAAGATTTTTAATTCTCAGAGAAGTGAGATTATACACCATTTTCCAAAGACCTCCTGAAGACAAAGAACTTATTCTCTTAATAATACAATTTACAAAATACATTGTGAAATTTATTTGCTTAAGGTAATGAGGCACAAGGTCTGGAAACCCAGTCTTTAGTCTCCCAGTTTTCAAGATCCACCTTTGATGATGAATGCTGTGATGTTACAATTGAGTAGATTAGGTCTCAAAGACCAATTTGAAGTAGTGAAATTCT
Source organism: Neopelma chrysocephalum (assembly GCF_003984885.1). Lineage (NCBI taxonomy): Eukaryota > Metazoa > Chordata > Aves > Passeriformes > Pipridae > Neopelma > Neopelma chrysocephalum. Next base: position 5,515,527 of record NW_020897704.1, read on the forward strand.
ATACTGTATCCAAAATTATAAGGACAAGTTTTCCATGGTGGGAAACTCATCTTTGAGATTTTCCCAAAGCTACTAAGCTTCAGGAGTAGGGAGATACATTGTCATCTTCCACTTGCATCTCTCTCTCCTCTATCCCTAGATCTTTGCTTGGAACTGACTTGCAAAAAGAAACTATAATTCAAACTAGTGCCCATACAGAATGTAAAATAGTAACCATGATCCTTATTTATTTCTCCTCAGTGCAGTCTTGAAAGCCTCCAGCTCCTTGCTTGGCTGGTCTTTAAATAGCATATGGTCATGACTTTGATAAATTGCTCTTTATGAGGACAGGAGTGGGATCTACCAAGCACTAGTTAACATCCTTTATCTCTGTGATATATAAATTAAACTCCACTTTCTACTCAAAAATAGCATTAAGATTTTACAGAAAAGTGCACGTTATTTTCAGATTTGTTTCTAAAATTTTATTTCAATCCCAATATTAAAAGGCATTGGAGGGATTGAAAAAGCTCCTGCAGAGTTCTTAGTGTTTACTCTCTTTGCAAGGTGTGCAAGCAAAAAAGGTAAAATGAATATTTAGGGTGGGGAGACTTCAGCTTCCAGGCCCTTCATTATGACATGTTTTATGAGCTTTGCATTCTCACAGTCTTAGCAACATGACGAAGAGGGTTCACAAAATATTGATTTGCATTATGTTTGGTAGTGCTGACTGGAAGTCAAGTCAATGCAGAATCAGGTTTGACAAGTTAAACCTTAATGAGGTCTGAAGTAAAACACTAGCTCTTCATTCCTTGCCTTTTTTTTTTTGGCTAATCAAAAGTGGAGAAATATAACTCTGCTATGAAGTTTTATTTTGTAAGCCATAGGGGAACATCTAAACATGACAGCATGTAGCCATAATTGTCTAAATTATACACCAACTTGTAAATACCACAGGTCCTTGCACTGCGCTTATTGAATTCAGCATACTTTCACCATTGACTATTAACTACAATATCGAGTGAGGAACAAAGTAAAACTCGCATATGTTGCTGAACTCTTACTATGTCAGATTCCACTGTGAGAGTCTAAATTCAACTTCATGCACAATTTCAGGAAAATTCACAGTCAAATAACTAGAATGAAAAAAGTAAAATAAACAAAGGAGTACAAATTAAATTAAAATATCACCTTCACTAAAACTGACAACTGTTATTTTGTAAAGGCAATTATTTGAGTATCTCTATATCATATATCATATGAATGAGAATGAGTTCAAGTGTTCCAGCACAGTATAGAAAACATTCACTGCAGCCAGTTGTTGGTTGTATTGCAAACATCACTAAAATAGAAACACAAAACTAAACAAAGAAGATTCTCTTGAATTACCAGTAAGCTGGTTTTGTCTTTTCATGCTCTTACTAGAAGACATAGAGAGCTTACTTTCATTGTACCTGTTCAGCTGTATTTCAGCAACAGCGTCATATTACAATTTAATAATTACCACAATAAAAGAAGATTAAAGTCTGCTAAGATGTTTATGCTAATCATGCTTTTATTCTGAGTAATGAACTGTTTCCCTTTCCTGTTCCACCTTTCTTATCTCTTGCAAAATGTATTGTACTGTTGATAGGATTGTTTCTACAAGAAAAAAAGAAGTTGTTAATTTAGTCCATTTTAAACGTTCTCTAAAGTATGAGTTTAAAACACACGGTTCACATATTTATGTATTGTACTTAGTGATCAAAGAGAACTCATCCAAGATCCATGAAGAATCTTAGGACTTATTTTATTTAAAAATATATGTTGTTTTCCCAGATGATTTACCACAACTGATAAGTTTTGCCAGCCATTTCATCTCCTAAGTTTTATTTGTGCATTTCAGTCTAGTGGCTGCATCATTTGGAGCTTTACTCTCAGTTCTAAAAAATATGCCAGGAGAACAAGGACAAATGCTAATTTAGAAGTTTGGTAATAAAAAGATAATGCCTGCCACACTTTTAGAAAGCCATTATCAATTGCACCGGAAAGAACAGGAAAAGAATTTGCAATTATGAGTGTTTAATCTTGTTGGGGGATTTTGTTTGGCTTTTTTCTAATGCATATGTTCAAAAATCAGTTCTGAATCCCTTCTGAATTGGCAGCAATTAATACATTTGATTAACAGCAAATTGTTTATTTTGAACATCTCTCATTTGTGATACATGACTGATACTTGTAAATTCATAATCTGCAAATATTTACAGGTCATGAACATCTTGGGAAAAAAACAAAGAGCAAATATTCTACACATATATGTTATGGCATTTATGTTAAAATTCATTTTAATTTCTGGATGCATGAGCAAAAATCTGAGGAATCCATTAGTTCTCCTAGTGTTTAAAACTTTTAACACTTGCTGTTAACCAAACATATTTATATATATTTCTCAACCTGTTCTACTTACTGTGTACTAACACAGAACTGTATATGAGAAAAAGTGTGAATTTACACTGCAGTGTCCAAAGTGCTGGTGAAGGGTCTGGAGCACAACTCTTATGAGGAGTGGCTGAGGGAGGTTAGATTGTTCAGCTTGGAGGAAGCTCAGGGTGTATGTTATCAGTCTCTGCAACTGCCTGAAAGAGGTTGTAGCTAGGTGGGGATCAGTCTCTTCTCCCAAGTAACAAGTGACAGGATGAGAAAAAACAGCCTCAAGTTACACCAGGGGAGATTTAAATTGGATACCAGAAAAAATTTCTTCACAGAAAGGGTTCACAAACATTAGAACAGGCTGCCCAGGGAAGCAGTGGAATCACCAGCCCTGGAGGTATTTCAAAGACGTGCAGACGTGGCACTTAGGGATATGGTTTAGTGATGGACTTGGCAGAGTTAAGTTAACGGTTGGACTTGATCGTAAAGGTATTTTCCACCCTAAATGATTCTATGATTCCATAATTATATGGTCAGATGATAGGGAGAAGACAGAACTAGACTCTTCTTGGAGGTGCACAGCAGTGGGAAAAGAGGCAAAGGACACTGGTTAGAGAACTGGGAATTTCAGTTGTTATATTAAGATTATTTTTTTTTAATCATTGGGATAGTCAAATAGAGGGACAGAACATGCAGAGACATTATGGTATTTCCATCTTTGGAATTGTTCAAGGCTCAACTAGACAAGTTGATTTGGTTAGATCTGCTCTGAGCAGGGGATTAGACCAGTTGACTTCATGAGCTCTGGTCCAGTCTGGACTATTCTGTGATTTTATGTTCACTTCAAACACTTTCAGGACCCATTTCCTTTACGCAAGTGCCTATTTGAACAAAACTTATAAAAAGGTAGTTATCTTTAAATGTTTTTCCCCTATCAAACTGTGTTGAAATTAGCCAAGAGGCTGAGTGCAGACTTTCAGAGAGTGATTGCATAAATCATGTTCCATAAAAAAACCAAGCAAAAAATGTAGTTAATCAAATGTTGGCAGGTAGTTCTTTAGAATAGCCCCATCCAGGTTATATTTAACTTTCTTACATCTGAAAAAGTAAAAGATTCAGAGAACAAAGCATCATTGTTGAGAACAATAATTTTGACCTGTCTCAGCCAGGCCCCAATCAAAGCTTTCTTTGTTAGGTAGTACAACCTTCTCATTCTCTTACAAAGCCAAAGCACTGCAGAAACAAAGGCTGCACATAAGGGGATAAGGAGGCCAAAACCCAGCTGACTTTCTTAGTGCAGCTTCAGAACAAACTACATATCAGATTCACAGCTGGGTCAACCAGACCGAATCACGTAACCATCAGGTGAGCATCTGGTCCCATACACAAAGTTAAACAGTAAAACCTATTTATAGAAGAAAAGAATTAAAATTACAGGTTGGAAACACAGTGCTACACACATTTTGCAAAACTTCTCTGTGGGTCGCATACATATGTATATAATCATAACCTTAAATCTGGAAGTCCCTGTACATTAGAGCCTAGAATTTTGGCTGTGGTGGGTCACATAATCCTTTCATATAGGTATTCCAGGGCTTTAAGCCTCAGCTTCTGCCTCACCATGCTTTGAAGTCATCATACATCATCAACATGGGTGTCAGCATAAATCCGTTTCAGTCTGACTCCTGCAGCAGAGAACACATGAGGAATTAAAGCTGTGCAGCAAAAGGTCTGTTATCAGAGCAGAGAGACACACACTCCATCACCATGACAGAGCTACTCTAGGTCACACAACAGATACCCTCCCAGTGGTTTGGTGGTGTTTTGTAGATGCATTTCATTACCCTGGCATCCCAGATCTGCTGAATGCCTGGGATTGGTCACCTTAGCTTCATACACAGAAGAGTGTTACTGTCAGTGTCAGGCTTCTGGTAAGACAAGAAGTATTCAAGAGGAGGCAAAGGTCAAATCTTTCTTTTTTTGGTTGGTTGGTTGATTTTTTGGGGGTTGTTTTTGGTTTTGTTACCAGCAGACTGCTTACACTGTTTAATAGTAATTTTATATTATTAACACTGCCAAACTCCTTACCTGATAAGATAAACCACAGAGGGCAATTACATTTGCACTTCAAAACCAAATTTCATTCAGTATTAGAAGAACCTGAATAAAACAAAGCCATATAAATGTTATCTTTAATTCGCTCATGAAAATCTAATATCCATTTTGGATGAAAGACAAGCAGATCTGGAGTATAAACTATCCAAGTTTAAGAGCCTGCTCTACAAAATATATAGAAGGTCTCATAACCTAATGTAAATTAAGCAAAGTAGAACATGAACACACACATCCCCACTAGTTGTCAAGTACAGAGCTCACAGGCATGGAGACTGTAGAACTAAGAGGTGAAGTCAGCAAAGCTTATGACTCTCTCCTAATTTCTTACTTCCTGACCCTTGTAGCCTCAATGCTCTGCCCCAGAAACTTCACTCAACTCAAAACCTTTCATTAAAAATATTTGACAAAATCTTTGCCAAAACTAGGAAGGCTAGAAATTAAATTTGAAAATACAAAGAAAGCACTGATCTTAGTGCAATAAAATGTCTCCAGAAGGTATATCTTTAGCTAATCAAATGTGAGATCCATGACGATAGTGAGAGACTTAGAAACAGTGCGGATATATCCCTCTTACCAAAACCAACCTTCGTTCCTCATGGTGTAAGGAAAAATCTTTCAACATGAAATTTCAGCGTAAGAAATCTGTACACGCTTTATGTTTTAAAGGCTGATCAAGAAGCCTGATGATAAAGTGATCAATAAACATAGATATCATAAACATAAACCCAAAATGGGCAATTCAAGTCAAAGAACCATTTCTGTGTATTTTGAGTCACATAACCGTCAAGTGAAACTCTTACATAAAGCACTTAAAGGCTGCTTTTGCTAACCCCAAGCTGCACTAAGGTTCTTTACTAAGTGTCTGTTTACAAAACAATATACTTGCTACTGCTGTCAGGACAGTTTTGCTGTGCACTTTGTCACCGTTATATACCTGAAGTAATTGAAGGTTTTAATTTTAGGTTTTCTGAAAAAGTCAGAATTCTTTCACTTCAAAATAAAACACCTGAGTGAAAAAAATCACTCAATATGTTTATTAACATGCAAGTTTCAGTAGCTATTGTTGTTTTATTGATACCAACAGCACTGTTACATATTTTGCTCCTTACTCTGTGTGCAGCTAGATACATGGAAAACCTCTTGAGTAAAGTCTATCCACAAGATTTCTGTTAGCAAGCAGAAAATAGAATTGACTCCAAATGCATGAAGATTGCTTTTTTGTACTTAAACAAGAGCAGAGACTGATTATTCAAGTTAGTGTTATAGGAGAGCTGATATTCACTGCCAACTAGGTGCTATGAGTTGTACCAGAGGACTGAAGGGAACAGGAGTATTTACTGAGTTTCATTGTTTCCAGAAGAAAATTTAGAAAAGGGACTGACCGAGGCCAATTGCATACAAATACTAGTTACTGACTCAGCAGTTTATGTGGAACAGGAGAAATCAACCTTCAAGTTCCAACTCAGATATAAATTGCTGAGCTTGGGAGTCTTTTAAACAATTTGGTTTCACTTGCCATCTTGCTATTGCAGTTAGCATAGCATTCAAGTGTGCACATATATGTGTCTACCCATGACTTCATGAGAGGAAGAGAGTGACTTTATTTTCAGAATTTAAAAGGGTACATTTTTAACTGCATGATTATCAATTGTGTTCACTACGGAATAAGAAAGGTGTGAGGAAAGAAATATTAGCTTTACCATGACCTAAAGTAGGCAATGCGTGCAGTTCATCATCACCCACAGCAGCTCTCACTCTAACACAGAAGAGCAGAACTTGTTGAATGCAATTGGGCACACAGTCCCACTGCTGAAATAGTGGCTGCCTCCTCCAGGAGGCACTTGGAGGCCTCCAGGGCTTAAAGTCTGCAGTGATCATATAAGAAGCTGCCATGGCAGCCTAGAGAGCCTAAGGTTGGGGAAGAACCATGCCAAGTCTGTTACCATTCTAGAGTGGCTGTTTCCTGTTCACTCTAACCTCAGTCAAGAATCACTAGTAGATTGCATGGCAAGAACTCCATTTATGCATTAGATTTTGTGCGGTTGTCAAGATAACATTCAAGGTTTGAAAAAGCTACATAAGAATTACTTGATGTTCTAAGAAGAAAGAAGTGAAGGCAACACTGAAGATCTTTGAACACGCTGGATTATATTGGAGGGGATAGTGGGACGTTAGCTTTTCCACTGAGATATCATGATTTCTAAATTGTTGGTAATTGTAACTAAACAGAAGACAAGAAAAAGATTTATATTTGTCTCCTGAAAAAGAGGACCAATAACTTTTCATAGGAGAGGAAAATATAGTATTTGAGTCAAATCTACAGGTGAATCTGCAGAAGATGGAAAATACTCACAAACATTCATGCCCCTAAAATGGAGTCTGGTAATCAGAGCATCCACAATCTGTCTGCTGGACACATGGAAGGAAAGAGTTCAGTAAGGATCATTTTATATCTGTCACACGTCAGGTTTTCTAAACCTTTGCAAGTGCTATTTCAGATTTCACAGATAAGTGTTGCTTGTTCATGCTGTAATGTGGGTTGAATGAAAGGTGATTTCAGGCAAAGGACAATTTCAGGGTAAACAACTATCATCAAGGCATCATTTCTATGCAGTAGAAATTCTTGTAACGACAGATCTGCATTGCTCCTGTGACACCTGTCACTTCAGCTCTCAGAGAACGGATTGGCGTGAGGAGACAACTTGCAGGTTGACATAATAAAAATCCTACATGGAGAGCCAAATCAGCTCATCTAAAACAAATACCTATAACTGGTCAGCTGAATATTTCCTTGTACTGCCCAGACCATATTTCCATTGACTACAACGAGAGCTTGGGTGCTTTGCAGACAGAGAAACAAAATTGCATCCAAATGTGCATTGCATAGACACTCCAAGGAGCTGACATAACAAGCAAGGTTCAAGAGGAAGAGCTTTCTTTCAGAGCCAGCATTTGCTAAAAAATCTTTCAGGCACTGGCAAAGTGCTTTGTGATGAATATCAGTGAAGTCCAAGTGCCCTAAGTGACTGTAAAAGTGCAAACTAGCACAAGCCTACGTAAATTAAATATGGCACAAAAAGCCTGGAGCTGGTGGTGACCGAGTCTCTTAAAGAAACCAAAGCAGTTTACTGGCTTCAGCATTGCTGGGTTTGAGCCAGCCAGCCTTTCATTCTAGAAGGGTGCACTAGTGTGACTGCAGTGCCACCGTAACACTACACTGCTTCTCTGAGCTTCAGTTTTGTATTTCTACCTGGCACTGCACTGCACTGCACAGGCACGTCAGTTTGGAGACCTTTAGCTCCACTGTGATTTATGAGCATGCTCTGTGTTTCTGTCAGAAAGTGGGCACCAAAAAGTTGAAAGTTTGAAAGTTCTGAGCAGCCAATTCAGCCACAGCCAAGCTGGGAGATGCTTTTCTTGTGTCAGGAGGAGCATGTCTAATGTGCTGAAGAATGCAGGCCAGGAGAAGCCAATATTAATCTAATCAGCCTACTATAGCCAACAGCCATAGAAACCAAGACAGAATGTACTGATCTATCTGAATAAGAAAACTGCCTCTTAAGAGAATAGACTTAATTTACTGCTACTTGAATTTTACTGCATTGTCGAAGAACTTAAATATCCATTTAAATAAAGATGGAACTTCATCTCCCCTTCTTTAAACCATCTGACTGTTGAATAAAAGAGGAACATTTCCTTCTCTTTCCTCTGGGAGTGATATCTAGGCCAAGTATCTCTTGGCATCGTAGACGTTCCTCAGCATGAGCATCAATTCCCCTCAGTCTCCACTGTGCAACCTTTTTGACTGGATGAGTCACTGCACACATACATGCATTCAGGCTGCAAATGACTCTCTTTACAAATCTTGGGAGAGGGCTGTACACAGCAGCCTCTCTGTTTCTGACCGTGTGCAATATGTCACACAGCCTGTAGGTATTCCAGATCTACTGATCAGATACAGAAAGATTCTTATTGTAAGAGAATCAGGAGTTACCAGATAAACACAGAAGATTAGTTTTGTATATGTACAGATCTGGTAGTTGCAAAAAGTTCTGCATTTAAAGCACATATGCAATGAATCCTACAGCTTCCCAGAAAGTGCAAGCACCACAGCATATATGGCTACTTGACATACAGTACATTCCTTCCATTCTTGTGCCAGATGATGGAGTATGGGTAGAGCAGAGAAACCCCAAGGGAAATGATTTCTGTAAATAAGCTAGTCTTGTCACTAGGACAGATTTTCTGCTGTACTTTCCCTCTAAAGAATGAACATCTCATATTCCAAGTGAGAGGTTACTTAGAATTTAGGTGTATCTATACCTGTCTCCTGATCTTATGGTTCCAGCTTGAAGTGTCTGGTTTACATTGCACAGACATTACTGTAGGATATGTTGTATAAATTTCCAGGTACAAATCTTTCTAGCCTAAATTCCTAGGCTAACAGTAGTCACTCCATCACCACTTGTGTCTCCCAAGCATGTCTCCCAATATGCTCGTGAACATATTGTCAAATTTCTGCTTAGCTTGATTTTGAGGAACAGTGGCCACAGAGCTAAAGTTCCTATAAATTTTGAAAAATGTTGTAGATGATAAGATTTAGGAAAAAGCTTAATCATAAGCAATTTTTTTAGGAGAAAAACAGTGTCTTTAAATGCAGCAAACTCAGAGTATGCAGCCAAGTGGAAGACAAATCCAAAGGAAATGAAACTCTTTTTGTTCTAATGGTATGCTAGGATAACCAGCTACTGATATGACACTGTTGAGGACAGAGATGGCAGGAGTCTGCAAACATCATCTAGCAAGTAACAAGATTATGTGATGGAGGAGTTGGTTGTTTGATGAGTTTGAATGTTGCAGTTCATATCAATTCACCAGAGTACATAGCAATTTTTTAATATGAAAAGCAGAGTCAAATGCTGCATTCCAGTTCCAGTCAAACTCCTATTTACTTTGACAACTGAAACAGAGAAGACTTAGTTCTTGTGTGGTCTAGTGCTATTTAAGTAGGATGTTGTGTCACTTTCTCACAAGCCAGAATGATCATTTGAACACAAAAGTAAAAATAATGGTCAGCTTATCTGCAGAGGCCAGGGAAAGAATTTTGAAAAAAAAAAAAAAAGAGGAAAATGAGAAGTCATTGCAAACATTAATTCAGGGAAAAATTTTCTGACAAACAGAATGCTGGTACATTTTTATTTTAAGCACAATGAAAACACCTCACCTCTATGCTTGATCCCTCTCATATTAACTCCAGTATCTGCCAGACTAGGACATGAATGCAGCATATGGAAAAATCTGCAGTCACGATGCATTTTTGTTTTACACTGTCACATAATGGTGCTGACCCAGAATAGGTCATTACTTTGAGATTTAGGCAACATGTTTTCTGTTTAGCTTGGGATCCCAAAGCAGCAGGGCTACTGAGGGACAGCAGATCCAAGTGCTGCCTGCTAATTAGGAGCCCTACAAATGTAGGTCACAAAAACAAAAGCAAAGCTTTTCCGGGAGAAGACAAACGTGTGATTTGTGAATGAAAAGCCAGGAAGTTTTAAAAGTGAAATAGAAGTAAATTCAATCAGGCTCTTCTTACAAATGAAAGCAGTGAAAACTCTTAGCTTTTAGCACTTGAAGAGTGGAGAATATTTTGTTAACCCTTTGTTCTTTCAGATAAACTGAAACTGCAGCCAGTTAACATTATAGGTATCTTTTCCAGCGCTTATGAGAGTGAGGAATTTGTTTTAGAAATATCAAACCATCACATGGCCAACCATTATATAGAAGTAACAGGAAAAGAGTGTTATAATAGTCTCCTGTTATCATAGTTGATGTTAAACTAGACTTTGCTAAGTACAGCTGTAGTCTTTCTCCCTTACTCAGTACCAGACACACTTCAAACCTGTTTTTTCTTCATTATTTAGGTTCTTCAAATTTGCTTTAATTTTGGAATATGTTTTTTGGTTAGTTAAGCATTTCCACATTTGAAGATCCTTCATTGGGGGAAACACGGGGGTTTGTTTTTAATCAAAATATAATGTCTCCACTATGTCACTTCTGAAGATGCAATTATTCTTTCCTTTAGAGAGACTGATTATACAGCCTCACAGACAATAAAAAGGATTATAGAAAAGAGTTTACAGCAGTACGGATCAAAACCTCACGTGCTGAATAACTGTTTGTTATTAAAAATCTGACATTCTATCTTTCCTCTTACTGAAGTCAAAGTAAGGGTCTTTTCTCTCACTTAATTTATATGTAGACTGGTTTACCAAGCCTTCCCAGTAAATAACATTTCTGACCATGATGAATGTCATGACTAAAAAGCAAGGCACAGTAGGATTTACATTTGTTCTGCAATAACAATGCACTTGAATGAGAATTTAGGGTATCTAAGTCAGAGACACCTCCCGCTCTAGCTCTTTCTTTTTGCTGATCAGAATTTTTCTGTAAATATCCATTAAGTACAATTCTTTTCCACCTTCCTAAATTTAATGAATTCTTGCTTTTTGTCATCTTAGCAAAGTGGCATAGAATAGAATTCTAAAAATACTCTTACTGTCATCACTCTTTACCACAACCCTAGATTTAAGAAATTGTTTTTCTGAATTGCTTTCCCTCATCTGTTTGGATGCAAACTGTAATTTTAAATTATAACCATGAAAAACCACTGATAGGTCTGTCACAGAGACTGCAGTAACCCTCCCTGTCACATTAGTTTCCCCAATAGATTAAAATATTCAGTCAGAATATCATCTATTTTATCAGTATATAAAAAGAAAAACTTGGCAACTAGATACTTAAACACATAAAAACCCCACCCCTTAACCTTTTTTTTCCTATTAAGACAGTGATTTAACATCCAAATTACTTCATAGTCTTTTCTAGAGTCCAGTATTTATGGTTTGCAACACAAGACAACTGGATTTCATTCTGTGCTACACCACAGCTTCTGATCTTGGGAAAACTTCCAAATTCCACAAATTAGTACTTAAATTCCACCTAAGTCCAAAATTGTGACTTTCAAACCCCACTGCTCAACTGCTGCCAACCCTGGGGGCATATGCTCAGCCTCAGCTCCCAAGACCTAAATTATAAACATGGAATTGGGCTCTGTACAAAATGCAATAGAAGACATATTGCTGTTTGTTTTGGTTTTTTTTTTTAACTGATTCAAAGGAGATAATTTACTTTATTCAATGTCCCCTTAGATTAGAGCTTTTCTACTGCAGAAAAGTACCTTATTCCTTAAAAATGCCCAAGTACAATACTCTTACAAAAATGGTACGGTGGATGAGTTGGATGGGGGAACCTTCAGGCCCTGGGATTCAGTCCATTACCTGGAAGGTGCATGCCCTTCCACCCTGCCCCCCGTCACGTGGCATGTGACCCCACAAGGAGCACACACAGAGACCAGCAAGGAAGGACGGACGAAAGAGGAAGCTTAATGGGGGGATAGGGGTTTATAAAGCTCTTGGGAGGGTCAAAGGGGACCAATTACAGATGAAGGGTCTTACAGAAAAACCAATCAGGTAGGGAGTTAACAGCCAATAGGAAAGGGGTTAACAAAGGCCATTGAGAACACCTTAGGACATCTTCCCAGGACACTCCTACCTGGGAGATAAGGGGTCTTTACAGAGGGTGTCGGGAAGGAGGAGCAGTGACTTTGCAGAAATGCAAGAAGCCATCTTAATACATATTTAAACAACATTAAAAACTCCTTTTTCTATAACATTTGAGCTGTTTTCTTCTTTTTCTTCACCAGTCCATCTTTGGCAGGACTTTTTCCATAAATCCATTGCTACAAAATAGTATCTTGTCCATTACCCCTATCAAATGACCTGAGAAATTCGTCTGGACCATAGGGAGGAACATGCTTAGTTCTTATTAATTATGCACCTGTAGCATATTCCCTGTTCCACCCACAGAATTTGCCTTTATAAAGAGCTTTTATCATGCTAATGAGATATACACGATACTTTCCTTCATGTTTAGAGAATCAGACATATAATATTGCCTTGAAGTCTGATTCTGAGCTGTAATATACAGATAAATTATTTGAGACACTGTGAGATCACAAACGGCTGTACTGACAGACACAGCAGACGTGGCAAATTTTTTTCTGAAGAAAGTAGCAAGCAATTACCACATGTAAGTCAGGAGCATCATCAACAGAAGAAACTGGGGATGTAAATAAAAGTCCACTAGATAAAAGAGAAGGATGGAATTAGGTTAAAACTCTAACATTTCAGAGGGTGTTTACTGTAGTACAAAAATATATATATTCCCTAATCCCAAAACCAAAGTTGTTTTGTCAAGACTTGGGATACACAGAACAAGAAATTTATTTGAATTATGAAATTTACTTGGCACAAATTTTTAGTAGTAAATAATGCTATAGGCCTGTAGATAAATTTATATGGTAAACTACAAGGAATATTTTTGCCTTCTGACTTTAAAATGGAAGCAAAATTATTTTCAAATGTTAACAAAAAAGGTAACTATATATCCTTATGTTATAGGAATGCTATGCAAATAGACACCTAATGTAATAAGGCTAATACAGAAGATGCTTTCATTTGCAGAGGAAAAATTGCTGGGGGGGAAGGAACAAAATAAATCTCTTTTTAATATAGTGCAACATGCAACACAGTAGAGCACTAAGGGGAAAAAATAATTCAGGCTTGAAATTTTGGGGCATTTTAGTTGTGTAATGTATTTTGAAACAAAGTAACAGGTTTCAAATGAGCAACTAGTAACAGAAAGCATTTTGAAGGATTAAAGTACAGGGGTAACATCTTTCAAGTTTTTCTCTGGAAATTTTTACCATTCATTCTGTGCAAAAGTATTTCTCCTGAGAAGTCTGACCTTATTTTTCCTCCCCTTTCTCTCCCCCACATTCTCATTTTTTCTCAGACCAGACCAAGGAAAATGTTATCCATTTTCCCTCCCAGATGCTCACCCATCCCTCTCTTGTCCTTTACTTTGATCTGTTACTAACCTCTTCAATCATTGCTTAACCACAGAGCTGCTACTTCTTTTGAACTCTAAGTTGAAAATAAACTGATGTACAGATTGGAGTTTGGTGAACCACTTGCTTTGTTGGAGATTAATTTTGGATCTTCTGGTAGTCTAACTGGGTTTTTGTTTTCCCTTCTTAGATTTCAATCAGGATGTGATCTCTTATGAGAGAATTCCTTAAAAATGTAAGCTTGTAATTGATCTAAACTGAGATAAATGATGAAAAGACATTTTTGCTGTACCACTGTATTTTGCCATGCTTCAAAGCTTCATTTCTATGTGAAGAAATATTTTTAATTCTGTAATATAATTACACAAGTTAGCATCCTCTGTATGAGGTAAAAGATGCCTATCAATATCTCTTAAATATCCTCATAGCTTCTAAACCATGAGTACCCATCCCAAAACCTTCCCTATTCCTCTGTTCAAAAATCCTCTAGAGGCTGAGATGTGTATAGTTTTCAAAAGTGAGGTATTCAAGACTTTTCACCCTCAACAGAAGACAAACTAGAATTACATGTCATTGGCTTTGAATTGTCATCAGAATACATAGGAGAAAAAAATTGCCACAAAAAGATAGTTTCTTTTCCATCTTGCTTTATTCTTCTTCCTCACTGACTAATGAAGTATTTTGGCAGTTTATTTCTGTCATAGGCATATAAGAGTTTGTTTCTCAGTATCTTTTTATTTGTTTCTTGTCTCATTCAGTTGTCCCTTGGTCCTCAATTCAGGAAGTATCTCTTTCAAGGAACTTATCTAACACTGAAGTTACATATGAACTAATTAAAGTCCATTAGAAGTATGTACTAAATAATTCTCCTGGACACTCTGATATTCTATCATGGTCATCATCATGGCTAGGCTTCGCGAACGAAGATTTGAGGAGGGCTCTACCCACGTTTGTTACAAATTTTATCATGGAGTGCCATGCTAAACCTGAACATTTCTTCCTACATCACAGGGATATACCTTTTTCATTTTTTAATTTGATGTCTATATTTAAATATGTCATCCAGACAGAGACCATAAGATTTCTAGAAAACAAAAAATTACAAGTATTACAAGTTTGCTTGAACAAACAGGTATAAAAATATAAATTGATTTAAAAAAATTACTAAAATTCAACAGAAAGTTTAAAATATCAAATAGTATAATTGTTTGTGATTTCAATGTTAAAACATAAGACAATAATTGTCTCAACTAGACATGCAAAATGACCGCAACCTCATCTTCTAGTCTGCTCAGATATTTTCTCTTACAATTGAGATTTTGTAAATATGCTGTCCTAGTAATTCAAACTTTTAGTCAGCTCTTAAACTTGTAAAGAGAATGTCTTTCCTAGTGTCAGCTGAAGATGATATTGCTAAAATTTCTTGACTGTGATGTCCATATTGACAACTTCTCAGGAAGAGATTAGGAAGCTTAAAGGATCATTCCTTAGGAGTCCCTACCATTGACCTAACCTTGCTCACACCATTGATTATATTTTTTTTATATATTTTTTCACCCAATTAAATTTATTTCACTTAACGTGCATTTGTATAGAAAAGATTATTGCAAGGGTGCCTTTTGACGCAAGCTCTTTAAAGACATCCTTTTTACTTTTACTACAGAAGGCCAAAGGAAAGCTCTTTGACACATCAAATTCATTTACTTCATCACTGTTTTTACTTACCACTGGTTAAGAGAGCATTTTTGATAAAGTTTTTCCACACTCTAGCATCATGTAGAACAGTTCTTTTATCTGTAAACATTTACAGGTGCCTCCTCACAGAAGCGTAAAGTCCCTTCCAACTGAATGCTAGTCGAGAGCCTGGCCTCACAGGATGATGAGCTGTTATGCCAGACATTTAGTAATTCTGCTCTTAACAAATAAATAAATAGCTCTGAATTCCCATGAACTCTTAAGCATGACTAGGTGTTTGCATCTCTAAGAATTATACTACTTTCTCTACACAAAAATTTCTCATGAGCAGCATTTTGTCTCTGCAAAGGGTCCCTCAGGTCCTGTATTGGTAAATAATTAAGAAATAAGGACTGTGATCATTTAGTTTCATTTACTGGATATATATCTTTGATATCACAATAGAATTAGACTGTCATTTCATTGATCATATATATATTAGCCTTCAACCTTCTGTGAAAGAAAAAAAGGCACATATGAATGGCTATGTTTGTCAAAGTCTGAAAAATTACTAGATCCTCCTGGGGAAAGTGTGTCAGTTCCTATACAGTTATATGTCACCATAAATATGGTAGACTTTTAGGTGAGAAAAGAAAGGAGGATTCCTCTGCTGACGGTTATTAACCATTAAATCTCTAAGCAGAGGAGCTTAATTGCTAAAATGTCTTATGAACAGAGAACCAATTATCTCAGGTCAGAAAATGAGTCAATCTCAATTCTAGCTAGCGAGGTACTTTAGAAATTGTCTCTGTCACCTCATGTTCCTTCCCTATGGCCCATTTGGATGTTTCCTCTCACAAAGACTTCAAACAAAATGAAAGTATAGAGGGAATTTGCATCCATCCATTCAGGCCAAAAATTTCCTTTGCTCTTGCTCCAGAGATCCTGAATTAGGCAGCTGCAGAATTCTACTGCGTCTTTGGTCTGTTCTTTACTTAGAGCCCCTGTTTTAGCTATAAAGTTTTCATTTCCCTATGAAGCTTTTCCCACTCCACTACTAAGCCTGCTTTTTCAGAAGTGGTCTGTCTTTTCTTCAATCTTTTACCCTGGTATTTGATACTTGACTCCCTAATTACATCTGCCAGAGTAGCTGGTGGGTTTTTTAACCACTTCTGTGTTGCTATAGTATTGGATCTCATCAAGGCAAGGTTCAAGGCCAGTAAAAGTTCTCCTTGATTTGATATCAAGTACAAATTGAGTACATAAATTTACAATAAAATACAATAAGTTTGTTATACCTCCACATAGCTCTGTAAACTTGGTGTACGAAACCTGTGTTGCTAAACCAATATGTTAAAGGGGATGAGGACTGTTGGTACATGAGTTACTATTCTGAGAGTCATCTCTGTAGAGTCAAGGCACCTCCCATTAGGTGAAGGTGTTGTGACCTGATTCCAGAATGACTCAAATACTAAAAAATTACTGATTCTTAGAATCTCTGTGCTTTGGGACAACATTATGTTGATATGAAGACAGAGGAGTCTTTGCTGACATGGCACTAATACAATGGAGTAAAAAAATAAGAAGCATAAAAGAAGAGACTATGCAAATCTTAATACTGTCACAGGCACAGGAGAAGTGAGAGCATATTGCAAACCAGAGCCCTCATAGGCAGACACCGAAAAAAATCCCCATCAAGTACTGAAACCAGCCAACCTAACTACCAAAATTGTACCTTAATATTAGTAAAGAATATAGACAACTCAGCTGTTCAAAATAAGTCATGCACTAAATCTGTCTAGACTGTATCACTATTTGAACCCCATGCCATTTTTCCTATAGAGTAAGAAAGGTACAGCACTACAGTGAGGCATGAGATAACTGTCACAAGAATGGATCAGGAGTACATTCAGACAGCTAATAGAAAGAAAATAACAAGTTGCTCTACCTAATTTTGCTGCAGTCCACAGGGCTGCAGGTAGATTACCTCCCCTTGATCATTTCAGAGGTGATAACTTTGTGCTGGCATAATCCCAAAGGAATACATATCAATACCATTTCTGCTTAATTTCCTGACCATAATTTGCTAAGTTAGCTAATCAGAAAACATTTTATAACTTGTGGGTATTTATAACTAACAAAACTCTTAATTAAAATAAAGAAATACAGAAAAGAATGGAAATGTTTTCAAGCATCTCATGAATGAAAACAATTCTTACTGAAATGTTTAGCAAAATTATTTTCATTTTTAGAGATTTCATAAAAAAGGAGCGATAATTTTAACCAAAAATAAAAAGCTGTGCATCCAGCTGAAGTAGACAGAAAATCAGGACTCATTGCGTGCTTAAGTGTCAAATGTAAATCTGAGAAATCAAATAGCCACTTCTGGATACCTTGATAAATCTCTTGATAGAGAGGGATTGGTGCACTTAAGTAGCCTAAATAAATAGTAAGATTCTATGTGAAACTGGAAATGCCATGGTTAACATGATAGTTTTTCAGAGATTGGTAAGATCCATCTTGTAAAATTATTCTTATCTCGTGCTACACCAAATACTTTAAACTACCACTGAGGTTAGTGAATTAAAGGCAGTCAATATACTGTGAGGTGTCCAGCATGTTAAGGATATAAAAGCCTGTAATATATATCTGTTGCTATCAGCCTTTCTGTTTGAACCTCAGATGATTTCAGTGCGATATCAGTTCTCTCCCATCTCTTTTCCGAGATTTGTTTTCAAAGAATAAAAATAAATCTTTAAGATAACTACAGAGCTCATATTTACTTGTAAAGAAATAACTTAGATGAGGCCATATTTTAAATTTGGCATTAGCTCTAGACTTGACTCAGAGTTACTGCAAGAACCTTGCTTACAGGGATGACAGCAAATGATTCACACAGTGCTGTTTTGTTGATCCAGCTGTAGGGCTGAATTAGACAACAGACTTCTAGAAAGACAGAAAAATATAATTTTACAGCAGACAGAGACTGACATGCCTTGGATCCACCAAGATGACTCACATTCTTGCAGTGAGAAGTAACCCTTGTCTTAGTCAGTTCACAAATTATCAACGATTAATCAAGCATAAAAAAGGCTGGAATGACTATGGCAAAGTACATCCCAAATTAAACATAAATTCTTCCAAAAATACTTGTGAGTTTTTTAATATATTCATATCTGTTATGGTTCATTCAACCTGCATCCTACCACTGCTGTAGTTGCTTGTCACAGAATGTTACTACAATAAATGATAGCAGAAATTTAATTTTAAAGTAATGTTTGTAAGGCCTTGAACACATTTGACTCCAAATTTCCATGTCAGCTTTAGGTTTAGAAATTACTCAGAAAAATACTTATTCTTTTAACCACCCTTTTTCAATTTTATTTTGTGTTACACATGGTTTTGTATCTTCCCCTGCTCTTATTAGGTTGAACATATTAGAAATGTGTAAATTTGTTCCTTATAAATCTTGAGATCATCCATCAAAACTGAAACCAAATTATTAAACAATAACAAATAGCAACATATATGAGTTTTCTGTACCTGTGGCTGAAAAACACCACCCTGATGATTTCTGTGACCAGAAAACATAGTTCAGAGATCACATCAGGATCAATCCATAGAGATAATAAGACTGGGAGGGAGGGAGAAGTGAAAATCATTGCATTTTTGCAGACAGAAAAACACAAGGAAACTACAATCTTAACTACAGGCAGATGGTTTCATAGATTCATGTTCAAGAGGAGAAAAATCAGCTCTGTTTGTAAGGGAAGATATATAGTGTGAATTATTCACTCAAGTAAAAAGTGGGGTCATGGTAGAACAAAATAATACATTGATTTTTCCTTACAAAAAGGCAAGGATGTGAACTGCTAGTGCAGGTATTCATTTGAACTGCTACACCAAGCCCAGGGACCAGCTGCCTGCCTCTCTGATTAGGTTTCATTCTCACTCCCCAAGTGCCTGATACCAGGTCCACAGTTCTCAGTCTGCTGACACTCAAGCCCTGTCTAAGCCTTAGAGGTGCTTAAAATCAATTTGTTCCTCTGTTTCAGTGCAGAAAGTTCCTGAGGACGGGCATATCACTTACTCAGAGATGCGCTGGCTGAGGGGATAAAGCTTCTACACTCTAGTGCAAGCTGATAAAAGGCACGAGGCAGCTAAACCCACTCTTACTCCTCAGAGAAGCCTGATCCATTAGACATGCTCAGGTCATGCACTGATTTCCACACAATAGCCTAACAGAATAGACTAACATTTGTGGGAAAGCCGCATTTTTTACTTTTTTTTGCCCTGTGGTAGTTTTGAATCTGCAGATCCCATTTTTAAGAAGGTATTCTTACTGCAGGGCTATGGAATAGATTAAGATGAAGACTAGTCCCTACCCCTGGAGATACTGAAGGTGTGATGCTGAGTAGAAGAGAAAGTGAGACTCAGGGCACTGGAGCAAGACTGGTCCAGATGGGGATTTACCCAGGACAGGTACAATGTCTTCATTTTTAGTAGCATAGATTTGGGTTCACAGAGTGAGTTATATTAAAAGACTCTAGTTCCTGATAATGAGAAATCAGCACTTTCTGAACACTTTTCTCATTCACATTCCCTGCAAATTTGTAAATACCTTGACCACTGTTGCTGCTATTCTCCCAGGCCTTGATTTTCAATCTATGAAGCCTTATATGGTTTTTGGCACTTTGTATACTGACTGAGTATGCTGTTATCTATCATAGCCTGTCATCTATGGTAGCCAGGTGCCATTATCATAACTCATTATCTGGTTCCTGATTAAATCATTTACTCTTACAAGCATTAGATTAAAAGCAGTTTTGGCCCAGAAAAGCTCAGAAGAAATAAAAAGCATGAAGAGAAATGGGGGAGCCTGGCTCAGTGGCTTGCTGTGGGCTCAGCAACGCCCATGTGAGAACCCCAAGACTGTGCCTTGCAACCTGGTATTTCAGTGTCTAGTATACATTTCTTCCTTTCTGCTTCCTTTGTTATGAACATTGTACAAAGATGTGCATTTACAGACTTTACAAGCAATAATTTCCAAGTTTTTCTTCATCTGTGGTCCTGGCAGACCTGTTTAAAATTTCAAGAATGGGAATGGTGAACTGTTTTAGTTTGGGTTGGTGTTTTGTTGGGGGTTTTTTTGCATTATTTTTGCTAAAGAGAGTTGCACGATGTATTATATATTGTGTCACAAGCTGGACAAAACATTCAACACTGAATGAGTGAGGACGCAGGGGCTGTATAAAGACTTTATGCTACTTTGCATTATATTCCCACATAGACTTAAACTCTGGACTTCAAAGTATCTTTTCTGAGATGATGATTAGAATTAGTGCAGTGACAGCTGTCAGGAATTAAACTACATAACTTGAATTTTGGACGTTGAAATTGCATTTCTGACCACATCCCAAAGGCCTGAAGACAGAAATGGTGGACTTGGGACATAGTTAATTTCCAGAGTATTTTAAAAGAAAAATCTATTCATGTCTAATATACGTTTATCCTTTTATGGTCTTTAAGGTACATCAAAATGCCATCTATTCTCATTTAAGAGATATGAGACTCTAGTGAACCAGACATTTGGAACCTATACAAGCAGGCTACTGTTTGACCTAGTTTCATTACAGTCCTGAAACTGCCCATTACCCACTTAATGATGAGTAAGATGAAAAATTGAATCCAATCTACCTCACAGGACTTGAAAAACCATCTAGACAAATCTTGTCCAAGAAAAACAACTCAAATTAATATGCCAGACTGTGAACTCCAGTGGCTGAGGGAAGAGTTGGCACATTCATTTCTTCTGCCCCTTCCACAGGTGCCACCTCTCACTGTGTCCCAGATGTTGGGTAGATATCTGGTGAGTTTGTACCTGAGCTCACCTCTGCTAAACTCATCAACACCGTTCTGCCAGAGTAGCTTTTCAGTCACATTTCAAAGAGCAGCAGCAGCAGCAGTGGGGCTGTCATGCCCGGGTTAACAAGCTTTGCTTTCTCAGCAGTGTCTATTGACTTGGGCTTAATATTTCACTCACCATGATTGCTGTTTTCAAGGATAGCTCAGACTGTTATTAGTTAGTACAGCCTATGATATACATAGCTATACACTTAGGTATGAAATATTACATTTAACTATGTGAAATCAAACTCTCTTCCTTTCACCAACATAAAGAAATAAAAACTTCAGATCCTCCTTAACTATCACTGTGTGATGGAAACGTGCTTAAAGTCTTGTTTAAAACACCAGAAAAATCAAGATTTAACACTGATGAGAAAAGATGGACGATCCTAGATTTAGACTAGTATGATTGAGAGTAAAATTTGTTCCAGAGTGTCAAAAGAAAAATGCTCATTAGTGTGCATACAAAAACCATCGCAGCAGAAAAATGCCAGCACTTACTGCAATACATCAGCTATTCCCATTAACATAGTAACTAACCATTTCTGGATAGTATGATGCATGGCTGAACAGAATACTGTAAAATGTTAGCTTCTGTCCACATGACTAAATTATAGTTCTTCCCTCTTCTTATCAGCCTATCTCTCCTGATATTTTATTGAATAATTTTAACATGGACAGTGAAAAAATAAAGAAATAAAGGTAAAGTTGTTTTGTATACAATACATGCATACATGAGTTGTACTGATCCTATATATAAATAAATGAAATAAAAATCACCAAAATCAAACCAAACTGTTGGTTTCAGAGATATTTTCCAAAAGAAGTAACCTCTAACACTGCCTATTTTTGAGCAGAGTGATTCCAGACTGACTGAAAATCCCAGTCAAAGCACATAGTTTTGCAGTAGACTCATCTGGATAGTTTCTTAGCCAAAACAATTTCAACAAAAAGGCTGGTTCCAGACATACCGTATTAAATAACCTCTGAATTGGCAAAGACTGATGCATACATTCCATCTGAGAGTCTGCTATGGGTCCGGTCAGTTGAGGTAATGTAAGTTCAGTTTCACAGCTAGAAACTATAACAATATTTTCAGCAAATAATTGTCAAAACAGTCCTTTTGTTCATTCAGTGTTGAAGTATATATACAAATCTGACAAGATAAAGAAACAGTAATGCACTATTTCAGATTCTTTGAACTTTTAGAAACAAAACAGCAGAAAAGTGGGATGAGTGGTTACAGTGAAAGCAGAAATAAATGTGCGTGTATAATTTTATTGGCAGTCAGGAATATATGGTCATCATCAAACAAGATCTTGGTTTTTTCTTCAATTATGTCATAGTTCACTGTAATTCCACTTTCTCTGTGGGATTCACAGACAAGAATTAAAGCAGTCTGCAAACTATAAAATGAGAGAAGTCCTCATCTCCTCAGCCTAAATTAGTTTTTACCTTCTCCTGGCCTTTTCCCTCACAACCATGGCAGATTTCTTCTTACCTCTAGTTTGAGAGCCATTTCTGCAGGCAAAGCAGAGATGGATGGAGAAGTGCAAAGAGGGTTTCTTCCCTGTGGCAGGATGTGAAGCTATGGGCAAAACAGGAGCAGAGGGGTGGCTGTGTCTCCTGGCAGCCCCCTGCACAGGCAGCAGTAGGGAGGGCAGGGGCTGAAAGTCAGGGATCTGGCCCACCATCCTCTTCCTCTCCCATCAGGATCCTTCTCTACATATTACTCTTGGCAAATACTCCACAACTCTGTCTTTCCCACCTCCATATTGTAATATTTTAAAATCTTAACCCATCCTGTGATCTGCTGCATTCATTGTGGTCACAAAGTTGGGCTTAATGGTAATGGTATATAAAACTTCTGAAACAAAGGAACTACTGAAACTTGCAACGCTTACAGCGACTTCCAATGAATATGTGCCAAAGCTTGTGTTAACATCTCCTACCACATATCCCTTTTCCCAGCATGATTCAGGACCAAGATAGTTTTAATTAATGGTCTGTTGTATATAAGTTTTCCTGGGTATTTGAAGAATTAGAAGGCTTGAGTACAAATAAAATGCAATATTCCATATGCAAATATGCAAAATTTGCCCCGGCAGCCAAGAAAGCAAACCCCATCCTTGGGTGCATCAAACGCAGCACAACCAGCGGGTCAAAAGGAGTCATTATCCCACCATATTCAGTGTTGGTGCAGCCTCACTCAGAACCCTGTGTGCAGTTTTGGACCCCAAAATTTAAAAAGGATGTGAAGTCCTTGAATGCATTCAGAGGACAGTAACAAAGCTGGTGAAAGGGCTGAAAGGAATGCCTTGGAGGAGGAGCTGGGGAATCTGGACATGGGTAGTCTGGAGAAAGAGGGGCTGAGTATGACCTCATTGCTCTCTACAGCTTCCTGAGAAGGGTAAGTGGAGGAGATGCTGATCTCTTCTGCCTGGTATCCATTGATAGGCCACATGGGAACGGTTCAAAGCTACGTCAGGGAAGGTTTAGGCTGGACATAAGGAAGCATTTCTTTTCCAGAGGGTGATCAAACACTGGAGTAGGCTTCCTGGAGAAGTGCTCAATGCCCCAAGCCTGTCAGTGTTTGTCATTTGGACAATGCCCTTAACAACACACTTTAATTTTTGGTCAGCCCTGAATTTGTCAGGCAGTTGGACTTGTTCTTGGTCCCTTTCAACTGAAATAATCAATTCTGTTCCATTACAGTAGTTCCCATTTACTTTGAATATTTTAACTATAAAATCAGCAGTATAACATTACCCAGAGGGCAATATTGCAACAGTGCCCAACCACACTCATGAATGAAATTATACTGTAAATATATATGTGTGTGTATATATATATTTGATTTTTAAAGAAAATCTATAGCCTGCCACTTCCTACATCCACCAGAGAACACATGACACTTTTCCTGCAGTTCACCCAGAAAGAATTTCAGTTGAACTAGTGACTTTCTTTAATCATTTCTTAAAAAAACCCTCTATAAATAGAGATTTTTTAGACAACGTACTAATAGAAAGAATCTCTGCATCGCTGATAACAAAATTTCACCTGCTTCTAATAATTCTCGCAGGTGGGTCCAGAGAGGTGCAACCAAAGGGACAGATTGCCTAATTGTCATAAGAGTTTTCCCCAGGGTTTGAAGTATGCACAAAGAATAAAGGAAGAGAATGAGGAAGAGCTCTGGTGTACAGATTGGCATAGACTTTTTAATCCAAGTGAATCTCAAGGGCAGCAAGTGCAACACACTGACTTGGGTTAAAGTAGTTGAGTGAATTCAAACTAGCATAGTTTGCATGGCATAGGTAGCATGTCTACTCATGTGAAAACATGTCCCTGTGCCTCTAGAAGCAGAACCGAGGTGGGTTCAGTTCACGGCTTGCCTACTGTGACCCCCACTTCCAAGGTTAATAGGTCATTGCTTCAGCACTGATTTTATTTCTACAAACCATCAAAATCAACTCTTCTTGTTACAAAGTCTTACACACACACAAATAAAAAAACCCCTAGACCTAACCCAGACAAATCTTTAAGGATTATTGAAAAGATAGAGCAGAAAAAGACGTGGTTGTAAATTACAAGTGATGAGCGCTGGTTGTTCAGTGGCTCATGCTTTGTTTAAGGTCAAAATCTGAAAAACAAATGTCTACAGCAATTGATATCTTTAATCAAAGTTAAGCTTCCAGAAATGTTAGTGCTTTCAGTTTGGAGGTATATATTTTACTGCTTTTTGCAGATTTAGGACGGTTTCTATGTTTAGAAACCTGTAAATCTTTCAAATGCAAAATGTAACATGGTTCAGTTTATGCACCTCATCTGGTCTGATTTTATTGATATAAAGGATAGTTTCAGTATGTCATAAGTTTCATCCTAATGCCCTTCAGAAATAATACCTGCATCATGATGGTAGATATTAGAAACATTTTGGATGCTTTGGTGTGTACAGAGCCCTTCAGTTCACCATGAAAATGGGGGCGACAAAAACACAGAAATTTAAGTGAAATTTGCACAAGGGAAAAAGGGACCATAATGGCCTAAACTCATACACATCATAAAACCTGCATCCTTTCCTGACTGCTGTGTTTTCTTTGTTAAATCGCAAACCGATAGGGACTGCCCCCAGATGAATACCTTGACTAGAACATTGGAGATTGACATTGTTATGGACTGTAGATGCTAATGTAATACAATTTATGTAAATAAGTATGACTTTTTTTTGCAGCCCTTTGTCTAGGAATGTTGCATTAAAAAGTTAATCACTGAATAAATCTACAAGCAATTGTGGAAGCAAAGCAGAGTCTAAGACTTAACTTCCTTTATGGATAATCACCCTTTGTGTTGGTAGATAGAGGTGCCTCTTTCTCATTTGCTTTTCCCCTTCACTCTTCTCAGTGAAGTAACCCAGCTGCTGTGGAAAGCAGCTGTACGGCTGGTGTCCATCATAGTGATTACAGCAGTTTCCTTGTCAGTAGGAGCTATAGACTCACCCCCTTCAGGATGCAGGGTTTCTAGGATGGTAATCAAACTGGTTGGCTCCCACAAGGATGGTAAATAATTGTTTCTGAATGAAAATAATAATAACTTTTAGGTTTTGCTAGTCCAGCATGTCAGACACACTCTGAACGCTCCTGATGGTGTCTCTGAACTTCGTAGTCAGAAGGTAGGTGCCAAAATGTACCAACTGTGAAATGCCCAGGCAGGCAGAAGGCAGACTTGGAGCTCCACAGTGGACTGATTTCAGGTGCTTCTAGAGAAGCCACCCAGGCTACTCTCGCAGTCTTAGCTCCAGCATGCTGTCCTGTTACCAGCCTTGACACAGTCAGTAACCTGAACCTCAGTGTGGACCCTCAGTTTCTTTGCTTTTCTTACTGTCAATACACTGTAGTAAAACTAGTTCTCAGCATCAGTTGAGCTGGAATAATTTAAAAGATCCACATGCTAGGGCAAGCTAATAGTAAGGGCTGTCTGAGTAATGGAAACATTGAGTAAATGCTTGCAGAGTGCTTTACCACTTTTCAGTCCATATAAGCCATAAACACCATGTGTCTAGCATACAGTTTTCAGAATAGAGCAATATATTCCCATTGTCCTTGAAAATTGTTGCATTTAAGAGGGCTTTCTTCAACTACCCTTGTGCTGAACTAGATGTCAAGGCTTCTGGCACTCCATCAAACCAGATAATCTATTTCCAAAGTAACAGTTCATTTAGCATTAAAATTGGCACTTAAGGGTTGATATAAAATGTAAATTAAATGTAGGATATGAGTAAATGAAGCTACTCTTGTACTTCAATTTTTGTATTGGTCCCAAGGTTGATATTTTTATCCAAATCATAAGTACTCTTTCTCCTTTTAAATGTATGGTTTTCAATTTCATTTGTGGCATTGCTTTCAAAGCAGAGAAACATCACCTTCACTACCAATTCACATGAGAGTAATACGACTATCAATCACAGTGGCTTGGAAAGAGCTAGTAAGATTTCAAAGCTAAGGATAAAGATAAAAGAAATTAAATTAAGTAATGCTAGAATGAAGCAATCAAGATTAAATGTGTTCTCAGCTGTTGGGTTAACCAGTTCTAAGTTTTTATCGAACAAAAGGTTAAAGAAACGAACTCTTAACAGCAATTTACTTCAGTTTAATGTTTTTTTAAGCTCAAGCTCACAGCAGCTGAATTTCTTCTGTCATAAAAAAAAAAAGTGAAACACCTGACATTATCATGTCTAGTTAATGGCTCTCAAGAAGTTAATTTAACACTCATGATGATCATGTCCAAACAGGGTTTGTGGTTTAATTAGAACCCTAAGAGTTTTGAAAATCCCATATAGTAAGCAAATTTATGGGCTAATGATTTAAAAACTGCTCAAAAGTCTTGAGCCTGAATTGAATTAATTATTTCAATGAATAAAATTAGACATAACTAAATTAAACTGAAAATAACAAAAATAATTCCTAAAACTTGAAAAAAGTCCAAAAAATCTTGTCTGCTAAATGCTATCCTGGGAAAAAAAAACTTCAGTGGATGATGAGTGAATATTTTCAATGAAACTAGTGTAAATTCAAACCATGGTTTTTGTATCTAACAAGAATTTCCAATAGAAATGTGAGCGTACACGGCTCAATTCTCATCAAAAACAAGCAACGCATTTTCCTGGGTAACTGTAAATTGCTTGGATTCCTTCACCCACGAGCACCACCACAGCACTAAAGTTCTTGCTGGTGTGTTTTTGCCCTGCATTGTGAAACCAGAGATGGAGGGCCAGAGAGGGGTACACTTGGGTGATGGGGCTCATGATGAATGTACCTTGGTGACACCCAGAACAGGCTGTCACCTCCATGCCTTAGGGCTGCAGCAGGGCATCTTGGTCAACTCTCCAGCAGGCAACAGACAGCCCAGTGCTGCCTGATGACCATGGTCTCTCTCCTGCTCCTCAACACATTTGTGTGGGCAGCTAATTCACAGACAGTGGAGCAGAGCTGCCAGTGGTCTGCCAAAAGGGAGAAGAGCAGTGCATAAGTTAAGACTGCCAGTATAAGCCTGGTATTGAAGTCACATGGGGCGCAAGACTCAAGAACACAGTTTCTCCTGCAGTTTTCTTTAATCGTCTCTCTCAAGAAAAGTGAAATAATTAACTGAAACCCATGAAATCTGAGCAGGGGAGCTAAACTGCAGTAAGCTTCAGTGTAGACATTCATCCTAGAATTATGTGCCTTAACCTGATTTCAGGCTTTTGTACATAGAGTGGACAGCTCAAAATTCAAGAGAGGTTCAAAATAATAAGTTGATGTTTCTTTCTTTGCCATCTATGCCAGGCTGGGCCATCCCCATCCGTGACTTCTCTTTTCCATCCTCACCGCCAGTCCCCACACTGTCTCATAAGTGGAAGATCTCTAGGTGTTTCTTCACCTATAGCAGCAGTGCTTACCCAGCTCATGCACTGGGCTCTAACATGGAAGATACTGCCTCATCCCCCAAACATAGTCCCACACACTGTCCCATCTCAAACTCCAGCTGCAACATCATGAAACAGACTGAAGAATAGAGCAAATTAAAGACATAGCTCTTAGGGAGGGTAGGAAGGAAAAGGTACATGTTTGGCACACATGGGGAGAGGGGAGGAAAAGCAGGCAGCAATTTCACAGTGCCAACTGCACTGACAGGCACCTGATGTGTTTCTTCTACCACCTCACATCCACATCACACTAGGACTCGTGATCATCTGGATCAGGAGTTGACCTGGCTAAAGAATAACTCTGTAAATGAGTAAATGTGAAAGATTTATGTTTAACCCATGTCACTTATCTAATCAGATTCTCTGCAATGCCCTGCAAATGGTTGTACTGAAAAAATGAGGGAGTGATGGAAGAGTGGAAATGAGTAACCTGAGGTATGAAGTAGTACAGGTTGCTTGTGCTGTATAACAGCTGAAATAAATGTAGGTCAAACGATACACTTAGTAGCTTTTTCTTCTAAACATTCACAAAGGAACATCTCACACTTTAAAAATATTAGGGAATTCAAAGAAATTGGAAAGTTTGTCTTGTTCACAAGAATTCACAAATAGACTGCAAAGAGAATCAAAAATTTTGTATCCTCAGTTTCCCTTTTTTACTCTCAAGCTTGCCAGAACCACATTCTCGAATGCCTAAATCACATAATTTTCGTCTGAGCACCAAAAATAGTTCTCCATTTGGTACCTAAATGTACGAGGCATGCTTGAGGAATGAGACCTCTGAGGATAGTGAGTGTCTGGTTGCTAATGTGCATCTTCAGTTTTCAGCATATGCCAAGACAAGAAGGGAAGGAATGAGACAAGAATCTCAAGTGCTATTTCTCCACGCAACATGTTCTGCTGTAAGGATAATGCTGAGCTTGCCTTCAGAATTCAAAGACCTTGCAATTTTCTTTCTATGACTGATTTCATTGCTTTCTGGGCTTATTTTCGATACAAATCAGTGACAGACCCAATTTGCTTACTAGTCGCAAAAATGGATTTCAGAGTGAATTGTTGTAATAAGTGCCTTTCACAGAAAAATCCTTGGTGGCAAGGAAAAGGGGGAGGACAGGTCAATCCACATAAATGCTGTTGCATTAAAGAAAGGAGTAAAATTCAAACAAAATTTTATGACTGATCAGCCAAAATTTAATCTAGAACCATTAAACATTTGTCTAATAAAGACAAGATTTGGATCATCTAAAAACAGTAGCATGAGAGTGTAAAATTCCTTAAATCAACAAAACTGAAGTTTGTAAGTGCAGGAATGAGAATCAACCCTAAGAACCCAAAATTACATCCCAGAAAACTAAAGAATGAATGGACATGGAAAATGTTACCCAACAAGTGAAGGCAAACCATGCCTGGGTGTGGAGGTTCTGGAGAGCAGTCCACCACATCCACATCTTGGAGGCAATGTATAAGGCTGCAACCAAGTGGTGGCAGTGATGGTGGTTGTAGAGATAGTTGAGATTTCAGAAGAATTCGTAACGTTGTTTTTTTGCTTAGGAAGACTGCAAAATGCCTTCTCAACAGGGTTGTTATTTTTCCTTTCTGCAGTCAGAGGGAGTTGCAGAGAGAGAGCTGTGTTATCTCTCTCTGCTATGTGGGAGAGACATAACCCTTACAAACATGTACAGGGCCTCAGCAGCTTGAGAGAAGGCAGGAAGGACAGGGAAGAGAAGACAAAAACCCTGGAGAGGGCGAGGCCTTGCCTTTTTCTCCCTGGGGCCTGATGCTTCTACAGCACTGTGAAGTTTTTGTAAGTCTTTCATGTTCTGGCCTTCTAAATAAACCTTTTGAATTCTTTCCACTGCCTCAGCATTTCTGGAGATGTCTGTGTATCTTACTTTACAGTGGTAGTTCCCTCTTCGTCTTCAGCCCCAGCCCTAACATCTCAGTCTTCCCTCACCACTAACCTTTTTCCCATGGCATATCACCTGTCTCATCATGCCACCATGGTTCCTTGGGGCCTATGCTGTAAATGAGATCCTTGAAATATTCCTTTTAGAAAATGGTCTATTTTGGTGTTGCCTATTGGTCAGCTTGACTGTGTAGGGTAAGTTAGCTCAGTGGAACTTAGGAGCGTGGTTTACTGGTGGATTTAGCACAGCTGGATTAATGATTGGATTTTTTCAATCTAAATGACTCCATATTTCCATGACTTTTTGTGCTAATATTGTTTTTCCATATTCTAATCTGCTTCCTTCACAGCCATAGGCTCTAATTTTGGAAAGGATCCCATTGAATATGCTTACATCCTACTTAACCCAGACATATGGTAAAGTACTTCCCTGATCAGGCATGTGCATGTGTGCTTTCTCAGACTGATGTCTTAGATCATAACTTATTTGCAAAATATATAATTAATATTTTGGCATGTTTTGTGAGAACATGAATAAACTGATAAATAAATAAAGCCAAATATTTTTTCTGGTTTTGGATAAAAAGAATTTTTTGGGCTAATTTTCAATTGCTAGGCTCTGAATACTTGGGTAATGAGAATTTTTTGGGCTAATTTTTCATTGCTAAGTTCTGAATACAGTTTAAGTGTATCTATTAACCCCTTTTTTGGGGTTTAAAAAATAAATAGAATAGAAAAAAGTTAAAATGATCTTGCAGATTTTTAAAGGTTATTAACTGTTGTTTGGTAACTAATGGTAAAATATTTTCTCTGGCAATATATTTGTAGGAAGCACATGGCTGTTTTAGTATAACTGAAGGCCCTAGAGTTATGACGTCTAAATAAATTCAATAGACTTGACATATTCCTCTTTTTTAGATTATTCAAATAATACAGACCCCATTTACATTCCGTCAGAGACCTTAACAGAAGGCTGTCAATTGTGACAAATTTTACAAAGCAATTCTTGATGTGCATTTATGTCTTTTTTGTGCTTGTAGCTGTCATGGAGTGACTAATTCACAATAAAAGTTTTATTTGATAAATTTAGTATCTTTACTGTTTGTGGAATGTCTATGCAGTGAATTCAGTTTCAAGAAAACAATCAATTATCCACCTTTTTCAGTAATCACTTTTATGAACCATTTAACTCTATAATCACTCATGGACACTTGAAAATCAGGTGTGTTCTGTAGACATGGTTACTCATATAACTCAAGTGAGATCATTTCTCTCTGACATTTTTTGGGACCTGGGAACATGTCTGGTGACAACTCTCCCACATGCACACGTAAAATATGTTCCAGTGTCCTGTGGGCACGCAGTTTTGAAATTTGCTTTTCATAAGCACTTATTTCAACTAAAAAAGTCTATTGAAACTTCCATAGGAAATTAATTTTGGGGGGGAAAAAGTATATATAATCCATCAAAATGCTTGATAAAATTCATTATCAAATATTTGTTAAAATGTTTAACATTACTTGTCTTTCAACTATCTGGCCTGGACTTATCCAAATTCAGGCACCTGAACAAGATGTGTCCACAATTGGAACATCTGACCTGACTAGTTAATACAGACAGCTTTGCCCCTTAGAAGTGACTCGTGTCACCTAAGGTCTGAGCTGAAATCCTGGGTTGCCTTTCCCTCCAAACCAAATGTATTGAGAGCCTGGGGCAATTAGCCCTCAAAAGGAGATGGTTCAGACAGGTGCATGAAGTGCAGTGTCCCGGCTTTAAAGCAGCAGCAAAACAGCTGTGAGGGCTTCGTTTTCTACTGCTTTTTTCCTTGGCTAACTAGCTTTTTGATACCTATCAAAAATGAAGCAACAGAAAAGGTTAGTATTTGGACGCTCTCGTATAAGGAGGAACTAGCCTATGAGCTGATCTGATTGTCTAGAATAAGTGTTTTTGAAGAGGAATCTAGATCAAAATGTCTTAGAAAGGTCACCAGGCCAAAGGTGACTTTGGCTTATACTTCTTTTTCATGTGACCAGGCAATCTGCCATGTATTCATAATACAACAAAAATGTGTACACCCGTTCTGAAGTACAGAAAGAGGGAAAAGGTAAAAAATATTGAATTTTTTGGGGAAAAAAATAAGCCAACAGAGCTATATTCAAAGTAAGAAATGTAAGAGGAAGCAAATTTTTGAATGACTAAGAGAAGCATGGTGTCTCAAGTGCCTCATCTACCTTCAATATCCACTGGAAAAAGCCAAATCACAGAACACAAGAAGCATAAGAACTTCTTTGAACAGGCAGATTGAGTGAATATTATACATATCTACCCTCTCTTATGCTTAATTAAGTATCCTTTTTCAGTCATGGTCAGAGAGAGGACATTGGTTAGACCACCTTTTCATCTGGCCTGACATTTGTTTCTTATTAAAAAATTATTTTTAAAACAATCTGATAAAGTTTAGGTTGAAAAAATATTACAAGATTGCACCAAGGCCAACTCTCTTCTCACTAAAAGGATTTTCTT
This sequence comes from Neopelma chrysocephalum, assembly GCF_003984885.1. Classification (NCBI taxonomy): domain Eukaryota; kingdom Metazoa; phylum Chordata; class Aves; order Passeriformes; family Pipridae; genus Neopelma; species Neopelma chrysocephalum. Next base: position 5,547,969 of record NW_020897704.1, read on the forward strand.
CATTTATCTAATGCAACTTTAGATGTATTGTGCTGATCAATGTAGTTGTTCATTGGCTAAATGATCTACTTCATTGAACCGTAAAGTTCATACAGGAAGATTACTAATTCATATATGTATTGTTTATATTGTCTTTACTTAAGAAAGTATTCCAATTATCATTTGAATAATGGTATAAAATGTACCAAATATGCAAATACTGCTGTTCTGAGCTGAGCCATTATACTCCAAAGATCAAAAAATGGTAGGCCAACTGTGCTCCAATTTATAGCTGTGTGATGACAGAGCTGATTCACTTGTGTAAGAAAATTACTTTGTATTTACCCCAGTGCAACAGATAATCAGATGTGACCCATTGTAATGAATATCTCTGGGAAACTTTGACATGTTATCTTTGAAAATATGATACTCACTTACTGGTAGGAATGAATTATTTAAATCACAAATTTGGGATATTATTTTCCTTGGGCTGTTGCACCTTCAGGACATATACCTAGCTTTGAGAGAATTGCCAGCTATCTCAATTTTCAATAATGAGAGGAACTTCAATCTAGAAATCCATACAAAACATTGCAGACAAGCCATTAAGTAGAGAAAATGTGCTTTCATGCAACACCCATTAAAAGAAAACTCTACTCCTCATGAGAAAATTTACAACACCCCAAATCAAAGCAACCCCCACCCTGCAGGAAAAGTTGTGAGGTCAGCAATTTAATACTTTGTTTTTCTTGATCTGTATGGCCACATATTAATAATGTCTGGGGGTAGGGGCATGTTAACTATGAAGGAATTTGGGATGTTTTCATTATTGCTGGGCAAATAACTCTTGAAAAGTAAGCATCTCTTTTATGCATAGATCAAGTGAACTTGGCAGCAGCAATGTCATTGATGCTAACAGTGTGTGACAGGAAACAAACCCATGTGACTGCTGTGTTTTGTAAGTCGAGCTCTTGTGTAAGATTCCGGTACATTCTTTTCCAGCTATTCTTTCAGAAATTTGAACTTTTAATTAAAAGGCAACATTGAAGCATGTCCAGCACTGACAGTCTTAATGCTGTTTCTTCTCCACATTAACATGCAAACCAGCTTCAGTCAGCATGCAAGGAGATACTGTATAATTAGCTTCATTGTCCATTATGAACAAATATGTGTTTTGGTGAGGGAGAGAATGTACTAGTGTTTTCTAATCAAACGATCAGGATTTTCAGCTCTTAGTAGTCCTGTCATTTTCTCATAGACATTCTAATGATGATTTTATTTTATCAGTTGGAACAAAATAGATGTATCAAATTCAGGTTGCTTGTAAGGATATATAAGCTATCAGAAAACCAAATCAATTCATTTAAAAAAATAATTTGAAATATAACATTTATTAAAGTAAATATTTACTCAAATTATAGCCAAAAGCAAAATCCAAATAAATAACCACATGCTGATCATCGGAAAGATGAGCTATAATATGTGTCATATAATATGCATCACCCTAGAATGTTCAGTAATGAACACAGAGCTTGATAATGTATGTGTATCAAGGATCTTCAATAGTATGTAATGCTGATTTTTACCTAAGGACTGATATGACATGACATGATATGTTTAATATACCAACTGGTTACTTCAGTGTTGGGTTTGAATTCTGAAATTAATTTTGACTGATAAATTAAAAATACATTATCTGTCATGAAGCAGAAATGGAAAACTAAAAGACATGTTTTTTAAGGAAGCTTAATTTTTATTTCCCCTGAGATTTAGAGGTGTATTTTATATGTTGCATAAATAGTAAAACTCCTACTGAAAAAAACCAAAACCACTATCAGTTTAATTTCTGAATTAAACATCCTGTAATGGCAACATAAGACTATAGGATTAGATCTTGAGTTCCAGGCTCCCAATATCCAGATTCTTAATTTCTATGGAACTAGCAATAAAGGATAAAAATAGAATGTGTTCCTTCTCAGATTATTAAGTAATGTTACAGAACTGAATTTTCATAGTGTATTTCATAAGAAGCAACATGTGAAAATATATTCAATGTTTGTACAGTTAAATCCTCAAGAAATAACCAATCACTTAAATATTATGTTTTCACCTCCAAAGACTACAACCAGTCTTGTGGAAATCAGTCTGGACATACACAAATTAATGTATCAAGGAAGTAGTAACTCAAAGCTATCACCATAGCCATGGAAGTTTTCAATTTTGCAGATAGTTTAATAAAAAACAATAGAAAAAACCTAAAAGAGAATATTTGATGGGAAGACAGGTTTATCTGTTTTATATGTCTGCATCACTAAGTCATCAGCCAAACACTTTTTGTTAGATGTTCCCTCATGGACTCAAAATTCGTACTCAATTAGATATTCCTTCACCACCCAAACTTGCTCAAATGGTTGTTTCCCGTAGAAAGGAAACCTGTTACCTGGTTTAGTTCAACCTCTTCCTGAGCAAGATGGTGGATCCATTCCCTATTTTCTTTTTGGGTTTCACCATTTAGCATTACTCCTTCCTCCAGCCATCTGAAGGTTTTCTGAAAATTCGACTCTAGGCACTGCAGATGACAGCAAAGACTTAATCAGAAGTGAAATTCTACTACATAAAAATGGTGTATCCAAAGCTTTTTCAGGTAAATGGCAGTCTTTGCAATGCTTTTGGCTGACATGTAGTGAAGGCTTACTGATTAACAACATGAAATGAAAGTTTCCTTCAGATGTACCTACCGCTGCATTTCTTTACTATTTCACAGAATAAAGAGCATCTTTGAGCATCTGTTCTGTTATTACACCACTACTTCAGTAGATTCTGAGATTATTAATAAAATATGCAATTTGCATTATAATGCAATTAATTAATCAGTCAGTTACTGTCAGATGTCTGACAGTATATTTAACAGGAAGACTTTTCCCTAATTCCTATTGGTGTGGCTTCAGTTGGCTTGATTTTACAGAAAATGAATACCTGATATTTCTATGAATCTGACTCACTATAGACTGAAATGATATCTTGATAGACCATAAATTTAGAGGTACATAAAAAGCAGTCCTGATTTCTTTCGTCTCATAACATTTTTCAGTACTTTTTTTAGTTCTGAGAAACAGAGGCTTTCCCTAGTTGGTCTTGTCATTCACTCGAGAAATTATGTATTTCTAGAAAACACATCTTTTTCCCCCAACACAAGGGAGACCCAACTACAACGCAGTTCTGAGAGTAACGTTTCATCATGAACTGAAATATTCCAAGTTCTTTATAATTTTCCCATCAGAACCAATATCATGGCTACTGCTTTCTCCAAAACTGCAAATAACCTTCACTGCTGTTAAGAACAAAGCCAATTTCATATTCTTGATCTTCAGGTAAAATAGATCACTAAAATTTGCATTATATGGGTATATGAATTTTAGAAAGCTTTAATTGTCTACTGACTGACTCTGATTGTGAAAGACTGTCATGAAACAGTTTTTAAGAATAATTCTATTATCTCTGAAAAGCTGAGCAGCTTGGTAACTGCTGTTAAATGCTCTTTCAAATGCCTGATGCATGAGGCAAACCATATTCTACCCTCTGGGATCTTGACCAGCAGAGTGCAACAGCTGGCTTCATTACTGACGGGATAGCCTCAGAGAATTTAGGGATCCACTGAGTCCTTTGGTTGTAAACCTGTGCTCTCTCTGCGCCTAATGAAAAATAGTATATTTTCTCATAATCACACATTTAATTTACAAGTAACTCAATATTAGCCTGATAAATGCTTAACTGAAATGCGTATTTACAGCATCTCTTGAGAACCATTCCAAAATCAATTAAGATATTAAAAAGCAGCATTTTTTACCACATCAGTTTTGGAGGACCTACTTTACAGAATGTAGCTACAGAAGCCTCTTATTGGTATGTATAAGCAGTGACTGTCCAATTGCCCAAAGCGTATTTTACATTAGACTTCACAAAGGTTCAGGTGTTTCTGAAAAGTGAATGTTCTAGAAGACACATTTTGCTTCTCATAAAATCAGTATTAGTTTGTTTCAGCATAATTTTGAATTATTCTTATAAGTGACCACCACAATCAGCGTTTTTGCCAGTGGAGTTATACAAACTGGTTCAATGAATGCATAAAATCATGAATTCTCCTATTCAGGTCCAAGGGCTTTGCACACACTGAGAATGTTGAGGTGTTTGTGCATGACACAGGATCAGGCACAGGGTGCCAGAGTGATTCTCCAATGTTAAAGTGAGTGAAAGGATTAAAATTCAATAGATCTATTCCAGTCGTATTTCTGAAGATGTATTTCTGTTTTACTGTTGGAGTTACCACTTTCATTTACCTATGGAACACATATGTTATAATAGCTGTTAAAATAGAAGCTCACAGAGTCTGTAAAATTTCCTTTTCACAGAATCAGAGATATGAGAAAAAGCTGGTTTCCCCATATTGTGGAGGAGAAATTGTGGCATGTGCACATGTCTACACTGCAGCTCCGAGACCACCAGGCAGACATAAGCAAGAACCTCTGTCAGAAGAAGGCGTCTCACAGGGGTCTTATTCCCCACCTGTCACTGCCACTTTTAGTGCTGTGAGGCCACAGAGTCAGCTCTGTCAAGGAGTTAATTCAGGTTTAAATTAACCCCTTTTCTGGCAAGTTAGTTTTACCCTAATGATTTTCCTGCTCCAGTTAACTATACAGTTGTAGAAACTCTTACCTAACATAAAAGGGAAGAGAGGGCTTTTGGGCATGAGGGGAAGGAGCAGATCAGTGAGCTGCTGGAGTACATCATGTGCCAAAGGACCTTTATGTCAGTTCATGGTGTTGGTGGTAGTACATCAGAGGCTCATACTTAAAATAATTCTGCATCTGACCTCCCCTGAAATCAATGCTCTGAACCTATTTGACTTTCCAAAGGTCATGTAAAACATTTTTAAAAGTGCACATAATTAACATAATTATGCTGGCTAGAATAGGTGAAAGAAGCCATTTCAATCCTGAGGGTCAAGGAAGCTTTTCATATACCTTTGGTGATCCACATCAATATTCAATAATATCTTGGGAAAAAGGAAAAAAAGGAAGTGTGGCTACAGATTACCTAGAATCAAGGAATAACCCCATTTCAGAATGTTTCTGGAACTCCTTGTTGATACAACAGTATTTTCATCGAGAAAAGTTAGGTGTTAAGCAGAAGAAACAGGCCCATATAACTTTTCTTGCCATTACTGAATTAGCCATTGAATTACACCCCCAAGGCAGACCTACCTTTTGAATCTTTGCAGACATAACTAAGTCTATTAAGAGTAGAGAAATCTCAGGGCTTTAACCAACATAGATGTGCAAAAAAACCCCAAACAGATTCCATTTAACAAGTAAATAGTTTCTTTGTCTGTGCAGCTTATCCTGAGAACGGTCCTGGCAAAGTAGCTCCTGCTCTTGTATGATCTGTTTCCTCACTCGAGGGAGGAGGGATGGCATTAGCTCTAGCAGTACGGCTATCCCTTGTGCACACAGACAAGCCCTAAGGATACAACACGCTGGCAGAAGGGCCAAAGCAAAAGATACTGTTGGGCTATTGTCTGAAAAGAATTCCCAACTGCTCCCTGGAACACTTTGAAAACAGCAAAATCCAAACCCACCCCAAGCTGCCTGACGTCATACCTTCCTAATTCCTATTCACACCATAATTCTAATAAAGAAGGGTGTAGGCGTCAGTTCAGCTTCTTCAGTTGAATCCTTTTTTCTGGATAACTTCAACTGTCCTGCTTTCTCTGTACTACAGCACATACTGTGGATGCTGAGGGTCCTGCATGGCAGAAGCAGGATGACAGAACATTTTACTGACAAATGCAGACCAGTTATCTTCAAGCACCACACGTCAAGCCAGTTATGAGACAGGTACTTTAAATACATTTATTTCTGATTCACTGCAATTAGACCCTTCATTTCACTAGCTTTGTAGTAACATTTTCCATTTTTCTAAGAAAAGAAGAAGAAGGAAAATGACAAACATCTTGAACTTATGTGTCACATGCAGATGAGAAACCAGTTTCATCCACTCAGAGACAGCGTTCTATCCCTTGTCTGAAGAAGTGAGTCTATTATGACTGAAGCAGACCTGAGATGTTTCGCAAAATACTGATAGAAACTTCCCTGATTCTCACAAGTTCATCATGTCAGGTTCAGTGAAGTTAATTAGCAACCAATGTTTTTGTGATCATCTATGTTTTATATCATTCCTCAGTTCCACTTGCTGCTGGAAAAATATTAGCAATCTTAACATTGAGGATGAATTGTATTTCTGCATGGAAGTTTTTTAAGCTCAAAATACAATGTGACAAATCTTTTTTAAGGCCTTGTCAGTCACATTCCTTATCCATCTAGCATCCCTAGCATCAAATGCATCACATGCACTCAGCCAGGGCTGTGTTTAACTTTGTATGCAGACAGAGATGAAGATTAAGTACAGAATTCTTTTCCCTATTATGTGTTATTCTACATGGAAGATACCCATGATAGAAAGTCTACTTTGATTATTAAAAAGTACAGAGCCACAGCTTGGAGTCAATAGTAGTTTCAGGAAAGGCAAGGTTAGGCTCAAAGACTCTGATAATAAGTGATATCTCTGTGTGACGGCATTGTTTCTATGAATGAAACTATTGCCTGTAATGAAAGCTTTCCTGAAGTATATTCTCTCCCATATGGCTAAAATCCCTCACCTGTACTGATTTTGTATGACTTAAAAGATGTGAAGGCTTTTAGTGGCTTTTGCTTCTGGACAAAAGTACTAGGTCATAAGGAATAACTTGTGTTTGCTACTACTCAAAACGATTCAAGGATATTTTATGTTCCTCTCTAGGCAATTATATTTGTCAGATCATTTATTTTATTAGGTAATTTTTTCCAAACTTCTCTTATTTTATTATATCTCATTCAAAGGAGGTAGGAATTGATGGGGCTTTTTCTACATGTCAAAAATTAAGTCCAAACAAATTAAATGCTATTACTTTATTCATACCTCTGTAGTGATTAAATAGGGCACTAACATCCACAATAAAAAAAAGCAAAACAAACTAAAACTCAGAAGAGCAGGCCTTTTAATTTAGTGGTTTGGGGTTTTTTTGCTACTCTCTAATTAGAGATATATGCCACATTATCAACTATAGCTTTTAAAATAAAAAGTATTTACTGAGGCTAGACACAGAGTTTGTTGGAGTTTTTTAGGTATAGCTTCTAAAAAATCTGTAAGAGTAGTTTACCTTGTATGATAGTAATTCCACAAAAGCACACTGTATTCTTCATTATCAGTAAAGGCCAGCCACTTTGTTGTATATCCTCTGCCACCCTTGGCACTGCTCCCTGCACCCGTGTAAGACAGTCTGCAGCTGACATCTCTGTACAGAAACAAAAAGGGGCTTGGGTAGAAGTGGGGTTTAGTGAGACTGCCCACAGCGTTACTCAGTAAATGTTGAAATGAGGGCAGAAGTCAAAGGAGGTGCAGAGTGGCAGAGTTTGGCAGCAATCAGTGGAATCAACTGATCCAGCCCTTCCATCCATATTGTGGGCAGAGGAGTAGCTCCAGCCCTCCCATCCATACTGAGGGAAAAGGAGCAAAGATTAATGGGGAGGATATTTCAGGGTATTTTTATCTTGATTCCATGTTCACTTTGACATAAAGCTCTGACTTCTTTGCATGAACATTATTTCCACTGATATTGGGCAGAGTTTGAGATATATGCTGACCATGTTGCTTTTGATGACTGAGTACTCCTTCAGCATGTATTTATGGAATTCTCTGTGGAGGGGACTGGATAGGCCACAAGGGCCAGCCCTCAAGACAGAAGCATCTGAACTGTCTAATTCACAAGAAATGTCTTTTGAACCTGTTTTAAAAGAACTTCAGTCCCAGAGTCTTCATTTTCTTGCCCAGCAATCAATTCCTGCATCTCTTGATCCTTTTCATCAAAGCTCCTTCCCTGTGATTTCTGTACTTTGAAATGCAAGCCACCATTTCTTGTCCTCTAATGGACACTACAGGGAGCACACTTTGCAGTAAATGAACTGGAAAACTGTTTTCACATTCCATTTTCTGTGCTCTGTGCAATAAACAGTGCTAACTCTTCCATCATTTATTGCAGCTTTCAGATCTTTAGTAACTTTTCCTCAATTAGTTTCCATTGTTTCGGAGCTGTTGCACCCAAACCCATATACTGTAATCCAATTGAGACCTTATAAATATTCAGTGGAGTAGAAAGATTATTTTACATGACTGTATGATTACCTAACCTAGAACAATTTTCACTTTTTTGCAAAAGCAGGGCAACATTGACTTAAGATCACATTTAATGACCAAAAATCTTTCCAAAGATCCAATATCTTTTTCTATGAACCGATATCTTTTACAATACTCATTCAGATATTTTTTTTATCTTTATATGTGGCACTTTACCTCTTTCCATAGAGAGTAATCTTACAATTTTGGCTAGGGACTCCCTGGATTTACAGCTACTCACCAGTTCAGGCTTCTAGACTTTCAAAAATATGGAAAAATGTTCTTAGTACTGCAAAGTAAAGATGATTTGTACACCAGTCTCGTGCTTCTACATTGTCTTATCTTTGCTGTGTTTACCTAGCTCCACTGGACACATTTAGCCCTCTCAAAAGGTGTTATACATCAAGTTTGTCAAGGCTGGGACCACCAGTGTTACATCTACCTGGCTGGATCTACAGGAATAAGGAACTTTTGCCTTTTGTAGCTGACTGTTGAAAAATAACTTCAGATTATAATGGAAATGAATCCTATTATATATAAAACATTGGTATTTAAACCCGACTTAACACCTTTTCTTTGTAAATAAGCATGTCCATCACTATGACTGCTATATTTATAAAGTACTGAAAATACTGTATGAAATTAAACAAATGAAAAAATTACATCTAATTCACTACATTAAAAAAGTAGAAGTACAGAAGTTTGTATTCAGGAAAAGAATAAAATTCAACCAATGTCAATCATTTTTAACTCAATGATCTCAGATTGTGTTTTCTACTGCGTATGGAGTTACAAATAAATTCAATTTTTAAACAGGATTTGAGTGGGGTCATGAAGTGCCTGGGATGAGGCTGTGCTTCATTCACTGGGAAACTAAAAAAATAAACAGAAGTCAGGCCATTAAAATGAAAGAACCATTCAATGAAATGGTTAATAGATGGACGATAATAACAATTCCTGTAATTTTCAGGTGCATATATATTAACATGTCTGTACCCATGAAAGTGTATTACACATCTGTGGATTGCATAAACATCTTATTTCTAATTTGTGATGTTTCCTTTTTAGTCTTAAAATACTTGACTCTGCACTACAACTACAGCCCTCCTGTGCTATATAAGATGCACAAATTATGAGAACATTCTCACTCAGTATCAGCTATTTATAGTCTTAGTGTGCAAGCTTATCTAGCTTCTGTGTGTAAACTGTGGAAATATATATGGAAGAGCTAAGTACCTTTGGGTGGAATGAAGCTCTTCACATCAGCCTTGGAGAGGATGTGATGAGTTAGCTTAAAAGAGATGCTTAACTGTTAGAAAGTTAAAGCTAAGTGAGGTAAAACCCCTGATACACAAGAGACAGGGAAGCAGAGCTAAGAAGGTGATGAAAAATTAAAGGTACAATTTTGGATTCCCGCATAAGAATTTAAACATAGTCTATACACAATTTCAAGAAAGTAAATGAGGCAGTGATCCAACAGCATAAATACATGTGGATTTATGTACATAGCTGCTCACCAGAACAACTTCTCCGTGCCTCTTTCTTGATAGATTCCTCAGTCCTGAATTATTATTCTTGTATAACTACTCTGTCAGCACAAGATCTTTTCTGTCAGCACAAGAGGTTTTCTCTACGTGTCAGTGACAAACATGTTGGCCCCATCTACACTGCAGAAGAATGACATTTCAGTGCACAGGTGTGAAATAGATCTATTGTCATGATACTTAATTGTGTGACAATTCATTTTATGGATTTGTTGATGTTATATGCCTCCTAGAAAATGCAAAGAACACAACCAAAAAAGGGTAACATTTTCTGGAGATATTTCAGCTGTGGTAAATCGGTGCATTGCCTTTAAGCCAACAGAATTGTACCAGTTAATGCAAGTTGAGGGTTTGATTAACAGAACTCTTGGGAAGGAAGGAAAACACGTTGTCACTCTGTGGTAACTGTCTCTGGTTCAATATCAGCTAAATATCTGCATAAGTAGAAGCATTTTCAAGAAAAGATATTCCCTCTTTTTTTTTCTTTTAATTTATATGTATGGATTAAATCTACATTTTTTTAATCTGTTTTAAAGCTGAAGTGAGAATGAGTAGAAAGAAAGAAACAAGAAAGAAAAACATGGAAGATAAAAATGAAAAGCAGAAAGCTTTGGTTGACCCTGCTGGAGATCGTATTCAAATAGATCTTCTGCAAACTTAAAAAGAAAGAAATCCTTTTAGAAAGGTAATTTTTAAAAAATGTTATTACTATTTGTAACCATTCAGCATATCTATATTGAGAAAGAAACAAAACAAAACAAAAATCCAAAACAAACAAGCAAAACAAACAACACCCAAACAAACAAACAAACAAACTAAAAACCCAGCCCACAGTCAGGGAAACATGAAAAAGCAGGTTTAAGATAAAATATAAAACCAGTGGAAAAGAAACTATCCTTTGAAGGAAGGGGGCTTGAGAGAAAAAGTGGAAATGTAAGCAAAAGCTGAACGCAAGCGCTACAGCAGTGCAAAGATGAAGCAGCTTGGTGAGCAGCTTGGAGAGAACAGAGCCAGGAACTGTGCCAGTGAGTGAAAAAGATTAGTTTACTGTCTCTGATGCTGAGGAAAGGACAAAATCAAAACGATGACTTAAACTGTGAAAGAAGGCAGATCCAGGATTTTTTGGGCCCTAGATATTCTGCTGGATATTATTTAATCAAATATATTTGAATAAAGAAAATATTCCTTCAAGGCTAACCATTTCAGACTCTACTTTTAAAGTAAGTTTTTCTCATAAAATTACTAATTTATGGAACCAACCCTCAAAATTCATGGGTCCAACTTTCAGAAAGAGTTGTCTTGTGGAGAACAGGAAAGCTGGGTGAGGAACCACACACCTCCCTCTGCCCAGGCTATTCTTAGCTCATTCACTTCCCTGAGCACTGAATTCATTCACAAACTGGGAACATCTCCTGCTGCTACTTTCTAGCACATTTGGTAAAGTGCTGAATCCCAAATTAGTAGTGTGGTGTTGCTAGGTTTTAATAAATGTGCCTATAAATTTACTGCAGTATTTCCTGATTTATTCAGAAAGGCTGCTACTGTCAAAGACAGAAGTAGATCTTGAATTTAAATATTTTTTAGAAAATATTTTTTTAAGATATAATTTTCTTCATACACAGGTACAAGAAGACCCAGCTATATTTACAGAACTGTGGCATTAGCCCTTAGATACAGTTGATATGTAGGTGTTTAGTTAACCTAACAATATTTTGCTGTGTGGCTGACGCATTAACATGTCTATTAGTGAGCACTTGTCCATAAGGAATTTGTTAGACTGTCATCAGAGACTAAGACAGGCAGACCAGGCTCTGGGTAAAAACACCTGGGGATCACAGCAATCACTCTGACAGGAATTAAAGCAATAGATTAATTGACCATAAGAGTAATTTTTTTTGTTCATGAATCTGGACTTCCCTCGGCTGCCAGAATTCTGGATTAAATTTGAAAAACATCCTTGACCTTGTCTGTCAAATAAAATGCTTCTCCCTTTCTCTGATGTTGGATTTTTTTTTTTTTTGGTTGGTTTCATTTTGTTTTTTATTTTGTTTTGTTGGAGTGGGCAGCATGAGTGATTTACAAGGTCTGAGAATTGCAAAGAAAAGGCACCAATAAAATAGTATGCAGGTTTTCATTTATTCTTCCGTGTCCTGACCCGTAAAGAGACATTAGAGAATGTTTCAGAAGTTGTCAGCTTGTATCCTTGTAGTCTAGCACACTTCCTGACTTCAAAGTCCGTGGTGCAACAGTTAGCCTGTGAATGCAGTATAAATGCTTGATATAAGACTGCGTGGATTTTTAGGAAAACAGTGCTGTCTGGAGAGAGGTGATAGGTGCTCAAATCTTTGCTTTGCCTGTAACTCTCTGTGCAGTCTTTGACAAGAAAACTTGTCTGGCTTTCATTTTTCCATCTGAAAAATACCCCTTCAAAGGAAAGTCAGGAGGTTTCAATAATTAACCTCTAATTAGGAAGGCACTTAAACAAGTGTTCAGCTAAGCCTTTTTCTAAAGAACAGTTTAAAGGTACTTAAATGACATCCTGGATTAAAGCTTACTGCTTACAAAATGCTTCATATCTAAAGACAAAAGATGGTATATGAGTTATATAGAGAAGTTAGCGTTTATTTATATACTGTTCAGTAAAGTAATAAAGTGATCATTTGACAGAGCAGTTATATTGCTTGCCTTTTTACTGATAGTGCTTTCTGGCTCTTTCTATGTGCATTATTCTGGATGAATTATATTAATGGACAAAGCTTGAATAAGACACAGGCACAACAGCACTAAGCTAAGAGTGAACTGTCTGACAGGTGAAACATTTTGAGATGAAAAAAATGTTCCATTTCCATATCACTAGAAAACCAAAACTTTTCAAAGCATTTCAGCAGGGGAAGTACATCTATGGTAAGAGCATTTCTCTGGGTTGTGAGAGATAAACACTCAAGCCTGTGTTTTCTCACTCTCCCGCTGATCAGACAGATATGCCCAAGCACAATTCTGGAGTGGGTCTTCCCAATCTGACCAAAAACTCTGTCTTCATCTTCCCTCTCCTCTTTTTGTCCAAAACTGTATTTTCCCATGATGTGATTGGATTTTGGGAAATCTGCATATTCTGACCAAATCTAGTGTCTGTGAGAGATCTGTTCTCTCAGCTAACCAGATCTCCACACCACTTTGAAAAGTGGTTTAAGTTCAAAGTAGGGTTCAGACACTCAAGCAACATTTGAGGATCAGAATAGTTAGGGAGGTTTTGCCTCTCAAAGGCTTTTAGTTATAGGTCTCCATCTAATTAAATATTGCTTTATTGATAAAGCTTGACCCATGAGCACCAACCATTTAATAATAAATGGCTCTGAATACAGAAATAACATTTGCTATTTCAGTTACAGTGCTTTAACTTAAGAAGCAGTGGACCAGCTCACAGTTTCAACAAGTTTATTCTTTTTATGCCCATTTTAAGAGTATTTACTTCCCTGTTAAGTTCCATTATTCCTTAACAAATAAATACTGAACTGTATAGCCCTTTTATTTTGGAGTAATGTTTTATATGCAAGGTATAGCTTTATGAATTTGGGGTCAAGGTTAGCCTCAGTGAACATAAAAGTCTGCCACATTTTAAGGAAGATACACCTGTCTCTGATGAGGTTGGTGAACATGACATTACAAGATTTGTTCTTCTCGGAGTTCACTAAGAATTATGTCTTTTTCTTCTGTTTTTTTCCCTCCTTGTTTCTCACATGCTTCGTAATCTGCGGGAGTATTGCGACCATTAATTTGTTAAGGGTAAATGCCACAGAAGTTATTCTGAGTGGCTCTTCTCTGCACACATGCTCACACCCACTTACATGTTTTTCTCTGGTTTTGGTTACCATTCCCATCTTAACCTGTCCTATGCTTGAAATTGCTTTTGTGACTATAAGATCAAATATTTCTGTCGGAAGGAAGATAATCACAAATCCAAATGCTAAGGCCTTTCTATTTGTTTCTGGGACCCCATTCCTATGTCACTGTGGAGTGCAGGAAGAGAGGGGAAAAGATAATATTGGGTTTTATAGTGGCAGGTACTCTACTTCAGAGGGATCAGTATCATCAGCAAGGCCAGGTGAGATCTGCCACTGTCACATAATAAAATCTTGTTGGGCAGGTATTCCACTAGGATGGATTAGCCCAGCGCAAAATGACTTCCAAGTATTTACTGAACATTTATATGTGTTCTTTTCTTTTAGTTACAACAAATGGACAAATGAAATACTGGAAGTGTTTTGAAGTATTGAAATGAAGACTACACACAGCTCCAACCAGTGCAGAATACAACAGCCCATCTGCTCAGCAACAGATGTGAAAGTATCACCCTTTATCTCTGCTTTCTACACCAAAACCTACTGGATAGAGTCATTCCAGAGTCTTCTCACCCGTGAACCAGATACAAGTTCAATGCAAGGTCATCAACACAAGGAATTCCTGAGCTCCAGGGAATACGAGAAGTCCCTACAGTATAGGCAGTGGGATTTTAGGAGATCTTGTTTATGAGTACCCCAGATGGCACATGTGTGCACGGTAGCAAGCACTTTGTTTCACTACAGGCACAACATGACTGGGAATATCAGCTTTGACAGGCACTGGAAAACCATCCTGGAAGTTGCTTCACCTGACCCTCCACAGTGAAAAGGACTAATGGGAAATCCCTGCCGTCTTCTGCCTCATCAATAGATCAGGTACAACTTTCTGCTAGGAGAAATCTTCAGTATGTGGCTTGTTGGGTGCAGAAGTTTGCCCACTTTCTTGGGCAAGATAGGAACATCCACAGCAAAAACAAAAATCAATTTCTACTAGCCAGTTTAACTTCAGTGAGATCTTCATACTTTAAAAAGTCATTTTAAGTGTTCTAAAAATGATAAAACCAATTTTGTTACAAATTTGAAAAAAAAATATAAATAAATATGTTTGTGTGTGTGTGAATGTGCCTGTTTGAAAGAAGAACGGAATGGGACACCATTGCTGTGATTTTTAGTTATCAAAATCCCACTATACATATTGCAATACAAACCATCTTATTGAAATCATACACTGCCTGGATCCTAGTGCATCCCAGTGTTAAAGAGATTTTTTTCTCTAGTAAATTCCTTGTAGGAGCACAGAGACAAAAATATAAATCCACAAAAGATTTGAAAATGTCTTATGGTGAAGTAATAAAAATGTTTTCTGTTTACCAAAATATTTTATTGGTTGCTAGAAATACTTTAGAATATATAAAGTTAAATCATAACACTACTGAAGTAAATCACTCTAACAATAAATATTCCTGTTCAATTCAGTGTGGAATAGGACTTCATCTATAGCTTTCTCATCATATTCTTTAGGTATTTTAAGGGCTCATTATCTCTGATTCCACAGAAAGTGTTCCCAAGGTTACTAAAATTAGTGCATTCTTGTCATCCATGATTTCTTGTCATCCCAGTGCTTCTGGGATCAGGCCCAGAATGAGTAAGAAATGGCTCTCTGGAGAAAAGATAAAGTGTATGGAATTGGGGCAAAGGAGAAGTCCCAGGACAAACACAGGGAAAAGCCATTGCACAACGCAGGCTTAATCTTTCCTGGAGCAGCTGGGTCAGCAGGGCCTGGGGAAGCCGCTCCCAACACGACAGACCCCCTCTTCCCATCAGTGAGAGACAACATGAGAAACTGGAGAAGGCTTAAATCCCCAGGCTCCCTGACCCCTCCTCACAGAGCTTCCCACAAAAAGGCATGAGGTGCCTGTAGGATTTCACATCATCAGCTGCTCACTTTCATGCACCATTGGAGGGCACTTAATCATGTATATCAGCAGAGGCAACACCCAAAGTTTTCCAGAATGTTTCTGTTCCCCAATCAGGTATTTTAAGTAACAAGAGCATTTCCATTTCTTTATTATCTGTATTTTCTTTAATTACTCTATTTTATGCTTTTAACACAGTCCAAGTAATTTAGTGGAGGAAAGGCAATATACATGTGGGTATTCAGAGATTTTTGGAATGTGTAACACACAAATGTCAGGCTTATTTTATTAATATCAGTAAAAGTTTTTTGAGAAAAAAAATCCCTATATAAGAGGATATAAAAGACACTTGTGGTCAGAAATTCCAGAAAATATGTTAGTGATGTCAATAACTGTTTTTCCTTTAAGGAAAATAACCTCACTATGCCTCAGTTGTATGTATTACCGGAAAGTTGTTTGTGTTTGTTCAGCAGAAATAGTTTAAAAGAGCTCATTTCAACACTAATTTGAACTGTATCCGTGTCCATGTAAATAAACTGTATGACTGTCTTTCATTTAAATGGGTGCCTTTTTGGTTTAATGGACAGTGCATTAGTTGCTCGTCGATGATAGAAACATATCTCACCAATATTTAATTATAGCCCTGGAAAGGTTGTTTCTTTTGCGAATCAGAAATGTTTTGGCATAATGTGGTCTCTTGGGTGCTGTCAGTTTGTAACGTAGCTAAGGGTTTCAGCTAACTGGTCATAATCAGAAGACATGCAAGTACATGATTAATTAAAGTTACTAGTAACACTCAAAGCTTTTTCATGTAACTGGCAGCTACCTGGATACTTGGTACATGTGTAGTCTGCACCTGTAACTGTGATGCAGATGTCACGTGATGCAGAAGACCATCTGGTGAGAGGAAAAACTGACCTTCCCCAATGCAAACAGAATAGAGAGCACTGAGGGGAAAACAATGGCCAGGACTGGAGAGGAGACTCTCCTTCACTCTTTCCAAGTGCTAAGACTTTCCCTGAAAGTAAGTACTAAGGAAGGTTTGCTAGCACACTAAACAACAAATAAAAACACAGATGAATGAGAAATACAAAAAAACCCCATGAAATGCAGCATCTATAGAATTTCAAATTAGAGGAAAAAGCAAACTTAAGAAGACCAGAAAGAATTCATTACATGAAAAATTTTAATCCTAAGTAGAACTGTTAATTTCAACAATATTCAGTGGTTTACTGTATAATATGAGAGCTAATTAGCAAGGATAAATCTTTCATTTATTATAACCCAGATTTGACTGTAGTGGGAATTCAGGGTGTATAAGACAAACGAAACTAAAGAAACATGAAAAGATTAAAAATCCTTCTTTTGTTTAAGGTGGACATTATAGTGTACTTTCATACATAATAAAGTTGCTCATGGAAAACATACATGATGAGCTGGGTATTGAAAAACTAGTAAGTTGGAAAACACCAAAGAGAAAGAACAACCAATGCCAGTTCCTAACAATTATGTAAAGGTTGACTATGTGTTTAAAGCTAAGTAGTAAGTAGCAGTGACTAGAAGATAGTCCAGCATCTCATGTAGCTCAGTGAAAGCAGAACAAAAAATCTACCTACTAAATCTGAATGGTCCTACAATACTATCTTCCATAAAGAAATAAAGTTGAACTTTTGAACTGATCTGTTGAGAGTGGTAATTAGGTCAGTAATTCTGAGAAAAAAGATAAAGGAGAACACAGAGAGTTACTAGACGAAGGAACACCTGTCTTTCTTCCTTCTGCTTCTGATGCAGGACAGAGAATATCCAACACTCACCCATTTCTGATTGCAGTAGGCTGTTTATTCAGAGCATCCTAAATCTCTGCCCCATATCTGAATTTTCTGTTAGTGCCTCTGGCAGACATTAATGTTGCACTGCTTTCATCTAGATGTACACTTTGAAAATGTCTGAGCCAAACAAATGCTTCTCTTTGTGAATGCATTAGAGTCTGCTTCTGGGAAAGCAGACAGTCACTACCATGATTTGCTCCATAAAAGCAAAGCCTGTATTTTGTTACCTTCTGAAGAGATCTACTCAACTTATATGTTATACCATCTCAGAAAACAATAAAAAGTTCATTTGCCCATTGAATTCTCCTTTAATTGAATGATTAAGTGATATTTTTTCTTATTGCCTGGATTTCAATTTACCTTCTCTTTCTCTAGACTTATGCATTGCTTATCCCTTTTATTGTTTCTCCTAATGGTTTATTTCCTTCTGGTAGCTATTTCATCATTCTCTCAGTACAGCTGTGTTAGTATATATATGGAGATATATGGACAGCCATACTGGATTCCTGAAAGATTCTGTTTGGATTCTTTGAAGATAATGTCTTTTTCACAGTGAGGTATCTACCGACAGGAATGAACGAGATGCTATGAAAACACTAACAAACAACATAATTTCAACAGAAATTAAGTGCTTGACAACTTCACTCATCTCAGAAATCATATATTGGATAGCTGGTAGAGTGCTGGTGCTAACACTCTTGAGATGACCAAGTCACCATCTCACCAGAAAAATGTTTCATTCAAGTGAGGGCAGCAGAGATTATTCACTGTGGTTCTCCTTTGAGCTAATTACTGGGAGAAGGCAACCACAGCCATGCTTCTCTCTGGTCAGCACTGGCATTTGGAGGACAGGAGAGCTCTCACACTGTTGCACTGCTGTTGTCTTGCTCCCTTCTGACACTGGAAAACCTCCTGGGCACCTTGTCCCTGCAGTTCTGACCACTACCTGAATCTTATTTGGCAAATGAGTATCAATTGGCAAAAGAATACTGATAAGCAAATAGCAGTACAGACTGGCAGTTAAGATTTCAATGGAAGCTAAATCCCTCAACAAATTCCAAAGATAATACAAAAACACAATGTTTTTCTACAGCATAGTATCTGAGAAGCAATAACAAGAAAGCAGAAAACAGCTAACTGTGTATGATTGACCGAGGTAAATCAAGATCGCTTTTCTGAAGCAGAGTTACAATAATTTATAATAGGAATTTGCCCTCCACATTGAATAAGATTACTGAGACATTTTAATTTCCTGCTGCTTCCTGGTTACAGAAAAAGATGACCAAAACAATTGCACAAAAGACCTGAAAACTCCATCCCCCCATAAGTAATAGACCTTATGATAAAAACCCCCATGGCCCTTTGCTGCAGAGAAGGAAAATGTTCAGCATCTTCAGGCAGCCTCCTAATTGTACATGCTTGAGGAAATCCTTTCTGACCAGCAAAATATTGATTCTGAAAAATGCTATATTTGATCATAAATCTTGAGTAAGCTCAACACAGTTCATTGGAGACAAAATATTAACCACTCTTAAGTGCTTTTAAAGATTCTCAGTCTGGAATAAAGAAAGATGTGACACATACACTTATCTGTAATATTGATTTTTCTTTTTTGCATTTGCATAACTCCCATTTTTTTCTTTCAGAGAATTACATCCCATGGTAGCACATAAAAAACTTGTATCTGCACTCATATGTGTAGGCTGCACATAAAAGTGACTTGAGGTTAGGAACTTGTCTGTCAGGAAAAGTAGATTTATTATTTTTTTTAATTATTTCTGTGTTGTCAGTTGAATTAATCCAGTTCAAACACTGTGCTTCTTCCATGAATACCTCTTGAGTTATCACTTACAAGTAGGTAATAATTCTAACTAAAATAGATTGATAATTTAGCAGAAACCAAAGTTTGAGGGATTTCTACTTTGTCAGGCCCAAAACATTTAAATACTTTATATATGGGATTTTCCATCAATTCTAAATTGACATTGCCTGGATTATTGATCACTCTTTCTTGTGCTCAGGTGTCATGCGTTTGAAGTGCCATCAATCCCATGACAGTCCCACAGCTGGTGTGTTGTGCATCTGAAAGATCCTTTCTCCTGGGATTTGCTTGTGAGGGCAGACCTTAAGTGAATTTCAAATATCTATCAGCTGTGCTTTCCTCATGTCCTGCACTGTTCCTCAGGAGACACTAATGCATAAAACACCACTCTGGTCTGCTTTTCACAGAGGGCTGAAGAGACAATGAGCAGAAAAAGTCATCTGATGGATTTTGTACTTTTAATACCTATAAGGTCTGACAATAGCATGGCAAAAAGTGCGTTAGGTTTCCTCAATTCAAACATATGCTAGCTGAGAAGATGGTTTCCTCTACTCTTATTAGTCTAAATCTGGAATTATTTTCAGATGGAACTATTTAATCCACCAAAATGAATCTCTTAAAATCAGCCTTTTTCACCGTCTCTCACATGTACTTACTGTGCTTACTTACTCTCTTTCTAACTTACAGAAAATTGCAATCTTACTTAATTGTAGCTAAGAAACATGAATTGCAACTTTAAGGGAAAGTTCACAGAGTGGACAATTTAGCTCCAATCTTACATGATCTTCTCACCTACCTATGATATTACAGGGAACTCATTAGCACTGTAGGCTCATATTCTGATTGCTTATATTTAACAAAGTCATCCATAGTTTTCTTCGTCTAGACCAACTTAGACCATGAGAAAATGGATTAGTATGAAAAATCTACAATGTGGTTAGAAGTTTTTATGGTCCTGTTTTTTTCAAGTGACCTAATGAACAAACACTATGCATAAACTAGAGTTGCCTGGTTAGTACTGTCAGAGGCAGAAATGTGTATCTCCATTCATTCTGCAATCATTTTTTTGAGGACAGGGGTCTCACAAAAGAATCTAAATCAACTCAGAAATTTTTTAAATTTTTTACTCCTTGTAAATTTGCCCCAGAGACAAGCCCCATTTCTCTGCAAGGCCAGTTTGAAATCCGGGTATGTCAAATCATCTCTGTTATTAACACTCCAACTGTGAGCAAGATGGTCTTCAGATATGTAAAAATACAAGGATATTGTCCAGAGGAGTATTTTTCTGGAAGAGTTAACACAACAATCTAATTATTACAGATGATGGTAGGCAGAGAAGAACAGGGACTCTACAAATAAACAGCAGAGACACAAACTGGTAGCAGAGAGCTGCTTACAGGCAGGTCTATACACTATTCTGTTTGTGTTTGTTAAGTTTATTATTTTTTTCTGAAGAAGGTTGGGTAGCTGAAAAAAAACTAACAAAGGACAAATAGCTTTGTAGCAGAGATCAGTAACAGAAAGGTTGCTCAGTTCTGAGCAGGGTTTGAAGGGTTTGTTCTGAAAAGTCACATGCAGCTTTTGTCCTTGAAAAGTAATTATAATTTGTCAGAAATACCTGCTGTTGCTAGATGAACATAGAAGTTCAGCATTATTTATGGATCTACACTTCTCAAGTAAATAGACTTCCCCTAATTTGCAATTCTAAAAATACCTTTAAACCTATTTTTAAATGGCCTCTCTAAACACAGGGCAGAGTTGGTCAGGCCATTTTTGACAAAATGTATTTTTCTTGAAAGGTGTTGTTTTACTTAAGCTGAATCATTTATGGAGCTGAACAGTTTGAAGATGCTTTCAGTGAGATTTTTGAATAATAAAATTTTGACCTAAGTTTTGGTACAACTGCATTTTGAGAATGTGTTCCAAATATCTTGTTTCAATTTTGAAAATTCCAAATCTCAAAGTTTTCTGTGAAGCAGAACTTTCATCTTCTGTCCAGCACAGAATTGATGAGATGCACCACAGAGTGCCCCACTCTGTGCCGTATTCCTCAGCTGCCTGCAGTTTTCTAGACAGTTTCCCTATAGAATTAAATGAGCTGCATTTTATTTACTTTCTAGGTTAATACATCCAAGAACAAACTTTGTCGTATCCTGGTTAAGGTTTACAGAAATTCTTGTTGAGAATTGTGCTTAGCAGAATAGAAATAGGGCAAAAAGAATCAGAAAAATTTCCCTCTAGATAATGCAATATTTTGACCTGGATTTCTATTGATTCTTTTGGTTTATAGGTAATTTTGGCGTGATAGTCATAATTTTCTATTGTTGCAGTTTAATTTTCTTTTTTGTCTTCCTTTCTGTTTGTTTTCCCAGAGTAGACTTCAGACAGGTTATGACAATTCAGCTCAGAAAAACACTAAAATTACTGTGTCATTAACAAATCTTATAGTAACACATGCTATACAGAGATGTGGCGAGTTATACAGTTCAAACATATAATACATACAATATGTTTCATATATAGTAAATTAACATAATTGCTAAAAAGCAAACATGATAAAACTGAAGAATGCTATTTACATTTCTGACCATGCATTTTGGGCTTTTATATTAAGGTAGCAGTAACAACAAAGGGAAAAATATGCTTGATGAATTTACTTGTGCTGTACTGTTTTGTGTTGCTTTGATTTGTAAAATAAGGACGGCAGTCAGGCAGACTGGTAAGTGCTGTTAGTGGGAAAAGAGAACAGAAAAAAAGAAAAGAAAAAAGAAAGGAAAAGTTTTGACAGTGATGGCTGAATAGTTTTAAGAAATTTCTTCTAGGATAATCTATGGAAGCAGTTTGGTACTACTGAGGATCAGGTTAAATCACATAACTTCTGATCTGCCATGTTGTGGAATCAATTCCAAAGATAGGTTGAGAAAATTTTACTGCTGAGACAGAGTAAATACAGAAGAATATGTAATTAAATAAATATTAGAAGGAAAATAGATAAAGTATAAGATTTAGTCCATGATAACTTACACATCTAAAATGTAAACATCTAACCGTAAGCTATTCACCCTAAGCTTTTTATAGTCAATGAGGAAAAATAGGCAGAGATGGATTTGTCTCATATTCAGATAGTGATGGAAATACAGTTCACATGAATCATCCTGTTGCTAGCTTCTGACCATACAGAAAAGCTAAAATGACTATCTCAGACTCCAAAGTCCATCTT
Organism: Neopelma chrysocephalum; assembly: GCF_003984885.1. Taxonomy (NCBI): domain Eukaryota; kingdom Metazoa; phylum Chordata; class Aves; order Passeriformes; family Pipridae; genus Neopelma; species Neopelma chrysocephalum. The sequence goes on from NW_020897704.1 coordinate 5,570,386, forward strand.
TTAGACATTCATAGTTAGATTACATGACTTTTCACCTAACTAACAACAGGCCTTTTTTAATGACACAGACTTTGCTTTAATGTAACAGCTTGAAGTTTGTCAAAACAACAGTGGTTTATAAGGGACAGTTCCTTCTGCCGAGCTTTTTTCTTTTGAGACTGCTCTTTTCTCTAGATACTTTAATTTTACTGTCAATTTAGGCAGTGTTTTGGGATAAATTAGTATGCCTGTCACTACTAAATTAAGGTTTTCATGTATGATACCCACTCACAGAGCTGAAGAGTTAGCTTGACTTAGTACACTTGTGTTACACCATTCGTGGCAACTTAGTTTGTATGACTGTAGCTGTACAGTGAGGCTTTCAAACTATCTGGAGCTGTTTGGTTACCAAAGAGGTCAGAGCAGCAGGATGACTCCATACAGTTAATGAACAGTTCTTGCTTAAGTTGCTGTGCCACCCTTTCATTACTATTTGACTAAAGCCTTTCTGTAACCTCTGCTGAAGCCCCAAAGCTATATACCATCATGCAAAAATACAAGTTGCACTGGGGCAAAGCTAATATTTGGAGCTCAAAAAAACTGTCACACGTACATTGCCCTGTCTCTGCCATAGTCAAACTACCACTGGACAGTTCACTGAGCCAATGGCATCTCCTGCGTAATTCTCGTCACTCTGCAACAGTTTTCAGAAAAATTTCTCTGTATTCAGAGTTCAGCAAATACATCCCAGTATAAAAAACTCCAGAAAGTTCTTCTGTCTGGAAAGGTGTTTTGAAGTCTAAAAATTTGTCTATATTTTCTAAATATTTCAGCTTTCTGTACACCTTGCCCTTATGTTTTCACAGGTTCTATTTCATGACTACTATTGCAACTCTGGATGCATATCTCATAATTCATCTTAGTTCTAATTAAGGTACAGGAAAATTAAACCTTCCATTTGCTTTAAGAAGACTTCACAAGGCAAAATTAATCTCACTTTAGGAAACCTGAATTTGTTTCCTAACTGAAACTTTCATTCTTGCTTACTGAAAACAAAATTGTTCTGTAAGCACAATCCTGTCTGTGTTGATTTGCGTGAGAGTGAACATATCCCCAACTCTGCACAGCAAAACAGCTCACAGCAGCAGGCTGACACGTTATGTGTCTCCAGGCAAAATAAGAAAAGTCTTATGACAGATCTAAAAGTTCAGTACATAGTTCAAAACATTATTGTAAGTATAGTAAATAAGCCACTAAAGGAAATTCCAAACTTATCATTTACTTAAACTCTTAATACAGCAATTAATACATTCAGTCTTTTCTATTGCTCAGTGGTTACAGCTACAGCACACCTCACTGAAAACAGAATGAGCAGAGATGGCAATCAAGCTGACCCAATGGGAGCAAATTGGTTTTTATTGTTTGTGGCTTTTTTACCCCCAACAGATTATAGTCTCAAGAAGAGGAAAGAGCTTCACAATGTCCTTTAGGACAAATCCTGAAAGATTTGATCTTTCCCTTGACCAATGGGTCACATATTAACACAGTAAGCATTTTCCTGATTTTCTAGGATTTTCAGTTTTGTTGATGGCTGAGGGTATCTTCTCAGGATTGCTTCACTTCTATGGATCAGCTTATTCTGAGAAGCTGTGCAGGATAGACTGTTTTTCTGTGCTCAGCTGACTGCTGCAGAACTCTGGGTGAGGTTGGAGGGGTTCCAGCACACTGCACTCCCTACTCCCCTCACACCAGCCAGTACGGCTCGAGGACCTGAATCACAGTGCTAACCTGAGCATGTTCCCTCTCCAACATGAAAGGTCCACATTTCCTAAGTGTAAGGCTATTTGTTTAATAATATATTTGGTTTATCCCTGTTTTCGCACATCTCCTGATAGCTGCCTGCCCAGTTTCTAAGGGAAATGAAGCCTGGGCTGGTTACAAAGGTTGTGAACTACAAGGAATTATTAACAACAGACAACTGAGTCTGGTGCCTGTGATTGCCTGACTTTTGGCCTGCAGCACATTCCTGTGAGACAAATAGTGCCCTGTTAGAGTACAGTGAGTGACCCTCTGCCTGGGATGTGAGGAGGTATGACAGATGCTCAGGTGCCACGTGCTATTTGTGACACGTGGCAGCTCTCACTGCCCTTCACCTGCCAGCAAGACAAGTGAGATCTGGAAAAGCAAGCAGCCTCACAGGTTTTGGGCCTGATGCCAATTGTAGAGCTGAGTTTGAAGGAATAACTTTTTCACTTTCACCAGCTCGTCTCCTGACTAATTTTCTTTTACCCTCTACTGCTGGAGAAAGTGCAGAGGAACAGACATTCCTCCCCTTTCCTTCACATTGCCAAGTTTTTCTAAGGTTCATTTCTGTGTACATGGATCCAATTTTTTCAACACTTGCCATAACTCACCCCACGTCTGCTTTTCACTTCTTCAGCCTTGTAGCTCTGTTTAGTGTGCAGTGTTTCTCTGTACTAAGATGAATTTTACACTATTCAGCATAAACCCATTAGCAATCTGCAGCTGCAGGGATAGACATCTGATACCTCTATTTTTCCCGGGGGACAAGGGGAAGTGCTACTCAAGCACCTAGCACAGCCCCAGAAACGTGCACAGGAAGTCCAGAGCCCTGGACTGGTGTGAGGCATATTTCTTCTTGATGCATGAGCCTTAGAACCTAATAATAACTTTGCTTCTGTGAGGGAGAGCAGAAAACAGAAGCAGTCAGGCAAAGCTCCAAATTGCTGCTGCCACTGTTGAGGTGGGAGGGGATATGGAGGAAAAAGGGAGCCCTTTAACCCGGGCCCTGGTGCTGCCAAAGTCAGATCTCCTTATCTCACTCAATAGAATCACTAAATGTGGTTAAAAATGTTGTTCCTTTTTTTCCGAGATGTTGAGGAGGAAATTCAACTGAATGAAATTCATCCCATCTTATTGATTATTGTTCATTACACTATCATTGTGTGTGTTCCATCAGTCCACCAGATTCCACCGTCTTTTTTCACTATTTTTAGAGAAATTTTTGTCGTTGTGTTTGGAACTCAGCAAATGTTTAATTTAAATGCATGTGACATAGTGTCACTAAAGCAGGCATCTGCCGTACAGGTGTTTACAGATGTTGCCGCAGTGGCCCAGAGTACACTGGTCATGGAAAACCCTCAGAGAAACTTCTCACATGTTTTTTATAAAAGAAAAAACTTTTTCTTGTATACATAAATCAAACTCAAATATAAACCACTGAGAGCTTTGTTGGCCTTGAAATAATACATCCAGGGTTCATACACTCCAGTACTATATAAATAACAAGATTTGAATGTCCTATTTTGACTGTAATGGCCTTCAAACATGCAAGCAGTACTTGTGAAGAATGTTTCTGACATTTAAGTCAGTTAAGATTCTTGGATAAAGCTTCCCTTTATTTTCTTTTACCAAATTCTGCTCCTCATCAACTTTTAGATGCATCAACTTTCCCCCATTCTCTTCTGAAGTTGCAGAATAGTGTTTGTGACACGTTTGGGAGATTTGAAGTGCAATGCATCACTGTTCAAGTCTATAGAGAGTGAAGAAATATTAAGTCAATCTTGGAAGTTAGTGCAATTGGAAAGCAGAAACAGTTAAGGAGAAAATATTGTAAAAATGAATTTTACTTAGGAAAATACAGTAATATAATTTACTTTCCAGGGAAATGGGGGAGTTTCTCACTAGAGGAAAGAGGACAGCAAATGCTATCCTTGCTTGATGGGCAATCTTTATAATTTTTGCTGAGATAAACTACACATCTGTTAATATGAGAGAGGCACCATACAAAAGTAGTAAGTTAGTTTGTAGTTATTCATGCTTGATTTACTACAGGTCACAGATCATGCTGGGTGCAGAAACATGTCCTTGAAAGAGCAAATAAATTCAGTCAGTTTTCTGATTTTATTCTGGTGTAGCAAACTCTTAGCTGGAGTGAGAGATTTTGAGCGCATCTGTATTTCCATAGAGAGAAATCTGAATTTCACTTTATCTGCTTCAGGGTGATCAATTGAGGAGTTACAAAAAGTGGCTTTTAATATCTCTCTGGTTTTGATATATTGGCAAGTTTAAGAAAAAATTCTAAATCATAGTGGACTTTTATTTTTTCACATAAAATATGAATCACTTGAGGATGGTACTTAGAATTTAAAATTCACAAGGAGTCAGAAATGTCTGCTCACTCATAATATAGAAAATAGTGTTTTCCACCAATATATTAGAATTGTGGCCAAATAAAAATAGACATTATCTCATTCTAACCATGAGATGTAACTTTTGTCACTACATCTGTTTTTGCATTTCTTATTCCTCTACATATGAAAGAAATAATGAAAAGTTGAGATGGTTTTCCCCACTGTGAGAGCAAGGTAAGCACAGTATTCAAATAATGGTTAAAATCAAAACCCTTTCCAGACCACTAGTTTTTCAGGTGCTGAATTTTCTTCACACACCTTGAAACCTAAAACTAGGTTGGAAATTCCACTAAGTAGCAAGTACTGAAGAGTACTCGACCCTGAAACCTCAAAACTAAATGATCTTTGAGAAAATAGAGACCATGCCTAGGACTTGGGAAATTACAGTGATTAAATAATTATGTTTATTGACTTTCATTTCTTGTTCATCCCCGGTGTGCTCTTTTGGCCAAGGGGAATTCCATATTTGGGTCCAGAAGAGGAAACACTTTTTATTGCACATTAAATAAAAGCAGTACAGGAGAACTACGTTAACCTGTTGTAAGTCTGGAGTATTCTCCAGCTGAGAGAGATAAATTGGCATGCAGAAAGCTAATGCACAGGCAAAGATGTAGTAGATTAAATCATATATACCTTTACCTGTCATATCTTGCAATTTCTACAGGGGAATTACCAGGGAAAACATGTGGTATGATTCTTGGGGTGTCCGGCACAGGGCCAGGAGTTGGACTCTATGATCCTGGTGGGTCCCTTCCAACTCAGAATATTCTATGATTCTATGATTTCATTGCCATCATTAAAAAAAAATAAGCAACAAGTTAATGTATTTATCTTCTAAGGGGTATCAGGTCATGTTCAAAGTCACTCTGCAGGAAGTGTTCTGTGGGACCACACTGATTTTTTCTAGTTGGAAGATGATTGTGATTGAGGTCTTTTACTTCATGTATGGACTGTAGTCTGGACTTAACTGATGTTTCCTCTCTGTGAAATGGGGATTTCTCACTTAGCCTCAACTATTGAGAATGGAAAATAAGACTTTTTTTCCCCAAGAGTACATAAAATCCCTAGAACAGGACTGAACTGCACTCCTAGTCAGCACATACATAACAATGACATTTTTGTTTGCTATCTGCTGGTTCCTCTTGATAGATTTCCCTGAAGACACAGGGTAATACACCCTAATATTTATTTAGAGTTTTTCAAATGATCTGCATATGGGGATGAAGCAGGAGAATAAAAATAGTCATTGACTTATTCTTAAAAATCATCTTTAATTTTGACCCATTGTGGTGGGTCTGGCTGAGCTGGAATTTATTTCCCCATAATAGCCCTCACCGTGCCATGCTCTGCATTGGTAGCTAGAGAGGAGTGTTGATAACACACCCATGTTTTGGCTAATCCTGAGCACAGAACCATAACATTCCTTCTTCAATTGAGGGCGAGGTCCTGGGAGGGGACCCAAGTAGGCCAGCTGACCCACACTGATCAAGGGGATATTCCATACCATATGAATGCCAACCCAGATATAAAAGCTGAGGCAAGGAGCAGGACCAGAGGTACTCATTGTCTCTGAGGGCTGCCTGCTGACATCTGTTACGTGTGCTGGAGCCCTGCTCCTCAGAGAAGTGGTTGACCATTGCCAGGTTCTCCTGGCACCCCGACTACCAGTGCTGAGCTGGATGTTCAAGGGAAAGATGCCCTCTACGCATCATGACACCGATGCTACATGGAGTAAGTGGATTGCTCTGATCACACAGTGCGCCCGCATTGGAAACCCGAATCACCCTGGGATCCTAGAGATCATAACAAATTGGCCTGAAGGTGGGAACTTTAGTCTGGCAGATGAGGGGGAAGGAGAACAGGTGGTACGGGCTGAGGAAGCTTCATCATACAATCAGTTACCTGAAGGAGAAACATGTAATGCCCTCTTCACTGATGGTTCCTGCCGCATTGTAGGGACGAACCGAAAGTGGAAAGCAGCTGTCTGGAGTCCTACCTGACAAGTGGCAGAAGCTACTGAAGGAGAAGGGAAATCGAGTCAATTTACAGAGCTCAAAGCCATTCAATTGTCCCTGAACATTGCCAAATGAGAGAAGTGTTGTTTTCCCACCTTACTCTGTCCCCTGTCCAGCTGGGAAGGGGAGGGATAGAGCAGCTGGGTGGGCACCTGGCATTCAGCCAAGGTGAACCCACCACACCCATGAAACTCTAAGGATAGATCCTGTGCTCAGAGTATAGTGTGGTTGCGCTCTCAGTACTCCACCATGATTCCTTTTAGGCATGTGAATGGTCTTAATCACTTTTTGTGTGAAAGGTCTGAACAGCAGCAAATGTACAGCACATATTTAGACTGTACTTCCTTCCTGATTTTTTTAATTCCCAGAAAAGCAGTTCATTGGTGGCCAAACCACCACAAGGCTCAAGAAAAGCAGATATAATTTTTAGAAGATTTTCTAGGGGCGTTATTCCTGTTAGGGAGTGCTTCTCATTGCTGAAATTTGGTTTATTATACCAAGCACCAAACAATACATATGAAATGGATATAAAAAGAAAATGTTAAGTAAATATTTTATTTACTAATATGCATAAGCGCACAAAATAGGCAAACAACCAATCTAGGGTTTTAATAGTCTGTGGTGAAGATTCTGTCTCAGTTTACATCTGCCTGTAAGTGTACTGAATTCAATACAGATTTCCTATATAACAGCAGAGCTGAGAGAATAATCAGACCTGCTTCGTCTGATTTGTGAGACAGTGCTTGTAGCCTTGAAGTCCTCAGAGCACGTATATGTTCAGATACAGATAAAAGAGCACCAGCTTATTCCATTCATTGACCAAGACTCTTTAACATATCCTTCTGTCCATTTATTATTTTTTTTCTTGTAATTGTCAGATGTTTGCACAATGTCCATGAAGTTAGAAAAGTCTGTCTGTGTGGTTGTCATTTCTCTTAATATTAGTTTCCTTATTAATGATAAATAAAGGGTAGTTAAAAAAAAAAGAGGAAGAAACAAAACTGAGAGGAAAATACATGAGATTTTCTAGAAAATTCTTATCTATACTCCTTATAAAAGATTATAACTTGAATCAAAGCACCATCTATTTTAGAGTTCAGTAGAAGAGAATAAAAAGGTCACTTTAGTTTTGTCTTTTGTTTTCACCATCCAGAGTCATTCCATAGAATAGGACACAGAACAATGAAAAAAAGGTCCATAACCACACTTTTTTCCTTTTTTTTCTTTTTTTCCTTTTCTCCTGGAGATGTAGGAAGGGAAGGTTGCTTCTCCTTTTCTTAGAAGAGAAAGTGACACAGAAAATAAGGAAGCAAAACGTTATTGTACCCAGAGTAGATTCCTGATTCAGGAGACAGGAAGCTCCAACTCTGCCTGGGCCTTAGTGGTCTTTGTTTCTCCTGATCACCTGATTTACCCACAGGAATGATTAAAGGCTTTTGCTAGATACTACTAGCTATTCATGTGATTAGATAATTCTTTTCACTTCCACAACACAAAATATAATCTTCCAACTAATTAATCTTGTTTACCTACTTGGCACATGAATCTGGGTTAAGGTGTAAATTAGAAATAGCTCTCTGACACTCAATATTTGGTGTCTATTTTGTAGTAACTAAGTAGTTCCCCTGAGAGAAATAAGTAATAGTCTTGTTTCAAGTATTGTCCCTAAGTTTTCACTCAGTATAACTCTGATTTCAACATAAATAGTTACGTACTTTTTGTAGGAATTTGAAGTTTTGGTGACGATATAACATGAAGAATACTAGCCCAATATGAACCTTAAGGTGGGAGTTAGCCCTCAAATCAAGAGACCAAAATAGGGTTGTGCAGGCATTACGTATGAGTCTAAACTGACCTTGTAGATATTTGAGATTTGCTCACTATTGCCAATGAAAATTTAAGACTGATTAACCAAACTTATGTGTCCAGGTGATATCTTACCTGTCTAGATACCTAAATACAGTTTTCCTTTGTGATCTGAATTATAGCTTAGGGTGCGATTCAGCTACCAGAACATGAACACATGGTATTGCAGCTCACTGGTGACACAAAGCTGGGAGGAGTGGCCAATAACCCAGAGTGCTGTGCAGCCCCTCGGAAGGATCTCGACTGGTTGGAGAGATGGGCAGAGAAGAACCATCTGAAATTCAACAAAGGCAAGTACAAAGTCCTGCACCTGGGGAAGAATAACCCCAGGCATCAGCACAGGTTGGGGGCTGACCTGCTGGAAAGCAGCTCTGTGGAGAAGGACCTGGGGGTCCTGGTGAACAACAAGCTGTCCATGAGCCAGTCACTGGCCTAGTAGGCCAGTGATATCCTGGGGTGCATTAGGAAGAGCATTGCCAGTAAGTCGAGGCAGCTGATCCTGGCCCTAAATGGATCCTAGTTCTAAAAGCAATTTTAGTAGTTTTGCTCCATATTGTATCAATATCTTATATAGCTGAAGTTGGGACTAGCTCCAGGCTATGGGGTTAGGCAGTGCTGCTTATAGTGATAGTTTTGTCAGCCTTGTGTAGCCAACCCATCTGTGCCCTGATAGATTTTTGCACTGAGGTTTAGGATTTGTTCAGCTCTTGTTTTCCTCACACAGACAAGTTTTTGCCAGCTTGGGACAGCTGAAGCTGACACAATGATCACAGTAACCTGTTTTGTTTCATATTTAAATTTTTCCATAGCTCTGTTTGTGATTTTATCACTATTTTCAGACATATTATAAGCTACTATGGTTTGTTTTGTTTTGCTTTGCTTTGTTTTGTTCTTTCCCCAGACATTTATCTGCTGTTTTGTTAGAATACAGTGTTTAGTCTCCCACTGGCACTTAGTCTTTAATGACACTGTGAATAAAACATAGCAAATGTTTAGAATCCATTGTACAATAATTCATCTGAAAATAGCTGTCATACACTGCAGATATAACCAGCTAGGGCAGTGACCATCTACTGGCCCTCATTTGTTTTCTGATGGTCACCAGAGGTCAGTTCAACAAAGTCCCCATTGATGCCTTTCTATCCGTTTAACTTTCACTACTACAAGAACAAAACTCCAAGCATACACACAAAAAAGAGAAGGAAGAATGTGCTCATTGTGGTTCAACCAGAATTCAGAAACACAGAAAAGATCCTCTCTACTGGCTGTTTCCTCCTGCAACTTGACTTCCGAAATAGGGCTACCTTTTTGTACAAGACACAACAACAAAAATGCAAAAAAATCCCACCAGAAAGCATGTGACTTCCAGAATTGCCTGTAGCTTTCCTGGCACTGGGTTGAGAAATATTTCTTCATCTCATGTTACATAATCATTCTTGACGCATTATTTGTTCCAGCTCAGTGCTGTTTTCATCAGATAGGAACCACAAATCTAGTGGAATATGAGGAGTGTCCCCCTGATGGTGTATGGGGGATTTTTGTGGCTCTTTTTTTTTAAGTTTCAAAATTATGAAAGGTATTTAAAAATATGTGCTGAAACAGAAAACTTTTGAAACCATAATTCTTATTAGCTAATGTTCTTCTTCACAGCGCATATTTCCTGTCTTTTTCCAGTAAGCCCACTGATTACAGCACACTGAGATCTTATTTGAATGAATGAAAGGAAGAAGTATGTAATGAAAGAATGAATGTATATTTGACATAACAGACTCCTAGGATAAATTCAATTTACTTTAACAAAATTACTCCAGGGAATAATGTATCCCATAATGCTTCACACTCTAAGAGACTTACTACAAACCCCATGAAGTTCATGCAACTTTTCCATTGGTTTCAGTGGGTCTGGATCAAGTTTCATAAGGACTAAATAACTGTTTATTACTTCTTTTTTTTCTTTTTTATTCACAAAGTAAATAATTTTGTGCAGGTAAACACCTTCACTGGATAATCACTCCTTGAACCTTGGTATCTGTCATTGCTGTCTCTTCTGACTTCTGTGAAAGTGTCTCCTATCAAATTCTGACTTCTGTCTGTCCACTTTTCTGTAATGTTCCGTTGCTCAGGCATATTCTCACTGTTGAACCTTTTCTTCCTTAGACTAAAACTAAATGAATCCTTCTTTCCTTCTGCTTTGAGGAAGAGAACATTGCAATCCCCTTCACAGTTAACTTTCTGGTCCTTGTGATTTCCCTGATGTCTCTGATGCTGTCCAGCATTGAGAGTCAGACCTCTGTCCAGCAAATATTCGAACTGCAGTCAGGATTTCTCCAAATTTCATATAGGAATCTTTCTCTTACACATGCTCAAGGAGTCTTACAATATCCTTCATGTTCTTTCATTTAATTTTCTAATGATTGATTTCTTCATCTTTTTTGTCACCGTATCACAACCTGTACTTAATATTCCACTGCCTATGTTTTGCTTTGTCCATGGAAAGTCTTAGACTGGATGCCATTACATACCTAGAATAGCAGCTGATCACAGTGCCTCAAAAGAACATGAAAAGCCAAGTTTAACCTGACTCATAGCCTGGTCACTGGTTGTCCTCTTGTTTCCATGTGGAGAGAATAATTTGGGTCAATTTATGAATTATCACAGATTGTTCTCTCATCTTCACGTTCCCCTTTAAACGTAAGGATGTATTTAGTGAAGTTTGTAGGATGTGTGTCTTGTGCCTGATACTTGATATTTTCCCTAAAATATCCTGAAAGGTAGATAAAAAAGGAAGTTTACCGGATTTTTAGATAAAATCAGATTTTAAAGGCCTGAAAACACTTTTCAAGATAGGGCCAGAATTCAAAATAATTTTGGTTATTTGAAGAAATGACTTGGAGAAAAACATGGCATCTCTGTAAGAACTAGACCAAATTACACCATTGGAAAGAATAATCTAGGTAAGACAGGAAGGGGTAAACAAGTGGAACTTTACAAGAGATGATAAAAATTGAGTTAAAGTCTGCCTGCCCAGACAACATGCTCCACATGCAAGCTGTTACAACCAAAGGCAATGGTTTTGAATTTCAACAAGGGAATTTCATTTAAGATGTCAAGAAGAGGTTCCTAACAATAAACGTAGTGAAACGCTGAAATAGATTATGTGGGATGATCATGAAATCTCTAGTTTTGAAGTTCTTTCAGAATAAATTAGACAAACTGTCAGAAGTACCATAGATAGAGTTTATCCTTTCTTGGTCAGGGAGGCAGACTGAGTGATCTTTTGAGTTGTTTTCTAGCTCAGTTACTTCAGTTATGTCTAGGAATATTCTGGCCTGTTTGTGTAGACTTTGAGCTGCTGAATCTAAGGCTTCATTTACTTCTTCTTGCTGTTCTGTCATGCCCCATGTACCAGCATGAGATAGGCAAAAGAACTATGCAAAACAGGATATTCAGACCTCCAATTTCTGCTGGAGGGAACATCAATCAGAAAAGAAGTTTAAAAGACACTCTTAAAAATATAATTAATATTTACATAAATATTTAACAATTGAACACATAAAGGCAGAATATGTTTGCCTGATGCAAGCCCACTGCAGAAAGAGAAATAATATGATTACCAGTCTGTTTAATTGTTAACCTCTGTGAAGTACTCCATTGCATATTATATGAGTACATGGGATACAATTTGACACTTTGAAGTGGCAGTGTTGCATTGTTTCTTTGGGAAATCTAATACTATATCAAGGAAAACTGATAAAACCTAGAGAAGTACAAGTAATCTTTTAGGAAAAAAAGAATAAAAATTGAAGACTACATAAGCAGACAGACAAGCAAGTATTTTGACCTACATCACTAGTGCTAACAGCTGGCAATTAAAGCCAAACTCTACTTGAAAAATGCCATGAAGTTATGAAAGTGTTTTATCATGTTTTTCCATGTAGTGGAATCACGAAGGCGCAGATTTGAGTAGGTCAGTGCTTCCTGTTTTGTTCCTTGAAATACTTTATTTTTATCCAAGACGGCATAGCCATTTTGAGTAAAAGAAACTTTCCCTCTTTATTATAACTATTTTCTTTATGTAGCAGAATACCTGAAAGAAAAAGAGCTTCTGGTTTATAGACAATTCCTGTGACTATATTCAGATTAGAAGAATACTTCTATAAAAGATATTTACGTCTTACTAGAGAATGACTTTTCTGAACTTCTCTTTCAATCTTGCTCTTGCATAATCACTGTTCAAGGACAAGTTTTCTGCCAAAGATTCAAGTAAACTGAAGAGAATGGTTGCAAAGGGAATCATGTTGCAGCTGGTGTCATCAGAAGGAATTCTGGCTGAGTCATCCTTCTGCTTTCCAGGGTAGATGCACCAAAACCAATAGCTTCATTACCCTTGGAGAGGGTCCTCACCAGTTCACACCATCAGCACATCATGCAGCCCAGCTATCCAACAGGGACTATTGCACTGTTTTTAGACAGTTAACCAAGGAGTCAACCTGAAACCCTAAGTTCTCAAAACCTCTATGTTTGCTGTTTACAGTGACTGAAGTCCCTGGGCCTCAAAGTGTGCCTACATGGTGCCATGCAATGGCATATGATGGCTCTAAGTGAGTTCACTCAGTTGCCAGCGGTTTTATGAACCAAAAATGTAACTCAATCAGAACTCTCTACTAACTTGAATTGCTTCCAGTATCCTAGATGGATTGCTTAGGGTTGGCTCAGGTAGTTGTGCACAACACTGCATTATTTCTACCACTAGCAAAGAGTCACACACACTACCCTTTTCTAAAAGGATGGGGGCACAGCATGTGTTCTCTGAACTGTGTATTACCTAGAACAGTGCATGGGAAAATAATAATAAAATTTGCTGTTGGCACTGTTATTTTCTAAGCAGGCAAACAAAATTATGATTAATAATAGACTGATTCTGATTTACATGCACTGAACACCTGAGCAATACGTTCTTAGACAGGGCAAAAATTCATTTCCAAAACCCATTAAAATCACGTAACAAGGTGATTTCTACATAAATAAATGAATTAAAGAAGTGTAAGCAAATAAATATAGCAGTATACCAGGGCAAGACATGCACAAATCAGTAGCTTTCCTTGGATTTTAAGCCAGGTTTCAACTGTTAAAGTCACATTGGTGAATTTAGATGCTAGAAAATTGATTGCATTGACTATTAACAATATTAATCAAAGTGCTTCAATTTGCATGCTCTGTTCTTGTCTTGGCGACTACACACTGACAGTAAGGATATGTCAGTATTGTCCCTGCTGCCCATGGAAGGCATTTAATAGTGTCATACATGTAAGTTATAATAGTTGTATGCCATGAGGTTCAGTTTCTATAGGCTGCTCTATTCACTTCTTTTACTGCACCAGTGCAGAACTGCACAACAGAGAGACGCACAGAGGAGAGGTTACAGAGATAGATGAATAACCAAGGGTTAACAGTTCTCATTTCTAAACTTTGTTTGCACTGAACACAAAGAGTAGGATGCTTGCACTATAAACAGGTGTCTGTAATGCTGTCCTTCACTTCTTTGAGAAGGAGGTCTCTATCATATCTGTGAGGCAACAATTCTCCTGGTCAACAGATCCCTTTTTCCTCTGGGAAAAGTTATGTGCCGCCTTCAAGTAGAGTCAGAAAATCAAGCCAGCTCTCTGATATTAGAACATTCTAAAGGGAAGGCCTGAGAAGTGGGCCAATTTTATTTGCTCAGCTGACAGTATGATGGGAGTTGCTGTTAAAAGGAGCCTATAAAAAGGTCCTCCATATTCCCTGCCAAATACTCCTATCAGTCTTCCATGAGTTCATATCAGGTCACTATGAGATTCCTTTCATCTCATAACACTGAACTCATTAGTTTCCATGACTGATCTGAAACAGTAGCATGTATGGAAAAAAAATCTAAATTTAGATGTATGACTAATCTGCTTTTGTTTTCCCTTTCCTGGATCCTCTTTCACATACAAAGTGGAAGTTCAGCTTTGCTGCAAAACATCATTTTGCTTGTTATATTTCCAGAACATTGGCCTTATATCTGGTGTTCTTTGTTCATATTGACACTAATTGATAGTAGCAGGGCTGTGACACTGCAGTAAGTTTTCCCACAGTAGAGGCAAAGGCACTGCAGGTTAGGCTGCCAGCCAAGCCAGTTAATGCTTCCCTTTGCATTCTTTTCAGCTCCCCAGAGAAGAGCTATTTTACAGATACCTGGCACTTAAAGGTCCAGGACGTTATTGCCTCTGTTGTTGCTGTTAAAATACTTACCTAGAAATGGTGTCAATGTACAATTGTATTTCAGAAGCTGTAGCGCATGAAGGAAAAAGGATCTGAAAGGTTTCAGCTACACAATTTGTCATTAAAGCTTTAATCTAATTTAATTAAAACTATATTTGACCAATTTAAAAAATGACAACAAATGTACTGTTTAACCTAGGACTCATAAGACATAGTAATGAGATGAATAGAGTATATTTTCCTGTGTGCAGGTAGCAACTCCACACAATATCAGCTGAATGTATGACAAACTTATTCTTCTGCCTTTTACTGTCCCTGCCTGTACTGCAGTTCCTAGGCAAAAAAAGGAAAGTGAGAATAAATGGCTACCTGGATCATACAGCTGTTAATAAACTTGATGCACCCCATTTCACATAACTGAGCTTGTTTATTAGTCACTGCCCTGTTATCTGCATATGCAGATCTGTGTGAGTGTCCTCAGAGTAACTCTAGTAGAAAAAGAGTCTCAAAGCATAAGCATTAAGTCATGTGATGCCTTTTTATTTTTGTTTTCCCATCCCTTAGATCAAAATTTGAGGATATAAAATTTGACTTACTTCTTTTCTGCCTGACCTGAAAAAGTATTTACTAACACAAAACAGACTATTTTTCTCCCAGGCAATCAAATTCTGGATAAGTTCCCAAAGTCAAATAAAGAGATTCCCCAGAGTATAATATAAATATTGACATAATAGAATTAATCTGCAGAGGAAAAGGGGATCCATATTCAAAGGTCAGTCTTCTAGTAATCCTAAACTACACCACTCCCGGAAAGGACGCAGTAGGTATTAAACAGAACAGAGAAAAGAAAAATCAGTTCTAGATTCTATACCTGATCAGTGGGGAAAGTAATTTTTCTCTTTCATGGCTTTTATACACAAGGCTATTCTGTTTCAGCAGCAATATGCAAGAACCAGGGCAAACCTGAAATGCATATAATAAAAGACATGGAACTGATCAGAGATAAAAATGAGTACAAAAATAAAAATAATAAAAGAATCATTCACCTTCTCACCTTAGTAGACTTTTCCTTTCTACAAACCTCTGTGTTTGACTTTTAAAATCCTTGTTCTTGTACAGACTGCTCTAGCCAGAGTATCTTAGTCTCTAATGCTCCCTTCCTGAAGCTGGGATATAGCTACTAGTCATCATTTTGCCTAAATCTTCAGGGAGAGGTGAAGAAGTGTCAACCCAGTAAATGGGCTTCAAACATATCCATATTAAGACCCTCCAGAAATGCGTCCATAAGCAGCATCTCTTTGAAAGAATGGGTGTTGGGACAACCCCCTCCAACACACACACATGCTCATACACATGCACACAGGGACAGGCTCCCTATTTCTCTTTTCTGTAAGTCTACCAAGTGATTGGAGATTTTTCAACAGATGTACGACAAATTCTTTCCTCAGGCAGGCAGGGAGCTAGTTGTGCAGTTCTGCATTTTACCCAGGGCTATTCATGGTAAGATGCGTGAGCCCATGAGGAGGGACAGGCACCCCAGGCACCCTTTCTCCAGGGCAGAGGCTTAGATCCAGCCAGAATTGCAATCTTCACCCACACAAAGTCCTGCCCTCCCACCTAAGAGTTGGAGACTATCTCCCTCTGCTCTTGTTCATGATTGAGATTGTCCTGGGAGAAAGGAAATGTAGGAGGATGTATAATTCTAATTGGGGCTCCTACAGTCACACAAAACAAACTCATGTATAGCACTGCTAGTTATCCTCATGACCTATTAACATAGCTTGGGTCACCTTCTGTGCAGTTTGGACAAGACCATATTTGCCCACATCCTCAGTCTCATACTATATATAGGGACTGCTCTGATGGGTCACATCACAACTTCCCAATTTATTCAGGCACTTCCAGTGGGAAATAAATGAACTTCAAAAGAAAAGATTCCATACAGGGGTTTAGGAATACCACTGTTGGCCAGAAAGAGATGCAGAGCCAAGTGATCTTTTATGTGGACATGATCAGTTTGTGCAAGTTGGTCTTAGAGACAGATAGCAGTCCCATGCACTGCTTTGCTTTGCCTTCTAGACCTGGTTGATGTCTCCCAGTTGTGACTGTTTCCATCCTGAAACTATCCCTTGAATAAAGCAATGTGTCCATCTATAAAGCTATACCTTTTATATGAGCAATTCCTGCCCAGTTCTTTGAAACTGTCCATGTGCCTACTGTCTAGAAAAGGCGTGATAGGAAGAGAGAGTCATGACTTCCTGCATCTCTAAATGAGGAGCTCAGCTTCGGAGGAGGGATCAGCTTTCTTTATTTGACAGCTGTCCACCTTTGAGTGAATTTTTCCTAAAGGGCCTACCTTTACTTCTGTGTTCAATCTAGAACTTCAGTGCCCTTAACTGGGTCTGGATCACCTTCTTGGCCTGACTACTAAAATACTAGCTGCCTTAGCATCCAAGGTCAAGTCAATGCAATCAATTCTTTCATCAGTCTAAACTTGCAGAGAACACTGGAAGGAGTCACTAGGAACAGTGAAAGCAGGAAGAAACACTAGGACAGTAATTGCAGCTCAATGTTGGCTTTGGTTTCACCACCCTTCATGCTGCTCCACGCATTGCTGACATTTAGCAGCCTCTTAGAAGTGAGTGTGCAGGTGGCAACCTGGCAGAAGACAATGGGGGAGTTCCCCCTTCTGCAAACCAAAACCCCAGGGCAACATGTGTGTTGGTGAACTCTACTTCTTCTAACTGGAGTTTCCCCTTCAGTAGAGAAATCTAAAGCTTCTTAAGGAATGCATTTTTCCAGCTTCTAGGAGCAACCAGAGTAATTGTTTTTTTCTCTTATAGTGAGGATTAATTAATTATCATCTGAAAATATCCCCTTCATTTTATTTGGGGCTTTTGTTGGGTTCTGGTTTTACCTGTCTTTCCCTTATCTCATTTATCTCCACTACTTTTGTTGCAAAAGTATTGCTCCTCCTGAGAGTTTGTTACTGATCTATTTATACTATCCCAGTGTTTGGGAAATGTTTAGGGTGATTAGGTAACTATATCACAGAATTCCCAATGGGGCATGTGTCTGTTATGTATATATCATCCCACCTCCTCTTGGTATCTTAGTATTGGATTATGGCAGTGTCATGTGGGGCAGTTGTCCCTCCACCCTGTTGCCAGGCCTGCTCAGAAACAGATACAGTGGAGATACACGAGTGAGGAGGAGGCTCTACATCCTGCTTATTCAAGGAGAGAGTTGAGGCTGCAAACTAGTGTATTAATCCAGTATGCTCAGAGTCATCAACTACCTGATCCATTGAAAGTTTGAGGGAGATTCATTTTTTTAAGAAAAGGAAGAATACGAATACAGTCATCTGGCCTCTTTTATCAGGAGTGTATTGATAAACAGGTGTAAACACAAGCCCTTCTGTCTTCCTGGTGATCAGCACTTTCTGGAAATTGAATTTACTGCAAAATTTATAACCTTCAGCAGAAGACTTGAAAAGGAAGGACTAAATTCACCAATACCTTGGTGTTATTTGAAGTACAATGAGCTTTCCCAGGCACAGGGAGTCACTGTCTTCATCACTTCTGAGGAAAGCTGGGAGGAAAGGCATACACGTATGTAAACATACTGTAATTGTAAAAATTTCAAATTGACATCCACTGTGGAGGAAGTTTTGTGGGCATACTGGGGTTTTTTGTTATGTTTAATATTTTTTTTTGAGACTAAGCTTTGTTACAAACTAACTGCTGATGACAGGGTTTTGGGAGGTCATATTTTACTGAGCTACCATAAGGAAAGCATACTTTGCGGCGGTGCGGGCCTGACCCGGCCCCGGAGCGTGTGCACGGCACGCAGCCTGGCCCTGGGCGCTCAGGCCTGGCCCCGGGCGCGGAAAGGAGCGAGAGAATGGGAGCTTCGCCTGTGCAGACAGTGCCATCGTGGGAGATGAGAGGGGGAGCCTCGGAACACACAGAAGAGAAGGACAACTCTAAACCCGGGCAGACGGAGCTCGTTCAGCCCTGTAAGGCCATCCGTCTAAGAGAAGGTCACTCTAAATAAACCTACGTCCTGAGGACCTCGCTGCCACCATCCAAGCTCGCTCGGCCCCAGTAGATGAACCTTAGTATTAAAGGGTGGACTCAGTTCAGCACACGCTGTGTCTCACCTAAAAAATCCATTGCGCAGGCTCGAAGGCCTTACCCGCATTTGCAAAGCCCTGTATCACCAGCGCGCTTGTAGCAAACGTGGGTAGTGACCTTTCTCAAATCTTCGTTCATGAAGATTGGCCATGATGATAAGGAAAGCATGACCACAATGAGAAAAATGAGCACAACAAGATCTTTGCTACTGCACAAATATTTTATTTTTCTTTCAATTTGGCAGAAAACAGCGTATGGCAAAAGAAAGTGAGGAGTGTGATAACAAAATGGGATAAACTCAGGAAATTCAGGAACAGAATGAGTTCTTACATATTTGTATTTGCCTTTCAGGTACTTATTTTGCAGGAAGATTATTCTCTTCTCAGTTATTAGTGGGTAATAGCCGGGGCCAAAAGTGTCTCAAGACTTTTGAATACTTGGCATAATGTTTTTCAGACTTTTAACTTTATGTCTAGGTAATATATTTTCAAGTAGATCAACATTATTTAAAAGTATGTCTTAACATTTGTTCAACAATTTTGCATTAAAAAATGTTCTTCTTCCTTTAAATCCAGAATACATAAGTTTAATATTTTTTGAAAGATATATTTCTACTTTTCTACCTGGAAATGGTCATTTGGAGATTGAAGCATCAAACAAGAGATTAAAAAAAAAAAGAAATTATATAAAAATTTTAATCGACCTGAAATTATGCTAACAATGCTATTATCAGCTATACTTTAAAGAGAGGTTCTGCAAAGCAAAGCAAGAAGTATGGGGTTTTTAATCATGATTGTTTTGACCTAGGAATATTTTTTTACCCATTTCTGAAAGTAAAATGAAAAAAAATAGTATATTTAACAATTTGTTTTTGTTTGCTATCAAGAATAGCAAGTGCATTTGATTAACAGTTTCTTCCCTCAATAGTCAGATTCAAAGCAGCGGAAAAGAAAAAAAAATGATAAATTATGAATCAGGAGAGTAGGTTTTGTTTACACCAACAGATTCACAAAATAAGTTTCTGCTTTCCAGCTGTAAACTTCAAGAAAAAGATAAGTAAATGCATCAATGTATCATTTATCTTGTGTCTGAAATGAAAATTAGGTTTAATAGGAAAAACAAACCTACCATCTTCTGCTTAGGAAGTAAAAAACAATCCATTATACCATAATGTTATTTGTTTGAGGATTATGAGGCTGTATAATTCTTTAACAAGATCATGCTGTGCACTGTTGATGTGGAGAACATTGCTAATTCCATTTTGTCTGGTCTCCCACACAACATAACTTGTGACAAAGTGGTGGTGTTGTTTTGTTTCTGCAGAAGTCACTTGTTGGTATAAGTGACTTTAACCCCTTCAAGCAATAAAAGAGAAAAAATACTGATGAACCTGTGTCATCTTCCTATGAATAGAGAGCACTGTCAATAATACTGTATGGTCAGCTACAGGAAATTTGTGTGTATTAACTGTATTTCCGTTCCATCAGAGATTGAGGCCAAAGAAAGCATGAAATGTATCTTTGCCATCAAAATACAACAGAAAAAGGAACCTGTCCACCCAGGTATACTCATCACGTGTCCCACATCTGGAAAATACTTGAAGCAGTTTCTAACACAAACATCTTTGCCCTCCCACAGTGTCAACAAGAACCATTATCTGTAGGCTATTTCTTGAACATGTTTAATGGTAATGCTGGAGGGGAATTCATATAAGCTGTGCTGGCAGGAGGGCACTAAAATGGGTGCAGAAGTTCTAATGAGATGCAGAATGCAAGTAGCTGTATGTCAACATGCTGTTTCATAATGCTTGTTTAGGTCTGCTCATGCTTCTGTCAGGTTTTTGTGCACCTCAGAGGCTTTTCAGCCAGATTTGTATTGCTACATTTATTTCTTTGATGCCTGAAGGGGATTTAGGTGAAATCCCAAAATTGAAGTTAAATATTGTATGCTCATTGCATATCTGATATGCAACACTGATAAGCCCATAGCACATCAGTCCTAACGTGGCATGCAGTTCAGATAAGAGGTTCAGAGTCAGAACTCGCAGAAAGAATTTAAAGTGGAAGGGTTCCTTCCAGCCTTGGAAAAGTCAAGCAAGTGCCACAGAAGTTTAATCTATGCTTGTGAAGACAGACTTGTAGAAACTCCTATTAATGGGCCCCTGTCCATTCCATAGTCAGGTGGCAAATACCCTCTTGTGGTTTTTTCGACATCAGATTACACATTCTGCAGATCTTAAAGATAGATCCTGCTCCAGTACAGCTGCTGACTCAGACTGCAGGGAGATTGGGTATCTGTTTACAGAGACAACGTGAAGCTGATGGGATGACCCAGTGACATATTGGAGTTCATCTGGGGGAGTAGGGCTTGAAGTGACATTGCACGTGTTACACTGCCATGCTGCAGATCTTATAAATAGAAGTGCTGTGAAGCAGATGGTTTGCTTCCACCACAAACACCATTTTGATAGGCACAACTGAGAAGTAGTTTCTGACAATATGCGCATATATGCATATATACACACTGTGCATATGTGAGCATAAGCTAGAAACTGTACCTTGAATACAGGCTATGATACAGCACTTATACCTACTCCTGTATTCATTTATTTTTTAGCCAGAATATGTGTTTATGAACATTCATTTTATATTTCAGCAATATACATCTTGCAAAATTTCCATTCTCCCACTGCTCGTTTAGCTACATATTAACCACTTGTGAAAATCCCTTTTCTCATCACTTCAGCTCAGAGAAGCAGTCCATGTCCCTTGCAATAAGCCTCAAAGAAAATTTAAGGATTTTTAAGTGGAGGTACCTGGCCAAAAAACTGTTGGGAATGAAGGTGGGGATGTGGTTGACAGGGGATAGCTAGGAGATCCTAGGAGATATAGGCTTCCTCTGTCCACCATCATAAATTTAAGCTGGGGAATGCTTTCTACTTTTTTCTTGAGGTGCCATGCTCCTCCTGTTCCTCACTGCAACTCCTGTCAGTCACTTCTCATAGCATCTTATGGGAGCAGAATCCAGGAGTTTGCTGGGGAGGCAATATGGGGAAGGAGAACAAGGGAGAAGTTTGAGAGTTTTTGTCTTGTGACAGATCATTAGTAGCAGAGTTGATTGTCTGGCTCTCCCAGTCCTGGACTGCTTTGTCCTACTAAAGCAGCAACAAATAACACAAAGCATTAATGTAAGATATACAGATAAAAAGTTGGAGTAGAAGAGCTTCTCTTGGTTTGTTTGGCTGTTTTCATCTTGCAATACAGTGAATAATAGTCGAAAAATCACTTACTACTCAAAATCCAGGTAAAGAAGCAAATTCTGTGGGGTTTACCTCAGCCACATATGTCTATTCCTTGGACCCAAAATGAAGAAAAGGTAATTAATTAATAGTAAAGTTCAACATAGAAATGGATTTCCTTAAAAAATATTAGAAACTAAAAACTAAAAGTGGGGACTGAAAAGCCATAATTTAGAATTATTTCACAAAATGAAATCTTTAAAATGCTTCATTATGGGTCATTTGAGCTAAGCATAAATCAAAACCGCTTTGCTTAACTCTTTTGTGAGTTGTTATTGCTTTGAATTTTAAAATAGCAATCAAATTCTACACGAAAAAGAGTTAAAAGAGATATAGGCATAAAAAATTTCTTTTTTTCTGTTTTTTTTTTAAATCAAATTTCATCCCATTTACACATTTTAACAAAAAACCTGTTAGTTCTCTTAAAAAAGCATTTCTTATGAAATCAAGGTTTCTAAACTTAGGAAGCAAAAGCTGTGCCTAGAGTGAAAATTGTTCCTCTACCTACAAAGTATCCAGGCAAGATCAAATTCTTGCCTGGAAGCTGTAGGCTGGGTTTTGTGTGACATTGTACCACTTAACGAGGAACTAGTCAATATGTCAAGTCAGTTCTTTTGATCAACTTTATCTCATATCAAGTGGTCCTAACAGCTTGTATTTTCATTTCCTTGGGGCTTTCTCTCTCTCCTACCACATTTACTTGCACTGTCCCTCCAGAGGTATCAGGATAACTGCCAAGCAAGGAGCATCCTGGGATTTGTGCAGAATAGGTTGCATGTGCTCATCCTGGATAACTCCTGTTTGTGAGAACCAAGTTAAAATACACAAGAATAAGGTAATTCACTTGTGAAAGAAGAGAGCGAAAAAGAGAGAAAATGGTAGTATCACAAAGTCTGCTGCTAAGTGATGAGTTGCCATGAGAGCTAAGCTCCTTAACATGGTGAAACCCATCCCCATGTGGCAGTGCCCATGTCCTTGTAAGGACACACCCTGCCTTTGCACTCCAAGCCCCTCTGGCCACATGCAGGGCAGCAGCCACAGCACTCATTGGAAGTTGCACGAGGACACAGACTGCACAGCAAGAAGTCCCTTGAGAAGATCAAGTTCCTTTGAAGCAGTGATGGGAATGAATAGAGAGGGCAAACAGGTGCAGATATACATCTGCTCTGGGAAAGTATGTGGAACCTGCCAGTATAACAGCCGCATTCCACAGACACCGTGATGCATTTCGGAAACACTCTATGTGCGTACTTGCGGAGACTCACGATTATGTACCGGCAGAGTCACACAACTGCAACTTGTCAAGATAACTCAATAAATCGTTGGGAGGCCAAGATATAACTTTGACTCTTGGTCTTTAATTGCAAACTTTCCCCACTCGTGTTGTGTTTGTTCGGTAGCTGGATAACTTGTGTTCCTTTTCAGTGCAGAAGAGCTAAAGCCGTGTCTTAGGGTACTTATCTCAAATTCCATTCATAAACCACTCTAGAGAAATGACTCCTGGGTATCATTAAATTCCCTTCCTGCACACACATGCAACAGGTGTAAGATTCAGAATACCTGGGTTTAGTGCTTGACTTTGTTAATGAGTTGTAAACAGTTATATTGTATATTTCACTTTTGTGCGTGCCTTTTTCCTTCTAGCTTTTGTCTTTTGTGGAGCTGTTGATTTTGGTCTGTAGCATTTATACATGCATTGAGTCAAACTTTTAGCAAAAAGGGACTTTTTAAGCAGGAAAATTCCAAGCTGGAGGGGACTTCCAGGTTGGGAAATTAATAAAGCCTGTGATTTCACTTCATCTAATCCACGGCCTCGTGATTTTAAGATGCATAGTATTTTATGCTGCATATAAGTTGTTGCAAAGTTGATTCAGTTATTTACCAGGAAAATTTCTCTACCTCTGCATTACAGTATTCAGATAAGATGCTGACTCTAGCTTCCCAACAGCTGCTCAAAACAGGGTATCTAACCTTGTCTTTTACCCAGGTCAGTTATACTACTCTCTAATCTTGACCTAGACCATTTAAAATCAACTTAAGTATGATTATATGAATTGAGGATATACCTTTGAACTCCATTGCAGTCATACCCTGAAGAATATAAATAGCCAGCTACAGAGAGCTTCTCATGCTCTGGTTATAAACCATGGTAGGTAACAACATAACTAATACAGAGTAATCAACAGCAAAAAATTATGTGGGGAAATAGTTTGGTTTGGAACTTGGAAATGTATCAGATTTGGGACTCCAGTTTCCTTTTTATGGTAAGATTTTCTCTAGTCTTCAATATTTAAATTAAGAATTGTTGCATATTTCACTTTAAACTGTCATAAAGCTATTTTCTTCATTGTTTCACATGGAGCGCTTATGGAAAAACATCAAGCATTATAATATATAGGTAAACAACAATTCATGAATTTTGCTTTCTTTTCTCTGTCTATCTTACTTCTAACCAACTCAGCAAATCCTTTATATTTTTATAAGCCACATTCTAGCACAGAAGGAAATAAAGAACTATTATAAGAAATTGTGAAAATGGAAACAATAATGACACAGGCTTTACCTGGATCTCATAAGAGGAATTAAATTACTCCAAATATTTAAAAGCCTATGTCATTTGATTATGTAAAGCCATCTAAGGAGCAGAGTTTCTGTTCTTGGTTTCTCTTGACGACAAAATAGAAATAAAACCAGGCACCTGGAAGGACAAGCAAGACAAAATAGCAATGCAATAAAAATCTTCTGTGTTGTGGGCAAGGATCTCAGTCCAGTATATGTTTAAATTTGTGTATACAAGAAAGGACAGCACTTCACAGCCCCAAGGAGACTGCAATTAGCCTATGCAAAATTGCACCCATGTTAGGGCTCCTATGGAGCCACACAAGTGCCCATGAGTAGTTTCAAATTACTTCAGTACTCCTATGGCATATTCACCTTGGCCTCTACTTCAAGTCCTCCAAAATAAATCAGAGCAGCACCAGGCTGTACCATCCAGAAAGTGGAGCTGGGAACAGCATGAGAAGAGGGGAGTGAGCTTTAAAAATCCTTTGGAAGTTGATAAACATTTAACAGGGCACTTGGATGTAGAATCTGGATCCTTATGCCCATGAAAAAAATAATTCTTAACCAATTTTATTATTTCCAGAAATGTGATTCTTGGCATAATTTGTCAAGAGTGGTAGATATTTATTGTTCTTCTGAGGGACACTTGTCTTCATATTGCTAAGGGTTTATTTTCCCTGAAATTGTCAGAAGAAAGCACAGATCCTACAAAGCAATTTTAAAATATGGCTCACTGTTCCCCAGCCTCAATGTTTACCCAGCCCTCTGCATACAGGATTGCCTGTTCCAGCTATCTTTTCCTCAAATGATCTTGCTGTTCCTACCACAAGTACATGGCAATAGTATAGATTAGCTGACTGTGCTTGAATGAACACTGGCTAGGGCTAGAAATATCTGGCTCGCTGAATAACATTAGCACTGACATTTACTGGTATCTCATAACTCCTGCTCTCTCATTGCAGCTTTGTCTGAGCTGGAAACAACTGCAGAAAATATAACCTGGTGTGTGAAAGCCCCATAGTTTAGCAGTGTGGTAAAGGTTTTGCAAGATCTCGCTAGGACTTCATACGCAACTTTTGTTATTTTAACCAAGGGGAGAGCCTATCTGAACAATTCAAATACAAATTTCTGGCTCAGAATTCTTCTTGGCTATATACGTGTGCATTCAAAACATTTTTGCAATCAGAAGACAGAAAAGCCACCTGAACTTAAGGAGATAGAAGAGAAGACAGATGTTATTGATGCTGCTTAGTTATTCTCTGGTCTGAATATGAGTTCTTCACATGTCATATGTATGACTGCTTTTCTACCACAGAGCACTAGATCAAAAAAGTTTAATTCATCTTTTAGGAACAAGATACTAGAAAATTTTATCTCTTGCAGTCTTGAAGCAGGCCTAAAATTATCTGTGATGAATTGGCACACAAGAAATAAACAGATATTTTGCCTCTGAACTGTGAGTTTTCTTCCTAGAGACAGCCTCATGCTGTGAATACCAAGCTGGGTTATCCAGGTTAATAAAGGAAGGTCTTCCACTTCTACTGAACTCACTAGAAACTAGGTGCAGACTTTGTCCTACAAACTGTGAGATTTTTGATCAAAATACACCACAGTGACCTATTTTCTCCATACAAATGCCTCACAACCTCAATGTGATTCCCATCACAGCGACTGACATATTTTGCTGTTACAATCGCTGTGTGCAGATCCTCTCTAATGTACTGGGTTGCTGCTGCTTCATCCATGGGCATCTTCTATAATCAGTAGAAACAAAGCCCAAATGAGACATTTAGTTCACCCACCAAGTGTCATCACTTTTCAACTGCTTTAATCCAGTTTAGATAAACCCACCACTTAAAAACCTATTCATAATTTTGTCCTTTACCAAAAAACTATGTTTTATTGAATTGAAAATCCTGGAAAAACATTAAAACATGACTATGGCAAAACATGTCTGGAGCACAGTGAAATCCTTGTTGTTACAAAAATTGCTTTGGCTTCTTTAATTGCTGAAAAGTTTGGAACTGCAGCTTGGCTTTTTACCACACAAACCATCTGCCTGGCATTAGGCTAGTGCTGACTTCAAGGGACAAATCCTGATTGAGTCACAACTGATGAATCATTGTCTCACTTGGGGATTTCCTCTGAATTGTTCCACTTCAAATCATCATAAAAAGGACATTCTACTCCTTCAATATTATAAATAATAATCAAACCAAAAGAGAAGAATTAAGCAATACATAGTTATGACAGCATAGAAAATCTGCTTGAATTTCAAGCTCTTGAATTTCAATATCAGTTTTGCTAACTACCATATTTTCTGTTATGGCTTTTGTTTTTCTTTTTGTTTCTTTTGTTTGTTTGTTTTTGAGGAACAAAGGCCTTTACAACATTCACTCAGATCACTTCAGTTGTCTATTTATATAAGCTACTAATTTTTCTCCCCTTAAGCAATAACACTACTCTCTGAGGTGTGCTGGTAATCCATCCTGCTAAAGACATGAATATTTCCACTGAGTGCCAATCTAGAAGATATAATTAGATCAACAGTGGTAAAAGTTGGGGTCTGTTGCCAGGCAGAAGCAAGGCAAGAAATGAGGGTGCTGCTATTAAGAACAATTAAAAATGAGCAATGTAGGCAGCGGAAACTGTAGCAGAGAAGCAAGATGAAAGTTGTGGCCAACACAGGATAGGAAGAAAGGCAAAGGCAGTGATTGTGATTTGCAGATAAAAGGAAAGACAGAAAAGTAAAGGGCAATTTGAATGGAACAGAGTCCAAAAATCTCTCAAAGGTCTTATGGATTACTCAGGCAGGAGAATGAAGTGCTTTTTACTGCATTTATTTTTATTATGAACCACAAGTTATCTGGGGAAGGTCTGTAGTTTATGATTGTTGTGATTTTGAAATGGCACTCCCTAGTTTAGTGCCTCACCTCCTCCACCAGTACTCTCTCAAACCAGATGCCGCTCACTTGCTTGCTCCCTGAACACATGTGCCTCAGCATGGTTCTAATGTGGTGAATAGGCCTGCATGTACTATAAGGTAATAACTCATGGAAATAACAAATTTTGAGATTCATATTTACATAATTGTTGCATATTACATAACAGTATATTATCTAATAGTTGGGGTTTGGTTTTGCTGTTGATTCTTTTTCTTAAGGGAATTGTCAATTTTTTTCCTGTTTGCTTAGCTGATTTAGAATAGGAGGTCAGTTCATGCTGAACTTCCAAACAACACAAAGCTAAAGGGGTTTTAAACAACCAAAGGCCCAGAGTTAACAAACAAGACTAGTTCCAGGGAAGCCAGTCGGCTGGCAGGAGTCAGTGAGTTACCTAATGGACAAATAATTCAAAGCAAGGATGCCCGGTGGAATAGAACTCCTTGGAAAAATGTTGCATTTTAAAAGTAAGTAGGAAAATGGTTAGTAAACTGGAATTTCTTGGACTAAATATAGTACTCTCACAAAACAACCAGTAATATAGATTTTGTGCAACCTGAGTTATCAGAGAAGTTTATTTTTTTATAATTCTAGCATAAAAGTTTTCATTTTGGTCTCTTATTTTTACTATGCCAAATACAAAGAAGCTTTTAGTCTGATCTAACATGTATTTAAAAATACAATGCTTTGTCTCTTCTTTATAATCTTATTTTTTTTTCTTAATAGTAAAGTGCAGCAAAGTGCATAGACAATAAACAATCAACTTCCCAAGTCATCTCCAAATTCTAATGGACAAATTAACATAAGCCTGATTTTCACTTTGTTATTGAAAGTCTTTCAAAGCTACCTTCACTTTATCAAAGGTGTGCAAGAAGCCTTTAGCAAAATAACAGAACAAGAAACAATATCTAATGTCAGCTCTTCTGCTGATGAAAATTTATATTAGTGAGAACTTATATTTAAAGTGATTTGTAATATGTCAGGTACTGGTAATATATGTGGGAAGACCTTTATTTCCGAACTGTCCAGATGAGATTGTAGGATGTTTACCTGTAAGCAACAATAATAAATTAAAAATATTCAGAGATATTCTAGCCTTTTCAGTGTGGACACCCATTGCAAGTTTTGCGGTACAGCGTAGGGCCTAATGGGAGCCTCTGACTGCCCTCTGTGAAATTAAGGTGGTCACCTCTTTAACCAGTCTGTCAACTCTCCTCTACCTGGCTCTCCACCCAGTTCATTCAATGAAAGAAATATTCACTTTGGAAGAATACTGTGTCCAACCAGAAAGGGCAATGACATGGGTCTGTAAAGCAGCAGATAAACTTTCTCATATATAACGCAGTTCTGGCTATGTGTAAGAAAGTTATGATGTTCAGAGAGAATTCGGATTTCAGTCACCAACCAGATAGATTTAATAACAGTAGTAAGTAGCATTGGAGGTTAATGCCACAGGGATATTCGGGGACTCCTCTGATAACTACTGTATTCAGGCTCACTTCCAAGTCTGTTACAGTTGGTATGTGTAACTTAGAGCAATTAAATTAAACCTTAACTGATAAAAATGGAAATATAATGAAAAAAATAGAAATTGGTGGGTTCTTTTCATTTTTAAACCTATTTCAGACTAATTTTCTACTTTATCTTTTATTTCCCTGTGAAACTCTCTAATATTGCATGTTTTAGGGAGTTTTTCTGTTTCCCAATATTCAGATCCTATGAGTGTATACAGACAACTTTCAAATCAGGCAAGATTTGAACTTCTTTTTAACGTGGGCTCCTTATTTATGTTACAGAAACTGGTTTTCAGTTAGAAAGATTCAAACTTAGTAGCAGGGTAATCAAATGAAAAAGTTACACGAGGTTTGTCCAATTTACTTTCTAACAACACAAATAGAACTTCCTAAATTATATTGAAGTCATCCCAATGTTTAGACCAGTTGCTGATACAGTGATGAAAAAGGTTGCAGCTGTGCCACAGCACCCACAGGAGTGAACTGGGAGACACATTGCTTCAAACTCTATTTACACAAAACCTGTAGCTGAAAGAGACACCTTCAACTGTTCAGGTCAGAATGGATGCAATTGTTTTTACCATACTTAGCCTGGATAAGATATTTGATCTAGCTTCCAGTCAACAAACAGAAGATTACATTCTCATCTGGTGTAAACCAAATTCAGTGGAGCTGCGTCCATTTATACCGGGTGGGGATTTAACCTGAGCTTTTGTTTTCTCTTAAATCAAACTTTGACCAAAGACAAACTCAAAACCTGATCATGTGGACTTGGAGCTTGTTGATACTCTATGTAGGTGTTCTGTTGTGACCTATATTGTCTAAATACGAGACAAAGCAAAATGCCTCCTTGTTTATTATCTGTACTTGTCAGCACTGTAGCTGCACAGATACAGGGTTTTTCTATAGGCAAAACAATGTGTATCTTGCAATAAAGCTCTCACAGGGAAATAAAAGAGAAGTGAACATGACGTGGTCATCTGATGCACAAGATGAGCTTTAAAAAACTAAGGATAGAGAAATCATGCTTATTTTCATTAGACACCAAAATATCATCCCTTTTCCAAACAGTATTAAATAGAAGTTATTCTGTGAGGATAATAATATTTTAAGAGAGAAGAGGGAGGACATTTCATTGTGACCAACATATTTCTCAGTAAAAGCCAGAATCAAGTATACGAAGTCTCTTGAGAGATCACCACGATCATTTACAAAAGCTCAGTGCTCTGCAGACTTGTTATCTGGTTGATACCAGCAAAAATTACTGTCAGTCCATCTCATCATCATTAAGATAGGCCAACTGAGCATCATAGAGAAACATCAACTAGGATCATAGCAGCATATTTTGGAGAAAACTTGTTTGGTAACTGAAAGCAGAAATCAAAAATGATCAAAAACTTCTGTCAGTATACTTTGGAGCATAATCATATTTTAAGAACATCTTAATCTATTTTCACTTTTCAGAATTCATGCCATTTTCTATTTTTAATTTAATTTCTGTAACTGTTTTGCATAGACACATATGCAGGCTTGTGTTTGTGTGCATGTGTGCATGTGTATCAGGATGTGTAAGAAACTTTGAAAACTGCTGAATAGAGAATGTAGCAGCGTGTGCTACACTACAGCAACCTGAATTGGCATTTGCCAGTGTTATTAAGGAAGTGGTTGTGAAAACAAAAATAACTTCAGAACAAGAATGAGGACATGTGAACTTAAAATCCTGTATTCGGGTTAATTAAATTCTAGTATGAAGAAGCTCATGTGTCACTTTTAGTCACTTTAGTATCTTTAACAGTAAAAATAACCAGTCCTTGTATAAATCACAATTAGTAGTTTTAAATAAGCTACAGGCAGAAGAAAAAAGCTTTGTCTTATTACATTCATCATAGCATCTGAATGTTTCACTAGAACAGTATTAGATCTCTGTCAAAAGGTTTAAGAGACCCATACTTGAATCTTCTTGTTTTTCCTAAGAGGTTCAAGATATCTAATGATTCAAAGTCCCTTGACTTATGAGATGAACACCAGCATTACTCTTACTACCTCTCCTTGCAGGAAGAGTCCTCTAGGTCAGCACAGGTTCTGCATCAAGTGTTTTGAAACCCCCGTGCTGAATTTCTCTCTTGCCTACAATTCCTCTTTGGATAAGTTACCTTCATAACATAAATCAAGTATCTTTCTCCTAAATTCTTGTCATTGCAGAGCAAGGTTGCGAACCACTTTCTCTGATGCCAGATCTCAGGGAAACCTGTGATCTTTTCTGCAGCAGTAGACTTCATTGACTTCTTTCTTATAACAATTGTGGATTTAAATAATCATACAATGGTTTGAGTTGGAAGGGACCTTTAAAGATCATCCAACTACCCTTGGGCAAGGACGCCTTCCCTGCTGGCTGCTCCACCCACCCTGGGCACAGAAACTGTGGCTGAAGTGCTCACAAGGATGCAGCTTGAGATCCAGTGGGACACTATGTCTCACAGGTGACTGTAGCTAGCCAGAGCTGGTGTGAGATATGAAACAAAAGGGTGATTTTGTAGTGAGCATTTGAGAAAGCAGAAGCCCTGCAGACCTCTCTACTCCTCAGACATATGATTTAAGGAGTTCAGGCAGCCCCTGGACCCACAGTTTTGCTTGCACACTAGCTGTGCATATAGTGTTTCATCCATCTCTTCTGTAACAGAGATCAATGGCTTTCTGCAGTTATGACAAATTAAGAATGGCTGACATACCTACTGGATTTAATATGACCCAGTTTTCTCTCCCCAGCAAGGCAGTACATTGCAACCCCCTCACACACTTCAGCTGATACTAGGTAATATTGCCACAGTATTTGCAGTGTTCCCTAGGAATTCCCTGTAGACCAGAAATAGCACAGCATCACTAGTTGCTTATCAAAGGAAAAGTGGTGAGTTTGGAAATCTGACCCCTATAACAGAGAATGGCAGATTGCGGTCTGTAAAGCAGAGTGCTGTGTGTCACCAGCACTCAGCGCATAGGTGTACAACACCTAAAACGCAAGCCCTATGAGAAGGAGCTAGAAGGAGAATCTGAGGACAGCTTATGGCAGCTACTTGCACTCCACTGCACTGCTGGCTGTCACAGACCAAACCAAGCAGTCACATGCATTGGACTGTGGAAAGAATGTGTGATGCCTGGGACAGAGAAGTGTCACTTTGTGTGACTCCCTCACAGATGGTGTTTGACAGTGGTTAACAGAGCTGTCGCCCCAGCTGACCCCTGAGCACAAAGGTGTTCTCAATAGATGCTTTACCCAGCCTGATTCTCACCGTGTATTTTTTGGATGTCTAAGGCAGTCATTTGATGCTAAACAGCAGATCTGCAGACCATACTGAAGTCTGGTATAGGCACCCCCAAGCTACCATAAGTGGATTCTTTTATTCAGTGAAGGGAAAATTTCAGCCTTGAAATGCATCACAGTAATATGAGAAAGATCTTGCTCCCAAATGCATCAGTCTGGGCAGACTGATGTGGTCATAAGATCAAAGAAATTAAGACCAGCAATTACCTCGAGAGGTCATCCAGCTCATCTCTTTGCCCAAAGGCAGGATAAGCTCTGTCTAAATAGTTGCTGACATAGATTTTTCTAGTCTGTTCCTAAAAGTGCTCAGTGGTGGGCATCCCATAACTTCTCCGAGTAACCTACTACACCATTACACTGTTCTATATACTTAACATTGCTTCAGAGTAATACTTTAAGAGTATTATTTCTTGTCCTAGACATGGCAGACTTGACAATATTTGTTTTTGAGTTTATTCCCTGATTTTCTACAACAGGTTTTTTATATACCTGAAGATGACTATCTCCCACCTTTTTTTTCCTAGAGTCGGTATTCCAGATGCTTCAACCTTTCCTTCTATGCCACTGTGTTTTAGTCAATAACCCGATCATCGTTGTCCGTTTCCTCTTAACTCTCTTCCATTGTTCTCACACCGTTTCTGGTTTCAGATAGAGCTTGGTGTAGACATGCCCTTGAGGGTTCTCTTAGGCAACATGTCATGAATATAGTTTTCTTGGTTTTCAGCAAGATAACCAGAGGAGACCTAGTGAGCACTTGTCATGTTTTTCCAACTGGAGTGTATAGCACTTATGATGCCCTGTCAACTAAAACAGTTTAAATGACCTGTGTAGGAGAGTGATAGCTGCCACAAGGGACATAGCTGAGATTAGCCGCCCCAGCACTTACACAGATTCTCAGGAATGTGTCATAATAAATAGCCCACACCATCACATCTGTCATCCTCCTAGACCACCACATTTAAAGCTCAATTGGCCATGACCGTCCAGTCCCTATTTTGTGCCTGTCAAGTCTTCATTGCATTCATTCAGGGGTGCTGAACAGTTACACAACCATGCAAACTTCTGATTAAGAGATATTTAATTTTTTTTAAAAGTATTTTTTTCATCCATGTTCACAGCAACACTGAAGCCACCTTGTGATCACTGAAAATGATCCTGTTTCTGTACATTTGGGGAAAACGAACAGTTAAGTGACTATGATTCTTTGTTCTGAAAACACCTCACAAAGCATCAAATCAGAAGTGGTATTATGCCCTTTATAAGCCTGAGCCAGCCAAGCTAGATAACTCAGATGTGGACCATTTGCAGCAAATCCCCAATTAAAAAGAATGGCAAACAGTTTTTGAAAAAATTTTTTTATTTGACCAATGCACACATCCAGGACATATCACTTCCCTACTGCTCTGAGAAGGCACACAGCTTGGACTAAGCCCCAGACCCTCGAGGTTGGAGTAGGTCTCAGGAAAATGCCCGCTTGTGTGGGCTCGTACATGTGAGGTTCACATTGGTTTTACTGCCTAAAAGATAAACCTTTGTGAGCGAGGATGTGGATGCAATGTTCAGCTACAAATGAATTTGCTTCATTAGAAGTAATAATTAGATCAATGGATCATACTTGTGTTAAGTCCCAAGGACAAAGGCTTAGATTTACCTGGAGAAATGGGTATAATTTATGTAACAGTAATACCACAATGTAGACTTACCAAACACTTTATGTTATTCTAACAATGTAGCCCTGATCACATGTATAACATTAGTGTCTGAGAATAATACTTCTTGTCCTTAGACAAAATTCTTCTGATTCCTTTCTTATCTCAGCTTGTCTCCTCTCCACTAAAGGCATATCCAAACACTTTGTGCCACAGTGTTATTTATGTTAAAGCCTCAATAATTTCTTACAGAGTGTTCTTGTTCAGTTCAGTATGTACTTGGATGATTGCTCTCAGAATTAATTCAGTTGTACATTGTTACACAATTATCTAAATATTCATTATTATAGTCTCACTTCTGATACTTCTTTTATTTCTAATTGTTACTATATCTTCATCATTGTTCTCTGCAAGAGAACAATTTTTTTTAAAGGAGCTTCTTGTGCTGTTTTGGGTTTTTTTTCAGAACCATTTAATGCCAGTGAAGTAGTCTAATTTCAGGTAAAAATATGACTAATCTATATAGTTTCCTAGAATAATAGATTGTTATATTATTGTAGCCTAATAGATTGTTAATGAAAGCATATAGGAAACAGATCAAATCAAATTATCTTTTTTCTGATATAGCTTCCCAGCCTCTGAAGCTCAACACCCTCGGGACCTCCTGAGCTAGAAGCTGTTGCCACAATTTAATAAATAGAGATGACTCTTCTCCATGTTTTTTCAGCTTTATTGTGTGAAAATGTTCTTCCTTTCATTTGTTTCAAGCCTCGTACCTAATAAATGCATTAGTTTCCTTCTTAATTCTGATGTTATAAGAAACAGTGAATAATTCTTTTTTTACTCATTTTTCTGAAGTTTTTAAAATTTTATTTATTTTTATGGGCTTCATGATTTTTTCTTTATCATCTTTTCCAATCCTATCTGTTTAATCTCTGCTTGTATAGAAACTCTTCTGTAGCACAATTTATCCTTATCACCCTTCTCTGTGCTCTCTAGTTACATTGCAACCTTTCAGAAATGGATTACCAGGAACCCAATTTATTGTTCAGATATGGGTGTACAAAGGATTTACACATCCATCTGAATTTTTAATTCCTCTTTCTTTCCCCAATAATTCCTACTTTAATTGTCACTTTTTTCTTGCTGTAGACTAACCAACCAAACATTTCATTGACATTTTTAGGTGTTTTAAGGTTATTTTCAACAGTAGTGATAGCTAATTTAGAGTCCATCACTGTGTATGAACAGTGAAGGTTATTTTTTCTCAGTGCATGACTTTCTGTTTATTGACACTGATTTCATCTGTCATTTCATTGCTCAATATCATGACACTGTTCTGTCACTCCTCACATCCAGCTTATGCTTTTACTATCCTGATTAATTCTGTATCATTACACAATAAATCACCTTTCAGCTCACCACTTTTCCACAGCATTTATGAATCCAGATCCCTGGAGTGCTGTTGGTTCTTTGCTGTGAAAAATTATTGTTCTCCCTACCCTTTGATTCTTACCTTTCACATAGTAATTTGGAGAGGATTTACCCTTCTACCCCATGACAATTCCATTTCATTAATGTTGTTTATCTCTTTCTGAAAATTTAAGTTAGGATGTTTGAATCAACATTATCCAAATAACCCATGGCTTCTTCAGAGAATTGCCAGAGCTTTTCAAATTACGGCTTTCTTCTACAAATGTTGTTCTGACACTTGTCCAGTATATCTTACTTCACAGAATCACAGAATATGCTGAGTTGGAATGGACCCACAAGGATCATTGAGTCCAACTCCTGGCCCTGCACTGGATCATCCCCAAGAGTCACACCATGTGCCTGAGAGTATTGTGCAAACTCTTCTTGAACTCTGCCAGGCTTGATGCTCCCAGGGGAGCCTGTTCCAGTGCCCAACCATCCTCTGCGTGAAGAACCTTTTTCTAATATCCAACCCAGACCTCCCCTGACACAACTTCAGGCCATTCCCTTGGGTCCTGTCACTGGTCACCAGAGAGAAGAGATCAGTACCTGCCCCTCCTCTTCCCCTCACAAGAAAATTGTAACTGCAATGAGGTCTCCCCTCAGTCTCCTCTTCTTCAGGCTGAACAGACCAAGTGATCTCAGCTGCTCCTCATACAGCTTCCCCTCAAGGCCCTTCACCATCCTCATTGCCCTCCTTTGGACACTCTTAATAGCTTGATATCTTTCTTACATTGCAGTGATCAAAATTGCACACCATATTCAAGGTGAGGCCGCACCAGTGCAGAGCAGAACAGGACAATCCCCTCCCTTGACTGGCTGACGATGCTTTGCCTGATGCCCCTCAGGACACAGTTGGCCCTCCTGGCTGCCAGGGCACAATGGCTCATATTCAACTTGCCATCCACCAGGACCCCCAGGACCCTTTCCACGGTATTGCTTTCCAGCATCTCATTCCCCAGTCTGCACGAACATCCAGAGTTGCCCCATCCCAGGAATGGAATCCAACACTTTCCCTTGTTGAACTTCATACGGTTGGTGATTGCCCAGTCCTCTAATTTGTCAAGGTCTCTCTGCAGGGCCTCCCTTCCTTCGAGGAAGTCAACAGCTCCTGCCAGTTTTGTGTCATCTGTAAACTTGGTTAGTAGCCCTACCAGTCCTATGTTCAAGTCATTTATGAAGATGTTGAAGAGCACAGGGCCTAAGGTGGAGCCCTGAGAACCTCACTAGTGACAGGTCACCAGTCTGATATTTATCTTTTTTTCTGCTAATTAATTGTAATTCTGATTTCTACCAATTCTTCTGATAATCATATCAGACTTACTGATCTGCTGGAGCAAGGAAAAGCCCTTTTTGACAGCTTATTGACCATTTGCCACTTTCTATTCTTTTTGTATCAAATTGCTAGGTATCAGTCCTTTCTATTACCAGTTCACACTGATACAGTCCTCAGATTTTTACCTATAAAGAAAATCTGCAGCATAGGCAGTTCCTTAATCTTTCCTATAATGACAACTAAAGCAAAAAAATTAAAAATATGAAATTAATCTATAGGCTTGTACTAGATTCTTTGTTTACTCGAAGAAGGATTGAGGATCATCATCCTTTTGGAAGTGTTTTGATGAGTAATACATATTCTCCAAGCTTCTAGTGTGGTGTAAAAATATTAGTATTTTAGCCTTTTAGCTAGGGTATTCATTTTAACTAGTTTTTAACACAATTTTATTCTTTAATGATAAATATTACATGGTTGTGATGAGAATTTTTTTGTATGTTTGTTAATTACTGGTTTTGTAGTTTTTTCACACTTGCAAGGGTGTGAAATATGAGTATTCTGTGTCCTCTGTTGCATGGTGGCTCTTGGGTAACTCTTACATATAATAAGATATTGTGCATTAAATCCTGAGATATAAAACTAGAAATAATATTTATTTTTATTTTTTTGATTGAGACTTGCAATGTGCAGACAGTTACAATGATGTTTACAGTGAGTAAAGTTTATCAAATGTGTGTTTGAGGTTTGTTTTTAGTAATCTAGATTTCTCAACTGCGATGTGCTTTGAATGTCAGTGTCGTTTTTGTATCTTGTTTTCTTTTTAGTTTGTATCTTTAGTTCTCTATCTGTTTAATGGGAAGAATACACATATTTGCATTGCATTGATATTAGGAAGACAAATATTCTATAGCTGATGAGGTATAATTGGTAGACACAACAATAACAGGATTCATAGAAGCACTCAAGATAAAAAGATTAAACCTTGCAAAAACATCTGTTTTTTGCATATAGTGTTGTACCAAATATTGCACCATAATCAGCATTCATGTTTATAGGTTTTATCTCTAACATTCTGTTAATCTTCAATATTTCAGTAATACAAAAGTTGTGTTAGGCTTTATAAATACATTATGTGAATACTTACCATTATGGAAGAATAAACATAGTAAAAATAGGAACAAAGGCAAAAATATACATGAGATATATTTTAGATTTTGTTTTGTTTTGTTTCATATTGTGAAACTCTGACATACCCTCACCCGCACTTCTACAAAGAAATTTTTCATTGGTTGAATTTTGTAACCATCTTGACTAAAGTTTTTCTGGAGAAGCAATTTGCAGAAGGTGGGTGCTGCAGGCCACATCAGGAGAGGAATCCCAGGTGAAGCAATTTGCTAGGGAGACAGTGCAAACAGAAGACAGAAAAATTAATGAAGAGAAAACTGGATATGGAGTCACTGGTGCAGCAACAGGGGTAGGAACGATCAAGCAGAAGAAAAGAATGGTCACATAGGAAAGGGATGAACTCTCTGGAGACCTCAAGGCAAGGCACTGATTAGATGCACCAGTGAAGCATAAGCCACTGAAAGAAATAAAAGGGAGTTGAGTCAAATGGATGAGCCAGACAGCCCACAGTGATCTTTTCAGCGAGGTGAACTGGGGTAAAGCAGAAGATCTCAGAACTGGCTTCACTAGTGAAGGGGGCTGAAGAGCCCCCCGTGACAGGGCAGTGGTTCACTGAAAGAAGCAGGAAGATGCAATTATAATGTATTAACAGTGCAGCTTAGTGCTTGCAGAACTAGCCTAAATTTAGATGGCCAACATAACTGTGGAGTAAATAGTGTTATTCTCCAAGTGATTTGAGAAATTGTGAAACATCATTATGTCATATAAATCCATTGTTGTATATCCTGATATGTAGTGAGCAATGATATAGCCCAGTTTTGACACATCTTATTTTGGAGAATGACTTAAAAACAAAAACTCTTTTGTTACAAAAGAACTTAATTTAATTATCAGAAAGAAGTGTTGCAAAATACTCATATATATCAAAAAGAATACTCAAAGGTAGTTTTCAGACAGCTAACAATTTCAATATCCAATTTCAAAGTACTGGAGATAGTTTCATAATATATATGGATTATATTCCTACACCTACAAATTCTTTTGCCTTATTTTAACAATATACCATAAAGTTTCTCTTAAATTACAATATTTCTTAGTCATTAAGATTAAAAACACGTATTTTATAGGCAGTAGGGAACAAACTGACATATAAGAAAAACATGTTTTTGAATGATTCTTGGTATTATTTAATAGTCTGAAAATAGTACACCTGTGTTTGCAATAAAAATCAGGTACAGTGTAAAGCTTATTCAGGTTCTTTAATCATTCTTGGAAACTGGCTTTAGAGTTAGTTGTAAGAAGTCTCAAATAAATTCTTGCTATATGTTTTCTGTGTCCTACCTGCTGAAGAAGCATACTAGAGGCATTCATCTCACCTCATTTTACACAGCTACAATGGCAACAAGTTCACCTGACCTACTTGTATAACGTCCTATTATTTTTAGTAAGATATATGGGCATTTCCAGAATGCATCTCATCCCAGTGAAGAGGTGTAAAACAAGTCAGATGAGTCACAGCACAAGTGTCTATTCCTGTGAACAGTTGCCAAAGGAAACCTGGATGAGCAGCTCAGGTGCAGAATTCTAATGTGTAAATAACTTAAGGGAGATAGATGAAACCCATTCAGGAAGGCTGGTTGCACTAGCAACCAGGAAAAAAAATGGGACATTATGAGTAATTAGAGACTTTAGAAAGCAGGATGGACGGGTTTTCATGGGATAAGTGTTACATGAAGGAGTAAAACTGGGAAAGAACGTTCACATTTAGGTTCCTGAGATGCTGATGGGCAGGAGTTCAAGCCACAGGTGCCAAAAGCAGAAAATAGCCAATGAAATTTCAAGTCAGGCAGCAGTGAAAGAAAGGAAATGATGAGCAAAGTGCTCAAAATAAAATGGGAAATTGAAAAAAATGGGATAAAATGGACAAGAGCCCCTTTGCTGAAACCAGGGAGACTGGGGATACTTTTTCTTTAACTCCTTGCAGGGAAATGATTTGCAGTCTTCTGTGAGGTTTATTGGGAAGGAGAAAGCAAAGGGGCTCCTCTGCCCCATCAGCACTGCTTGGTGAAATATCTGAACTCATGGGCATAGGGCAGAGTAGTAACTCTAATATTATGCAACTTCCCTTCCAGGAACACTGCTACCTCTAACCTGTAACCCATAATCACTTTAATAACAGCCTCAGCTATCTGATTTGCCCTAAATCTCCTTATAGTTAAAGGGAATATTTTTTCCCCTTGGCTTTCTCTGTGGTCAACTACATTATTTCTATAATAACAGTCTTTATCAAGGTCCTGATTTTGATCCAAATTTTCTGTCACAGTTGTGCACTTCTTTCCTTATGTGAGCTTATTTCACATCCTTAACATTAATTAAATGCAGAGGAGTGGTTTTTTCCACATTAATTTTCTTTTCTCAGATTTGTTCCTTTCCTTTTTTCCCCAGTAATTGCAGTAGGATTAACTGCATTGTTAGAGTTAGAGTCCTGAATACAAATAAGAGTGCTTTTCCCTTTCTTTTCCCTGACTACATTTCTATTACTGCAATCACAAGTATTGTTAACAACATTAAAGCCCACAGCAGATGTGAACCAGGCTATAGTGAGAGAATATTTTGATTCCACAAAAAGGTTCAGTGCTGAAACATAATGTTCTTGCTTCCCAGCTATTACAGGGCAAACTAGCATGCACTTTTGAAAGTTAATATCTAATTTTCTAGATGCCTGCTGCCAATCTGTTTTCATTCTACTTCAATATAGTAGGCAATGAGAAGGGATTTTGCAAAGATTACTACTGGGCTCATTATTATTGCACTAGTAATTCTGGAAAACAAAATACCAAAACTCAGCTGATGATGACATAGTT
The DNA here is from genome assembly GCF_003984885.1 of Neopelma chrysocephalum. Lineage (NCBI taxonomy): Eukaryota > Metazoa > Chordata > Aves > Passeriformes > Pipridae > Neopelma > Neopelma chrysocephalum. The sequence goes on from NW_020897704.1 coordinate 5,610,861, forward strand.
ATACAACAAACCCAGCTGCCCAGAACTCAGAGCCTGGAATGAGCCCCTAGAGGGGACCTCAGGTTCACACCCTACGTCGTAAATGACACCAATTTATCTTTTATGCTATGGCCTTAGTTTTTTTGCAAAATGAGATTTATGTAGGAACTGAAGGGCTATGCAGTCTTTAACCTCTCTTTTTGCTCAGTGCTTGGAATGCAAACTAGGCCAGGAGTGACCACTGAAAGCTACTGCCATCTGATGGCTGCAGAACCCCTGCAAAACATGCTGCCTGCAAGGAGGTGGATATCCTACCGGGCATAACCCAGATCTCTTTCAGGCGTGCGGATATCGGCAATTTAATGGTCACGGCGGCTGAGCTGCCCTCCAGGCCGGGCGCTGCTGCCCACAGGCTCCCGACACTCACACATGCCTTGTGTTACATCTCTTCTCTCTCCGCACTGACTCCCTCAGCTATCCTGCAGGCAAGGAATAAAGCAAAGCAGGTTGACTTCTGTAGCACTGCAGGGAATTGCCAATATATTTGTACTTTTAGAGTGATTTGACTCAATCAGTGGAGACAAGTGAAGCTTCTGGTTTCAGGACAGAATAAAAGAGATTCCCTTTTTCCAGGAAGACTTCTCACAAAAAGTGAAGGTTGGCTTGGCCACTTCTTTTGCTAGAGGTGATTTTCTAAATATGACCTGGAACCATGATTAATTTTAAGTTGACAAGGCCTTTGAAGTTTTATAACATATGTAGTATTTTATTTCAACTATTCCAGTTCTTAACCATCCTTAATAGTTTGATTACAATAATATCCACCTGATATGTACCCTGACCTCTCAAGGCTGAGGTTATGACAATCATCAGCAACCAGCAGTTAATAAACAGCAGGTAAAATTAAAGAAATAAACAGCAGGTAAAATTAAAGAAAAAAAATCAAACAAAAAAGTGTTAGAAACCACACAAAATCTTTAATGTGTTGAAAGTATTTCATGAAAATTGGGCCAAGTTTAAACCATAAAAACCATTCTGTAATATCTTCTCTACCACAATTGGGTACAAGCTGTGCATGTTCAGTAACCCTGCATTGCTGCTTCCTTTTCTAATTAAGGAAAAGACCTTTCTAGGGATGTCCTCAGAATAATACAAGATGCTCTGAGGAGATGCTAAATTATAGTGGAAATGTGTTTGTTCCCAGTGTGAGTAGAAGCACTTGAGAACTAGTTGTTCAGAGGAACAGAGATATCAGATGGTGGCAGAAATGCTTTCTGTATTGCTTCAGATAATTCGGCAGCCCTAGATATTTTACTCGAGACCAATTCTTTTAAACAACGCTCAGATCTATCAAATTTATCAAAGTCCACCCCTGTGAAGAAATACTTACATGACTACAAACAACTCAGTTACCGTATTTTGAGGAGATACTTTCCCCATTTTCAAGTGGAGCTGTGCCAGCTGAATGTGTGCGCACTCCTCAGTCCACTGCAAAGCCAATCAGTGCTGATGGATCTCTTCCCCATTTTGACAGCATACTTTATGCAGAGTCTCAGTTATCTTACTTATGACATAGGTCATAAGTGAAATAATCTTTTCCTTCATGTAGGATAAGAGATCTCGATTAAGCAGAAGTGGTTATAAAGGACACAAATACATTTGTAGATGGCAAAAGGAGAGCTGTAAACTGAAATGTTTGATTTTCAGTCCAGTAAAATGAACTTCTTTAACTGAATTATGTAATAAGGACCATCTTTCTATGTTTATCTACCTCCAACTCATTTCCCCCCTCACCCAAAGACTTTTTTCTTTCAGAGAAAAAAGTTTGCATATGAATTACAAATTATGAGATGAAAATACTTGTGGGGAGAAGGGCTTTGTCAGTGTTTGTCACACAAACAAACACTACACAGTGACTACCAAAGATGAGATGTGACATTCAGGTGCTCAGGTTCACTGAAAAAGCCGCCTGGGAAAGGAAGAGCTAAATCAGCCTCTCAATGCTACCTGTGAAAAAGAGGAAAAGTTCATGTAAATGAAGTACTTTACTTCTGTCTGTAATAAATGTGAGAGCAGAGTAAAGCACAAGATATGCCCTTCCCAAATGAAGATATTTCATAAGGCCCATGAGCTCTTTATTTCCCTTGCATAAGCTTACATTTTTAATGCCACAAGGTATGTATTAAATTAAGGATTCCTGTATATGCAATTATAACATTTTAAAGAGTTTGTTCAGCAGTTGTTGAAAATAAGTATCAGCCACTGTGCAATTAAATTTCATACCTCAAAATGAGAGAAGGAGCATTCTCCATTAACGGAAGCAGTAGGGAAGCAGATATTATCTGAATTTGGAAATTATTCTTGCTGAAGGAAAACTGGAAAGGCCATTGCCCCTTGCCAAATAATATTATTGCTTTTAAAATAAATATTAATTAGTGTTATATACTAGAGGGACAAAGAGTTTCTGAAACTGTTAGTTGCTCCACTTAGCTGTGTTCACATCAGAAAATGTATTTAGGTTTTCAGGAATAAAGACTTTCCTTTTATCCTCTTTTTGTATCATTCCCAGTACAACTGAGCTCTAGTACCTGTCGATGGGCTCTGTAGTCTACTACAAGACTGATTATTTTACCAGTATTATGACAGAAAAGGTAGTAGACCTATTGTATTTTCTCAGTTTTCATTGTCACAACAGAACAGGAACTTCTGTGAAATCAACTAGATCCTCCCTAAACCACAGGTTGTCTAAACATTATATATTGTTTAAAATTATTTGGTTGATCAGGAAAACAAAGTCACCATATATGATCATAGCTCTCCAGATGGTATTAACAATGCACTGTAATTACATGATGTAGAAAAATTAGTATTATTTACATTAATTACATGAGATCATGATTAATAAAGGAAAAGGTGTTAGACATGCTTTCTGGCATCAGCTACTATCTTGTCATCCAGAAAGACACATGAGATATCTGTCCAGCTTCATGTAACTGTTGCAAAGTGTCACATGATCTCTTGGAAAATACTGAAGGCACACACAAAAGATGTGGCATTCATTGTTTGAATCTCAGGCAAGATGAAATCTTAAACGTTAAGCTACCCTAGAAGTAAAAATTAGGTATAGCATGTCAGTCATTGCTCAACCCCAGAGGGGGGAAAAGAAGAAAAAAGAGGTATAGAAGGACTCTGCTAACTGATTGCCCATAAATCGGGATTGGCAAAGCCTAGCAGCAGTACTGACTGCAAAAGTAAAGTAATATGTGCCCCAAACACATACTGGGGAGACACTGGGGGTCCTGAGCTTCATGCTCTGAGGAATAGGCACTACAGAGATGGGGATGCTTAACACATTTTTCTTTAATACTTCAAAATATTTTTGTAACTTTACTTTCCATAGACTGAAACTATATTCTGCAGTTTGGAAGGAGGGACATAGCTATCTCATGTTAGTATACTTGTGCCCTCCCATGGCTTCTGCAAGACACTAGGATCTGCAAGTCCTGGGCACCTTAGCCTGGATTCGCTCATCACCCTCCTGACCCTGAATCTCAGAGCAATTCCAGCTTCTATATCAGGTATCTATGACACATCATCTGAATATAGGCCTTTGTTCCCACTCTTAGCATATCTTCAGATCAACATGCTTTCGGTTCATATCCGCAATGCACTCTGGCACTGCTTGCCCATGACAGAGAGTACAGACAGAAACATTCTCTACCTTACTATTTACACCTTAATCTTACAGTTTATACTTCTTTTTCCATCTGTTGTGTTCTGGGCACAGAGATCAAGCCCAGAATACTGAATTTCTTACAAGAGAGTACCTGTTGTGTTTTCCCTATAATTTCAGGCTAATAGCTATTCTGCAAAATTTACCGGTTTAGTCTTCATGTGCTATCTTAGGATTTGCCTACGTAAGTCTTTGTTAATGGTGCTGGAAAGGATGTGCATAAATCCTCATATAGAGAGTTGATATAATGTGGCTCTTATGGCTTATTTATTTCACACTGGAAAACATGTTAGAGTTACTGCAATAATCTCTAAAGCTCTGATTTGGTATACGAAAGAAACAGGTATTCTATGTGTTGCTGTGTAACTTCATTTAATGATTACTGTAAAAGCCATAAAACCTTTGCTATCAAAAAAATTTGATGCATTTCATGTGCTTCTTATGCATTATAACATATATTTTGACTGGTAATTAATAGTCCATATTTTCTGCATGTATATATATATATATATATATATATAAAACATTCTCTCCTGCATGTTATCTTTCATAGAGTCTAGATACAGTGTATGCCATTTTAGATTAATAAAAGTAGACTCCTGCAATTATTCTTCACAGAAGCCAGTGATAGTATTAATCATTCCTTCAAACTGTTCCTCCAGACAATGTAATGTTCTTTCAGTAAAATGTACAAGATGTTCTTATTGAACATTTCGTTAACTACTTCCCTTAGTGCTCTTTGGAGTATGTTTACTATAGCATCTATGTATATGTGAAATATTTAGAGCTTTTCCTTAAATTCATTTTATGCTGGTCTTGATATATAGATTTTTCACCTTTTATTAAGTCACAGAGTCTTATGTATGTGTTATATCATAGGTACGTAGTCCTCATTTAAATTTCTACTATAGTCTACCCATTTCTTTTCTATGTGAGAAGCTGAAAAATGTGAGTCAAAGGTAAATCTTAGACAAGTGGCAGTGAACAGTGAAAGCTGAACCTATCTGATCTGGTAGATGTCTGTAATCACATGAGTTGAAATTGCTGCGGATCAGATGTCATTCTATTTGAATATCTGGAGAATCAGCAAAATGAACTTTCTGCTAGCTGACAAAGATTTGTTAACTACAATGGTTAATTTTTAACTCAGGGAGGAGGTCTAAAGGTATAGCAAGGTATTAAACTCCTGGTTTTTTAAAGTAAAATGTTTTTCTGGTTTTCAGTGGTTGATGACAGCAAATCAATACCTTAGGGTATGTTCATATATTCATGGATTCAGCAAACACACATTCTTGAACTTTAATCTGCAGAATATCTAACTTCACTAGGAAGTATGGTTAATGGGGCCTAGAAAAACAGTGCAGCATGAAAACATTTTCTTTTCTGAAAAGCAGAGGGGTGTTACCCCTTACCCTTCATTAAGATAGTTGTTCAAATATTTAAGTTTCTGAGTGGACTCTGAGAGCTTAACTAGTAGATGCCTCAGTCCCAAGTGTGCCCCCATTTGTGTTGCACCACCCCAAACAAAGACTTTTGCAGACACTCAGAAGCAGAGGAAATTTTCAAGTTACACTTCTGCAGAGATGTGAGCTCCAAAGTGGGAAAAGGAGCAGAGGATCTTGGAGAAGCAAGACCAAAAAGACAAAGATGTAGTCAGAAAAGGCACAAAGGATCTCTGTGAGGTAGAGAGAAGCATCTGGACTCACTGCTAATGGAGACAAAGGCATGTCTCCAAGGTCCATTCCCAACTGGGCCTGGTGCTGGAGGGCACACAGCCACACTGCAGTGCCCACCAGTCACTGTAGCCCTGTTAGGGTGTCCCTTTTGCCACTTTTCCTCACCTCTGTGACACGTCATCAGCCAGATGGGACACCTGCCCAAGAAGGCCACTCTGCGGTTTTATGATTAGAGCTTATATCAGGGAAATGGATCCCGAAAGTCTGAGGTGCTGCAAGCTTCGTGGGATGCTGAGGGGTCTCCATGCTCTCACTCCACCATGTAGGCATGGAGAAAAGGGGCACTACCAGGAATTTGGCTCAGTTACAAGGCCCCAGCAACAACACTAGGAGGTTTTCCAGGATAGGCAGGACTTGGGGAATTTACCAAAATCGTCACAGAACAGGAGCACTGGTCCCATCAAGTGACAGAGTTTTGAGCAAGTTCAAATGCTCTATGGTACCAGTGAAGGGAAATGAAAGTGGGAAGGAAGGACCTCACATATGCGTAGAGAAGAGCTAGCAGTGGTTGTCCTGTGAATTGTCATCTGGGACATAAGTAGAGTGAAGATATTTCTGTAGTAAGGAAGGATTTTATAAGATTGGATTTAATCTGTATGATCTGATTTGCAGAGGTGGAGGAATCCTGCTACTCCTTTTGACTTCAATATTTAGATCAGGGATAATGTATTATACTGTGTGACAAGCTATGGACTGAAAACACAGAATTCATAACAATTATTTTTCAGAACACTCCTTTGATGCAAATGCTTGTTTTGATACACCTACACAAAAAGAGTCATCTCCATAGAAACCTCCTGAACCTTATATCTTAAATAACTACTTTAAAGGACTTATCTTGAGAGTTATTGAGGACACTCAGCTTTCTCTGTCTCCTAAAATAGAAGTAACTCTGGAAACTGCAGTGCTGGTTTCCACTGTGTATTAACAAAAGTATACAGCCATTCAACTCAGATTAATGAAAAGAGTTCCATATTTTAATAAACTGAAAAATAAATCCATTTACATTTCCAAATCTTCTTTAACTTATTTTGTATATTTTTTTCACCTGAGCATGTTCAAATAATGCATATACAAACTTAAGTGACTTTCCACCATATTAATCATCAGATATTGGTCTCAGATAGTCCACTCTTTCTCTGTAGTCAGTGGAGAGAATCAGGTACTTGTAGACAAATATTCTTCCAAGTTCAGATGCCTTCTTCTCTTAGACTATCAAGGAGGCCTTAGGGAGTAATGCTGAGGAGATGACTAACTTCTAGATGATGAAAGTTAAGTGGAATGAATTCTGTTTCTTGTGCTGACCAACTGCTATAACCATACTATCTGTGATCCTATTAAAAAAACCCAGCATAACACATCCAGTTGATTTTTCTTGATTTCTATAAAAATCCAGTAAACAAAACCTCTCTGTATATTATGTTTAGAACAATCTTCAAATAGCAGCAGTAAATACATATGGCAAGTAGATAGGATTCTTTACAAATCTGTAATGTGACACCTTTTCTTGGTTGTGGGAAAATTAAATAGCCTATTCAAATCCTTTGTGTAGCTCTGCTTACTAGTTATGAATATATAATCCTTGAAAACAGACGGAATTTAAGTTCTTGCTCACAGTGAGGTAATGTAATGCATGATGTAATACAAGGCCCAACACTATGAGGTATCAAAAAGTGAAGTGCTGAGTGCCTTCGCTTCCTGTTGCCTTAAGCAGAGTACAACTGATGGGTGGTCTGTCCAGCATTCTCACCCAGGATATGCCTACATGAGAAGTGATGGGAAGTTGTGAGAGGGTGTTTCCTTTTTTAGAGATTGGAAAGAACCGTCATGACTAAGATTTTATCTCTCCAAATGCCACTTCATGCTTTGGCCAGTGGCTTTATAACATCCTATATTAGTCCCGCTATGATATTAAATACTATTAGCTCAAAACGTCTTGGTTAAATGTAGTGCTATTCACTGCAAATTAAAACAGAAACCCATCCTTCTGACTTTCATTTGTAACTCCATTAGCAGGTGTCCTCTGTTAATACTGATACCACATGATTATCCTTGAGCTCCTCAGCTATTCTGTGAGTTTCATCTTTCAAACTGGAGATTTGCCTTAGTCTGAGAGCAGAGTGAATAATGGCAAAGTCAGATCTTACACTGCAAAGCGTCTGAACAGAAGGAAGGCTGAAGAGGGAGGATGGCGTCTGCACCACTAGACAAGAGGTGCAAAAGAAAAGATAACCTGGGCTATATTTACTGCAACAGTTTGTCCCTGGTTCCTGGAGGCCTAAAGTGGTTCTAGAGCACCATAACTTAAATAATCTGTATAGTAACCTCTTAAGGGAGCCTTGAGTGATCAAATCCATAATGCTTTAGATCATAATGCTTTGAGACTGGACTCAATATGTCTATGAGGTGATGCTCTGTGCCATGTAGATTTACTGGCAAAGATCAGCTTTAGTTTTAATTTAGATCTGTACTCTGTATCCACAGCAATCTGTAAACATACCTGAAGGTTTGCAAAAAGTTCATGGGCCAAATAGTAGTACAGGATCACTAAATACCTGGGTTTTTTTGGGAAAGACCTCTGGAGATCATCTACTCCCAGTCCTGCTCAAAGCAAAGATAATTTCAAAGCTTTAAACAGGTTATTCAGAGCTATATCCAGTGGGTTTTTAACAGAAATCCCAAGGGTGAGACAGCCTCTGCAGACAGCCCATGTTCCAGTGCATGATAACTTTTATTGTGAAATTTTCATTTCAAAATAAATAAAAGTATAAAAATGAAGAAGAAAAAAGCTTCTTCCCTGGACACCTCCATAAAACAAAAGCAAAACAAAACTTTTGTTTCAAACCAGCTTTATCTTCTGCTCCTGAAAACCCACACTGCTTAATCCTGAAGCAGTGAAAAAAGAATGAAATACTCATTTTCAAGGGGTAATGAACAAGATTTGTAAATAGGTACAGAATTGAAGACTATTTCAGATGTACTTCTCAGCAAGGATTTCCCTCAAATTCAGTCCTAAAGTCATTACTCAGGAATGCATCCCACAGTGACAGTGTCACAAAACAACTAGTACCATGCTCCCTGGAAGACAAGTGGAGCAGTTGTGCCATGCTGCCATGAGCTCTAAAAAGAGAGCAATAAAACAGATGTCTACTCAGGATTAGAGGGCACTAGAGAAGTAAGTGTCGGTGATAAGTATGCAGGAGCTTATCCCTGCAATATCCAAGCAATTTTGGAACATTCGATCATTTAATGCTACCTTTATTTTTAAGGATGTAATAAAATGTACATTCAATTAGGTGGATTTTTTCTTTTTAAATTAACTTGTGATTTCATTGCCTGGGTCTTTTTCAACGATCTTACTGACACGTCCACTTCGATAAAGTATTGAGCAGTGGCAATTTGGAATTGCTCTGCTCTTTCTGTTTGTTGAGAACCATACATCCAAAAACACTGTCCACTTTATTTACAGAGAGAATTTAGTTTGCACACATAAGAATACCCGTTAGTTTGAAAAAAAATGGTTGCACTGGGTAGCAAGGCCTTCTATGAGAAGCTTCAGGCATCGTCTCCCACGAACAGCCACTCAGAGGATAGCAGCTTTCCGTAATCACCTGCAAATCCAGTCAATATGTAACATAACATATTTGAACCAAGAGACTTAAGTGCAAAGATGAAAGGCTGGGTCTTCTTCAGGAAAGCTTTGATGATGCATTTTCTGAAGTCTACTCTCTTGAAGTGCACATACACATTTTTATCTTCCAATTCCATTAAGGCTGTGTTAAAATGAGCATGAATAAGTTTAAATTACCAAGGCCAAAAAGGGTATGTTTTTCTTAATTTCCTTTGCCTAGCCGCATCAATGTTTTATATGTGATTTTAAACCATGAAAGGACTTCTTTTGCATCATCCCAAAGAAAATGCAGGAAGATGATAGGATAGGCAGACACCCTTTTGCTCAAACCAAAGGTGACCTTGGTGTAATACAACAGCTTATTTTGTCTCTTCTACCTGCTGGCTGTGTCTATCTTTTGCTAGACCACAAACTGTGAAGTGTAGGGACCATGTCTTTCTGATATTTTTGTTTTCAACCTAACACAGCAGGAGCCAGGAGCCTCTGGTTGCTGCACAAAATGGTACTGATAAATACTTGTTTGGATACCAAGAAATGTGACAGCAGTAAACACATTTTTAAATATTTTGCCCTGCAGTTAGAATACATGTTTGCTCATCTCAGCAGAGCATGTTAGCTGAGGTTCAGTGACTCATTAAACTGTGGTCATGTGGGCTTTTTGTGAGCTTAGAGTGTGGACAGAGGTTGCTTGTGTCTGCTTGCAGTGCACGCATGGATGTACCCCGAGTCTTTTGTGGGTCTCAGTCTAAATTCTAGAGCTGCACAGATAATGGATCTTTGTCAGCATTGTTGCTGAGTCAAAAAGCGTGCATGTGTGTATGTTTTGGAGGGGGAGAAGCCAGCAATATGCAAGCAATGTTGTTTCACTCAGATTTAGTGCAAAATGTTTCATTTGAGGAGAACCCTCAAGGTCAAATGGCTTTATTTCTGACAGTTTTGGAGTGCTCTCTTACTTTTGCATGGCTACAAGCTCTGTCCAAATAGTGGCGCAAAAGTACTCTTATGTGTATATGTAAACAAGACCAGCTACTGGTATTGCAAAAATAATCTGGATGGCTGACCTCCATGCAGGGCTAGAGACAGTGAGAAGTGCAGCTGGCACTGTAGCAGAAGTGCTTCTGTTCTGCCATCTGCATCCCACCAGCACTGCATGTTGCTGCAGCGTCAGTGCAGAGTTTGGGGGTATTCCTCCTGTTCTCAGCGTAGAGGAGACTAAGAGCACATTTTCCCCAAGACCTTCAGAGTTTTCCACTTTGGAACTGAGTGGTGCAAGAGTGATCCAAATTATGAAGTAGAAGAGCCACTGCACAACCCATCTTTTCCTGCTCTTACATTGCTTTTACCCTGCCCTATCCGTCTCAAGATACATCTACTTCTGAGCAAGCATAACTCCAGTATGCCAGTTTTCTCAAAGCCACTCAAAGAGAATTGATTCTGCTTTATGTTAGCAGGTCAGATTTAATATCAAAAGCACCAATCAGGGCCCATTCTTTCTTCATCAGCTGGTCTTCTGATGTAGCTATCACAAGAGATGGGCACAAAAGCCAGAACTTGTTCCCGGACTCACGTAAAGGAAGTCTGGCAAATTAAACCTAATGTACCTACTGCATTTCTGGTCAGCCAGTCAGACATATCAGACCTGCCTTAGAGACTGCACATCACCAGTGCTGGGACCTTCATTTCTGTGCACTCAGAAAGTTGTTTTGAACTCACACAATAAATCCGGGTCTTAAAAATTGTTGTATGAGCAAAAATGTACACGGCTTGCTGAAATCAGTTTTTGGTTTAGGACAACTACTTGACGCTCTGCTTGGCATCACTGACCTCTTTCCCTTTTTTATTGCTGATATCTACATATAAAAGGAGCAAAAAACTGTTTGTGGCATTTCCAAATTACTGTTCCTAACAGATTGCATCATACTTCCTACAGACAGTGTCAATTGTTTGGCAACCTGAGGCAGGCTCTGCCCAAGGCACCCAGGGTGCTGGAAAGCCAATGAACTCAGCACTCAGCATGATTTGGCCCTGCTACAACAAGGTGACCTGGTGAACGAGCAAACTGGCTGCCAGTGTAGCTCCTCAGAAACAGGTGGCAGCGTGATCGTGTCATTTCCTTTCCACCAGCAGCCTGGCAGCTGCCCTCTGTACCAGACCCAGAGCTCTGGTCTGTGGGCCAGAACAGGTTGTGAGTTCCTACTCTAAAGGTCAAATGCAGTCTCCACCAAAAAAAAAAAAAAAGGCCGAACAAACACCTCCCCCTCCCCAAGAAAATGTTTTAAATGCATGTCTCAAAGTAAATGGGCAACTGTGTGTTAAAGGTCAAATTCCAGATGTTGCAACTCAGTTTTGTTGCAATCCTGCAATAGCAGCAAACAGACACTCAGTAGGGAGAGAGGAAACAACTAAGAAAGCACCACATAAAATGACCTGTTCCTACAAAACTGAATGGAACAAAAAGTGTTATTACACAAAACACACCAGAAACTATAACGAACTGGGAAGATTTCTTCACAACCCTACACATAGCTTGAATACTTTTGAATAGCATAGTTAAACCTCTTACGATAGCACTTATACAAAACAAGAATCAAACATAATCAAATAGACACAATTTTATCATGTTGTTTGAGGTGATAAGATTCCCCAAAACTTTATAACTTAAGCTTTTTTATCTTCCATAGTTTTCCCAAAATCACTAGGAAAAGTTTTCTCCTCAGACTAATCTTTTTTGCAGTTCATATTGTTCAGCTATTTCAAATCCAAAAAACCTGAGAATAATTACAAACATATCTGTTTATTTTTAAAAATTGTTTAAACTGCTTTACTGAAAGGCCATACCTCTGAGCAGAGTCCTAAGCATGGTGTGATCATATTTGCAAGAACATACTTTTTCCTATACAATTAACTGCCAAACCTAATCTAATCTGTATTGTGTAATTATAAAATCTTCATACAACAGTCTTGAAATCTAACAGCAGAATTCTCTGAAGATTTTGATTACAATGAACACTCTCTGTTCCCTCAAATTCCCCATGTTTCTATTTGTCAGAAAATGAGTGGGGCAGAGAACTTATGAAATTCTGATGATTGCCTAATGAAATACAGAGCATCATTCACACTTGCCAAAGGGTTGCATGAGTGACTTAAATTCTGGCATGTAGTTGTACCCTAATGTCTGCTTTGTGAACGAGACATTTTTAATAATTTTGTTATTGTTAAGATTGTTTAGGTAAAGTGTTTGTGCTGAGCCTGAGTACAAATCTATCAGAAGTGAGAGAGTTATATTTCCATTACACTATCCTACAACATAAGAAGATCCCCCAGGTAGTGCCACACAAGCTAGGTCTCAAATTGGAAGTCACATAGCTGTACCAGCACAAAAGGTGTGCTGACCATAAAATTATGCTGATGCAGCTCTTTTGAGATTCACTCTTGTGTCAAGTCTCTACATGGTGCTGACCAGGCATAGCTAGACATTGCCACAAATAATATCAAAACTGAAGTTTTGATAGAAACTTGTATTAGAAGAAGAAGTAAACATCAGTGCAGGATACAGCTATACCTTGGCCTATCAAATGTAAGAAAATCTTCTTATGTATTCAGAAAAGATCATTATTTCCTAGGTCAAACCACATAAAATTTGAAATTGACCTTTGAGAGAAATAAGATTGAAGCTTTTGAGGATATATAAAATAATAGTCTAGAATTTAATCTCTTTCAGAATACTGAGTGCCTCCTAACATCAGTAGGAGTCCAGATTGCAGATATAGAACTCAAAATAATGTAGAAGTTGAAAGACTTCCCAAAAAGTGCCCAAGAAAGCTGAATAACTTTCTTTAATGAGCTAGATTACGTTCTGCTGCTAGAACAAGTGCGGTCCAAGCCACATGACTGCTGTCGTCTCAGTAGATGAATGGATGAATGAATGAGTGAATGAATGAGTGAGTGAATGAGTAAATCATTACAAGGTCTATTACAAGCAAAGTTAGTGTTATAACAAAGCCTAGAAACAGTCTGAGGTTTCTTATGTACCTGATTACCATCAAAATGAAAAAGCAGCAGTACAGTCTTTTACAAGAAGAATTTTCAAGAATGTTTACTTTTATATTTAGGATTAATTAGCAAAGTCGGATCACTATGTTTTTTTATCAGCAGTGAAATAGGGTCTGTAAATAGATGTGAGGAAAAAACCAAAACCTTAACCCTTAAAATGTATTTGAAACTATTTAATCAAAATTAAACGTTTGACAGATAAGATATTTGAGGATGTCAGCTTTGTAGTTAAAAGTCTCTATGTTAAACTGTAACAGGTAATTCAAACTTTATTTCTTGCTTTGCCATACAAGAATTGTGTAACTCAACTTTTCTGGATGGATTTCTTCAGCTTTTTTCTGTCTGTGCCCTTGCTGTGGGTCATGCATTGCTCAAGCCTTGAATAGCAATTACAATCTTTGGGACATTACCCGACTCTTGAAACAAGTTGAAGGTGGTCAATACGCTCATTAGTGTTGTAACCCCATAAACTGAATTTCTTAGGCTAAATATACACCATCCAGAGCAAGTATTGAGATTGAAACAGACTAAAGATGCATACATGCACATACATTCCTGGCCTTTACAAAGGTATGAGGGAGAGAAGAGCCCTAACCCTCAATCTCTGCTTTTGACACTCAGAAGAAAGTCTGCATTTCCCAAGACAAACTCTCACTGACCTTGGGAACAGTCCACACTATGGTGCTTATTCAGACATCTACTTTCAATTTTAGAATAGGAAGCCAAGACACACAAGAAGAAGAAGAAGGCATTTTTAATTTTGTTTATTTGTTTTTCCCAATAGCTCTAAAATTTCCAGATGACAGAGCAAGTGTTATGTCGAGGGAACTCAATGGTGTGAAGAGTTCCCAGACTGAAGCTCAAATTCTGAACAATGGCTGAAACATTTCGCTTATGTGGAGGTATTTTTGCAGAGAAATATGCATATTTATGCTTAATACAATGCTCATCAGAATCACATAGTTGGGGAGAGCTGTCTACTTAATCATTAACAAAGGTCACATTATTTTTATGTTACCAGATATCTTAAACAAATGGCTTAGAAATTTGCAAGAAATTCACCGGCTACATTGGCTGAATGAAATAAAAGCTATTAGCATTCCCTATAAATATTACAATTTAAAGTAACATCAGAGAAAACATTACTCCTGAAGAGCAGTTAGCTGCTTTGAATAGCAGAAATTGTGACAAATAGCAACAACTCTCTATACTAGTTGTGGAAATGCTCAGCTCAATATGCAACTGTGGTTACTCTAATGAAATGCAGCAGTGATCAGTAATTGTATACTTTGGGGATACCATCAAGTTCATTTTGAAAAGAGACTTCTTAAAATACTTAATTCTAAAATATAGGATAGGAGTTTTTTCTATGAGTATAATCATTGCTAGTTCTCATCTGCTTTGTGTTCATGAAACAAAAAAATCACTTTTCATCATCACTTTTTTTTGTTCTGAGAACAAGGAAGTCTTACAGTTGTGGAAAAGGTCAAGAGCCTCTTAAGTCTTCAACACCTAACACATCAAGTGACACTCCCCTGATCATAAGATTAAATCAAGTCACAGGATGTGTGCCCTACGGATATTGGTTTAACTGTTCTGGAGCTGAGTGGATTAGACTGGCATCCTGCATTTTACTTGAAAGTGTACTATGCCAGAAAGGTCAACAATGTTTCAAGAAGTTGTTAATTGAGATCAACCAAATGAGGCAACTGTCATCCTGGAGGAAAACCTTGTCCAGCTCAGCTTTGACTTCACGACATCAGGACTAGCATTAGGCATTTCAACCAGAATTTTGCTGTTGATCAGCTTGCACAGCAAAAGCAACAATTCATGCAGCTTAGCAATTTTTCTCTGACCTTCAGAACACTACAGCAGTTTTCCTATATATCTTCATTACTCTTATTCAGGAAAAAAAATCAGGATGACTTGTGATAGCAAGAAGTGATCACAGCACCAAGCCGGACAGAGTGCGGATGATACTCTCAGGCACTTGGTGTGACTCTTGGGAATGGTCCCGTACAGGGCCAGGAGTTGGACTCTATCATCTTTGTGGGTCCCTTTCTACTCAGCATATTCTGTGATTCTGTGATTTTACTTATTGTAAATTTGTAAATTTGCAAATATGGCAACTTTTGTATCCAGCATATCGTCTGGGATGTCTATGTCTTGGAAACTGGAGAAATAACTTCGTTTGACTGCAGTTCTGGTTACACCAGGTTGCTGGGAAGAGGTGTATTAGACCAATGGATATAATGGAGAAAAATATATACACCTTCATGTACACATTTCTTTTATCTATAGTCCTTATAAGAAAAAAAAGGGTTTACCCTTACCCAGAGTTGAACTGGGATTCCCTGTTCTCTAAGACTTCACCTTGTAAATGTTGCTGCTTTGGAGGGAAGTTGCAATTTAAAACCATAATAATAAATTTCTCTTTTTTTTTTTTTGTTCTCCTTAAAGCATGTTTTCTCTATTAATAACAACATCTGAGGTGATGATTGTTTGTACCAAATGGACTGTAAGTGACATTTATACATCATGATCAATTTGGTGTGTGTTAGATGTCTAATTTCGGATGAGTTTAATAGGACTCTGAAACTGCAGACTTATTGCTATTAAAGGGAGTCCAGGTGTGCAGTTTAAATGAAGCCCTCGACATTGCGTTTGGTCTTGCATTTAATCACAACAAAAATGTCAGATGAAATAGTCATAAAATCTTCATTTCAAACTTGCCAGAATTCAGCCTAAAGTGCTATTCTTAGACCCTTGTGTTGTAACATAATAACCTCATTTACAGCTGCCTAGACATCTCTCAAAATAAGAGCACCAACACAGAAAACATTGGGCTTGAAATAATGTTATTTCCATTTTTCTTGGAGCACTCTGGCACTGGGACTGTCATCTGTAGACTTATGGGTCTCCTGTGCTGTCTGTTAAAGGCCTGAAAAAAGTATTCAGGTGCTGGTTAAATCAGATGTATGTACTTGTTTGCCATGAACAGATAATTTTTTTTCCCCCAGCATTCTGTTAAAAGACTTTACAAACTCATGAATTGCTGTAAAGAAATCTAAGCATATAGGTCAAAATGAAAATAATACTTTGTGATAGACTAGCTATCATTATCCATAATGGTAGTATTGTAGTTTAACTGAAGACAATAGTGTGAAATATTAAATGGACAGTATCGGCATCTTGGCCAGAATTAGTAATACACAGACTTCAGGAACAACTTTATTTTCTTAACCCTTTTCAAACACGCCTTTCAAACTCACCTGTTGTCAGTATAAGCCAAATAAATATGTGTAAAATGCAATGAACACGTGGTTTCCATGAGGAGTTCTCTAACTTCTTTGCAAAACTTGGATAAATGTACAGGTAAATATAACCAGCAGGTGGAGTGAGTATGAATCTCAATTACCTTGAAATTTAATTTTCTTTACTTTCTACATGCCAAATGCTATAAATGGATGCCTTACAAAAATATACTAACTCAAGCCAGTGGATTTTAGTTATCACCTACCTACAGTTATTGAATAAAGTGCTGCAAGAACAACTCCCATGAATTAGAACTTCCTGCTTATTAAAGTCTATAAAAGTAGTTTTTCAGTTTAGTGACAAAAAGATTGTATTACCAACATTCAAACACTCATGTTGTCCTATTTCTGCACTCTGCTACTTTTTCATGACTATGAAGTGGTGGAAAAGTTTAACTCAGTAACTATGGCTGATGAGTTACACTACATTCTTCATAAAAAACAACTGTTCTTAGTAAATTAGCCACTAGAGTGAACATAACCCTGTGAATGTAATACACAGTTACAGTAGTATATTGTGAATTAACTTTTTCACTCTTGCCAAATGCGGTGTTGAGCAATAGCATCATAGAGCTGCTAAGCCACACTGCTGAACAGTGAATCCTCTTTTTCTTTTCTTTTTTCTTTTTTTTTAGCTTGTTTCAAACCTTATATGCATCAGGATTTAATGTAAGCTTAGAATTGTTCTCATTTCTTTGTCAAGAATGCTCTACTTAGCTAGATAACAACAAAAAGGAAAAAGTGGCAGTGAATTTCTATTAAAACAAAATATTCTTTTCCCATCTTGTACTTTAAGGTGAGGAATGTAAGCCCTTGATATTTCCATGGAATCTGACTGCACCTAATGCAGTTCATGCCCCTTCCTTTGCACGTGTTGAAAGAGAAGGCTGGAAGAGAGAAGATGCAGCACAATATTGGAGAAAAATACTGCTGCCACTCTTCCAAAAATGAACTATCCCCTAAATGAGAGTACTTTGCTCTTAATCATAAGATTATCCCAGCACATGAAGTAGCTAAACGAAATAGCAGTGCAAGTAAGGTTCATTATAAGCAATAAGTTACTTAAGTAAGTTATTAATATTACTTAAGTAAGTTGTTCACTACCTTAACATGAGGAAGAACTTCATTACTGTGCGGGTGACCAAGCACTGGAACGGGTTGCCCAAAGAGGTTGTAAAGTCTCCCTCTCTTGAGATATTCAAGAACCATCTGGACACAATCCTGTGCATTGTGCTCTGGGATGACCTTGCTTGAGCAGGGAGGTTGGACCAGATGACCCTCTGCGGTCCCTTCCAATCTGACCCATTCTGTGATTCTGTGAAGTAGAATGTACTCTGGGAGACATGTCTGTCAGCTCACACAAAGGCAGGCTGCCAATCTCTGTAACTACTTTCCCAATGATTTTAGTTTTCTATAAATGTAGTCCCGTATGAATAATAGGAGGCAATGTTCATCTGCTTATGCTGTTATTTATTGGTGTCACGGCTCTGTCCTCTCAGATGCCTCAGCAGGAGCAGGCAGCACATCTCTCAGGAAATCTGCCTGCTTGCCATCTGGCATGCAGCATTACTGCACTTAACACTGTTGCATGGCTCAAAGATCTGTCTTTACCTTCATTTTACCATGGCCTTTGCCTATGACTATTTATTTTCTACAAGTATTTGTCAGAAAGGTGAAGGCATCAGTACATCTGTGCTTTAGTTCCACTTCCCTAAATACTCCAGAGTAAATTGTGTTTGTTTATATGTTCCATATAATGTGGCTTCCTTCAGAAGGACAACTGAATGACAAGGATGCTGCAACTTAATTTTAAATAGTAAGAAACTTCCTATATCCAAGGTCTGACTAATGTAGGGAAGCTATTAAATAATTATATTGAATGCTAGACTTGAGTGCCCTTTCTATCATATATGTGGGTGAGGATTTTTCACCCTTGACATTTAATGGGAAAGCAGAGTTTTCCTCTTAAAAGAACTAAACAACTGTTGCTAGAGAAATTGTTTCAATGGCGTTCAAATGCTATTTTCAGGAAACGCCCAGAATAGTTTGGACAAGATGAGTCAGAAAGACAGAAACAGTTCAAGACATCTCCATTGCCAATTCAGCTGGAGGCACCCAAACACCAAGGCTGTTCCCAGATTACTCTATTACTGTTTCTGCACTTGCTGTGTGTCTGGAGACATGACTGGTGGCTTCTCTCTGATAAACACTTCAGCACTCTTCCCTGGAAAGTTGTGCTAAGGGTGCAGTGGTCTGTGCAACACAGCGAATAAGAGAGCAGTGGATTAGCAGTGATGCACAAAACCCAGAAAGAGCAATTCACATGGAACTGGGCTTAAACTCAGCTGTGGTTTGATGCGTGTCCACAGACTAACAGCAGAGCTCCTAAGGACTTCTCTTTTCATAATTGTGACATCATTGTGACTCCATTTCAAACCATGTTGTTTATTTAAATAGTTTTGTACATTAGTATAATGTGTTTGTGTAACGTAGGTACACACATAATGTAACTGATCTCTGCCTGAGAGTTACACAGGAGAGACCCATACCTAAGACAATACCTCTGGAAACAACTGAAAAAGGGAAGAGCTACCCTCCCTTCAGTGGCAAGGGGTAACCAGATTTCAGACCATATCTTGAGAGTGCTTACCACTCAACAGAACACCTTGTTAGTATGTGGGCATGACAGCTGCACTGGCACTCTCTCAAAAATTGTATCTATCTTCATGTGATGCTTTCTGAGCTACCGCACACAAACTCTCCTGGTCTGAACTGCTTTCAGGCATTCTGCCACTTGCTTCTGCAGGCCTGACCCCAGTGATCCTTGCTCTGAATCACATGTTGGTCACTGCAATCATCTGAGTTAAAAAAAAAAATTCCAGAGCACAAACTGGAATGAATTCAAGCCTCATGTGACTATGTCCTGTTCATTGTATGCTTCATTGACTGTAGAACAGACACACTGTACTTGCCACAGATATTTTGTAAATACCATCAACAGCATAATTTAAGTCTGCTCAGATGAGGGTGGAAGAATTTTTCTTATGTTGATTGCACTTTTTGTTGTCTCTGTTTTGGAAGGTAAAAAGCTTAACACATAATTTCCTGAGAACACAGTGAGTCCCATTAAAAACATCAGATGCCCAAAGTGAAGGCTACATAGTGACAAAAAACCAGAACTGTACGTTTCATTAACATAAGCATCATTTTAACATGCAATTACCTATAAATTATAAGTTAGATGTAAACACTCCCAGTTTCTTACTGAAAGTATACTTTAAATCATTAAGGAATAATACACCATATTTCTTGGTTTGCATTCTTAATGATGACTTTTTTTCCCCACTTTTTTTTTCTAAAAATCCATCTAAATAAACATAATTCTTTCATTCCCATAGCTTCATTAGAAAATACAAGGAGTTAGGAAGTAAATGAGTTTTATTGTATGACAAACAAACAAAGAACAGCAAAATATGGTCACTCCCAGCAATGTAAACAATATCAGCAAAGTACTGGTGCATTGATCCAAAGTCCATTTGGTTTACACTGTTGTTAATGTAGTTATTCCTGGTTTACAGTAGTGTGGCCAAGGAGCAGAATTTGTTCCATTCAAAGATCAGTTGTATCTTATGATCAGCAGCTGTCCCTTCTAAATATTGGGCACTGTTTTCCATAGACTGGCATTTGAATATTTAACTATTTCCATATAGAATGAGAGAGAAATGAGTAAATGTGTTAACTCACTGCTCAGTCAGGACATCTCATCCATCACCCCGATTAGGTACATTGACTCCACCGGCACTAATAATATAAGAAAGGGGATGGGGCTCATCCAGTCAACATTAGCCATCAAAAAATCACGCATCTGGTCTGAATAAGTAATTCCAATACGGCTAGAAGTGAGGCACAGGGATCTTGACAGAGACAAGTCATTACACTTCTCCTAAAATCTTAGAAAGGAGTGAATTTCCCTTTGGATTCACTTGAATTTGTCTTTCTTAGACTTTTTCCACTGACAATCGTATGAGTTTGCCACAAGATCTCCTTTTTAAATGGTTATGCTTAAGTGACCCAATTCCCACCTGAAACTGCTACTATGTGCTTGAGGATATCAATTCCTTAGAGACTAGGTTTCAAATTCTCTGCGAATACAAGCCAATGGACTGAATCACTAAAATGAACTAAAAAGAGGAAAATGGGAATGGAAAATTACCAGGACACAAACAATACCTCGGGGTACAAGTGAGTTGCTTGTAAATATAGCAATTCTTTACTCCCATGTACAAAGTGAACTGATTGCCAAAACTGTGGTCAGGAAGGCATTCTTCTCCACCTCCTCCAACATACTTTATGAGATCCAAATATTTTTGTTGTCTTCCTTGGGCACATTGAGTCAGGCATCATCTGCTCCATGAAGAGGGTACGTCCCCATGACCAATATCAGGTGATTCTAGGCAAGAGTACAGGCTTCTGGACGTTGCTTCTACTACAGCTCTTATTGTTTATAATTAGAGATTAGCTTGAAGGTGATGAAACAAATACAAAATAGAAAATAAAAATACCACTTTTTACAAATATGTTTTACATGCTATCGTTAAATGGGCTTTCTTTGCTTCCAGAAGAAGCAAAGAACAGAAGCAAAGGCATGAGGAAGTTTCTTTGGTTCATAAATTTAATTAAGTCATAGTTATGCCAATTTTTGTGACTAATTGGGAATGATGAGATGTTGGCGAGCCCTTTAAGCACTGCACTCCCAGACACGTAACCCTTCACAGACCAAAGACACCCCCTAATAAATATAGATATTTACACATAACACTTTTTATTTAGGCTTGTGAAAAAGGACAAATGCAGGTTTGTTTAAGCTGCCCACAAAAATTACTCATAACAAGAGTAAGTGTGATGAGGAAAAAAAACTTAGAGGGAGAGAGAAATATAGAGAGAAATTATTTTCTTCATTTATCATTTCAGAAATACATCAAAATGGCAGAAATATTTTTTCTAAATTTCTCTTCCAGTTAGCTTGCATCTGGCTCACTGCTTATAATGTTAACCATTCTATTGATAAAACTATCAAGTTAACAGCCTTTTCTTCTCTGTTTTTCTATCACCACAGGGATGACAAATCTCTTCAAGCAACCAAAAATTTACATGGTTTTTCCATCACACATTTCTTAGTTTTGAGTTGGGTTAAGACTAACCTATGTCTCTTTATAACTGATGGAAATGCCAGCTGAACTTGTTATTTATCAGATTTTTCTGGATGTAGATAAAAACAGTTGTCCTGTTTTCAGAACAGGAAAGCTAGAAACAGTATCATAACCATCAGACTCCGTGTACTGTAGAGTCTCCATTGTCAAGACTTGTCTCTCCATGACAAACCTAAACATGCTATTGCTAGTAGATGGGATAATAGCACTGCTGTTATGCGTTTTCTTGTAAGACTTTTACTGTCTCTTCTATTCCAAGCAGTTAAGAGCTAGTTTGGAAACCTGTGATCAGACTCAGTTCTCAGTTAATGCAAGTCACCTTACATTCATGAAAATGAATGAAGCTAACTCTCTGTACACAATTAAACATTTGACCCCTAAAGAGCACAGCTGAAGAGCTGAATTAAATCACTTGTAAATGAGCTAAAACAGATGTTCACATACAGTTCTGCAAAGAGCTGTCAAAGAGCTGTCCACAGCCTCCCTTAAAGTGGCATATGGCCTGACTAGGATAGGATAGGATAGGATAGGATAGGATAGGATAGGATAGGATAGGATAGGATAGAAATGCTGAATTACAGCATCTCCTTTTGAGAGGTGTTTTATGCTCACTGACTTATTCCCAAGTGGGAAGACATTTACCACATACCTTCACATACTATGCCTGATAGACACTTCCCTATGTCTCCGTTAAAATTCTAATGTTCAACAGAAAGATATGTAAAACATTTTTGTGTTCTTTGATAGCTTTAAACATTTTATTTTCTTTTCTTTACATTATTTCTCTCTTAATAGATATTATGTGATTTACTTTTGTTTTGCAAGACTTTAGCAGAACTTCTGGATAAATTATGGTGTGTAGGTACAATGGCTCAAAATTCACTCTTCCATAGAATAAGCTTAGAGGAGGGATGTGGGATTTAAGACCTGCTCTTAATCCAGTGCTGAATTTCCCATTGATCAAATATTAACTGAAACTATTTCACTGTGCACAAACCATAGTTTTTCTCAAAATAATGATGCACAACTGTACCTGCCCATTGATCAGGGGGAACAAGTAAAATGCATTTCAAATCAAAACACTTGAAAACCTCACATGTGTAAGTATGGCATAAGTTAGACACTAATATTTTATTACTACAGTCTTTTGCATTGCCTCTCATCATTCTCCTTTGCAACTCTCACCCTCCATTTGCTCTATTATGGCTGTGAATTGTCTAGCGTGGGAGCTGGGTCTTTGTTCTGTTCTTAGCAGGTAGATCATATCAATAAATTGTGAGGTAGAATTTCACATTGTTCCCACTGCTGTCAATGGGCATTTTACATTGAACTCTGCATGAGAAGAGTATGAGTCATGTAGTACATTTCTGAAAACTCTCAACCCTCCACGCATGAGGGGTAGTAAGTCCAGTTTAGATTGTTCCTTTTCCCTGTCCTGTTCACTTTAATTGCTTTCAGCAGATGGAAAAAGAAGCTTAACCTAGTTTGCAGTGGACATTAGATTTCTCATTTTAGGTAACAGTGCTTTTGCAAACTATTCCTGTTACTCAAGTTAATTAAGCTGATTCTACACTAGTACACATTCTTGTGCTCTTCTGAGAAAGCTGTGAGGTCTGGTGATCTCAGCAAGTCTTAGATGTAAAAGGTCAAAGCTCTCATGCAGGAGAGGAATTGATTCAATGAAAAACCATGACTAAACCATCTCATCCTCCTGTGTCACAGCCAGCTCCCCTGTGAGTCTGGGGAGAAATGTTACGAAGCATGACTTTGTATTAGACCATCTGATTCAAACACAGTGTTTGAGATTTCCAAAGCTAATGAGGGAAATCCCCTCACTGAGTTTGAAAACCTCAAACACTTTTTAAAAATCTATTTACATTTTATATCTGGAAAGCATAGAGTACTTTGTGGATTGTTCATTGCATGCAGTGTTCATTACGAGTACAGGAATTTCATGTTCACTATGAAATACTTGTTTCATATACTGCCTTGTCCTTTCATAGTGCCCTTGCAAAAATGTCATTGTCAATGTGTTTTAATCATTATTAGAAACCAGCATGTGAAAGCATAGTTAAACAGCACTTGAATCTTTAAAGGTGACCTTCAAGGCATTTTGCATATATTGTGTTGGAGTAGACAAATCAGGGACATCTTCACTTTCAACTCATTTCAGCTTTCCCCAGTTGTTCTGCAATTATTTACCAGGAGGACATTGGCAGTGCTGATTCTGCCCCAGAAGCTGTGCTTTATACACCTGCTTATTCATAAAATATTCATCTGGCTCTCCAGGCAGACAAAATATAAAAGTATTGGCTTAAGCTGCAAAGCCACGTTCTTCCCTTCAAATTCAGATTCAAGGCAGGCAAAGCCTGTGAATAATGGACACTCTCCGAGGGCATAACTCTGCTTACAATGGAGGGAGTGTGAATCAGCAAAGGGCAGGCACCCACTTATGTTTGAGACTGATTTACACAAGCCCATAAATTGTCCAAATGAGGAAAGCTAGAAGTGGAAGTCAGGAATGCCACATGTGCCATGACACATGGAGCAGTACTTAAAGATCATCTTACAGAATGACTCTAAGTATCAGCACAGCTATCCAGAATAGGAAACTGAGTCAATTAGGGCCACTGAAGTCATGCTTACAAACACTGCAAATTACTCACCGTCATACTCTGGTGATTATGGAGCTACTGAACTAGGTTATTAGCAAGGTTTTCTGACTTAATCCTTCATGTACAAAGTAATATGTTTGCCTATTGTGAGCTCAGCCTCCCAGTCTTGGGGCAGCAATTAATGCTGCCTCTTCCAGAAACATTCAGTGGAGGTCAAAGCCCTGGGGGAGGCTTCTGAAAATTCCCTCTGCCTGGACACTGCTGCCACCAACAGTTTAAGAGACAACTGATTATAAAACCATATTTTTTTACAGCTGCTCTTGAAGTTCTTACAACTCTTGATCATTTTTCTGAGCACAGTAATTGCTTCTCCCAACAGAATGCCATGGCATTCGGGCTTTTCACACAGGCAACAGGCACACAAGAGTAACTTACCCTGACTGTGCTGCTGACTGTGGGATGCTAGTCGATTTTAGCACCTCAATGCAAATTATGTCGCATTTACAGAGCCAACTATGAAAACTTCTTGCCTAAGTTGCCATCATATCAATGAGGGAAATAATAGATTAATAAAATAGGAAGTGTAACCATATTTAACATAGATTCATGTGTATTGTAGATGGGAATTTATCTGTAATACCAGTAAAATTTCAAAGCAAATGCAGAGGTTTGGCTACTTGAATTCCAGTAAAATTTTTTGATTTTGTGCCACTAGAGCCTTGCTAAACTTTCCAAGACTTTCTCTGTTTTCCTTAAAAGCTTTATAAGAAACAGTGTGCAATCTGTTCTCTGGGATATTTCAGTCCCCACAAGGAAATAGTGAAATTTAAAAAACCTATTTGTATTCATCAGAGAATGAGCACCTTGCACAAGCTACTACTCATGGGTCACTGTTTGATACAAATACAGGGACCCTCAGCTGTGGGCCATAATACACAAGGAAGTTGGGAGGAATATTTCTTCCTGAAGACCACACTATAGGAAAAGGTTGCACAAGGCAGAGTGTTCAGGCTCTCAAGAGAAGTTGTAAGGCCATGCAGGCCGGTGCCTAGATGATGTAATTTTACACATTAAGTTGCATCCTATTTATTTTTCTTATTTCCCATTTTATTGGAGTAAAAATAAACCTAAAGATGATCTATTGCAGATTTGCAAGTACAAAAACTCCATCTTGCAGTTATTTGTTATTTGTCACTGCATTTGGGCTTCTGTTTTACTTCTCTGAAGTGCTGGAAAATAATCTGAAGATGACACAAATCTGTGAAGCATCTTAATAACTGTCATGTTTTACAACATTTTTCCTGTGTTGCCTCAACCTTAATTTTGGTGGTATTATTACTATTATTGTTGTAAAAGGTTTTAAATATGGATCCTTTGGGAGATATTTTGAAATTAAGAAATACAGAAATGCACAAGACAATGTAAAATTTCTTAATAATGAAAAATTGTAGATGTTGTGCATTGTGATCTATCATCTTACCAGTAAGGCTTTTTAGTTACTTTGCCTTCTATAGATTTGATCTTCAAGCCTATAAAATATTTGTGTAATATATATTTAATTTACCTGTGCCTCAACTTTCTAGTCTAAAACATACGTGATGTGCCTTGTGAATTCAATTAGATTTACAACTGAACCAGATTCTTGCTCTCACTACATGAGCATAAATCTACTAACTGCGGGTTGAGAGTCTGTCCTTCTGAGGTTTTTTAAACTGTGTTGATTTTTTTAATAAACAAACAAAAAACTGTCAGATACCAGGTTTATTCTTGCAGGACACTCAGTGTCATTTAAAAATATTTTGCATTAATCATTTACCCTTCTGCCAGAGACAGGCAAAACCCTGTCTTAATCTATTACCCTTTGTTATTTACCCTATATCATGCTTTGCACAGAAGAAATAGAGATGGGGCTGGAAATAAGACGATTATTCATCTTCCTCCTGGAAGCAATCAGTAAGACTGTTTTCCTTAAATAAAGTGAAAAAGGCCTGCTAAAATGCTACGTGGAAAAGAGATTGTGACTTTTGTTTTCCACTGCATGTTTTTAAACTGAATATAAACCAGTGATTTCAAAAAAAAAGCATTCAAGGAGTAAAAAAACCCACAGGACCTAATCCATACTGCTGTGTTTAAAGAAAACTTATTCAATGGTATGGGTTAGTCAAACATATGATGTGTGTAAGCAGTACAAGGAGTTCCACATACGCTTTGCTTCGGAGTCTGCAGACCCCACAGTGGTAGCCCACTGCACCTATAATGATGCACAGCAGTGGTTCTAGCTCAAAGAACTCACAAAGCATCAGAGTTGGATCTGGCTGCTGAAAAGGCATTCTTGAGATAAAGGAAATGGAAAGACAACTGAAAAGCAGCATGGAATTTACTTAATATTGATGGGGAAAAAATACCCAAGAACACAAATTCCTTATTTTTGCTTGTATTTCTAACCAGGACCACTCATATTTTTTCACAGAAGATGAAGACCCAGGATTTAACTATATAATTTAGATTTATGCTAATTTAATGTGACATTTGAGAATTTTTATCACATTTTCCTGCAAAACTACACATACCTGTTCATTAAGACTATTACTCAAATGATATAATACCATGTCTGTACTAAATGAAAATGTTTCTTTTTCTGATTACCTATCAGAGTTATGTATCAGCATTACGATCCTCATTTGTGGGAAATCAATTTACACAAGAAATTTCTTGTTTCATATGAGAGGGTTGGACTTGATGATCTCAGAGGTCTTTTCCAACCCAGTTGATTCTATGATTCTATGTAAGAGATAAATCTTTCATGCTCCAGGAAGCTCTCTGTTAATTAGTAAAAGCAATTCTGCCAGTATTCTTTGTGTTATGGGGCCAGAGGTTGACTTTGACTGGACACCAGGTGCCCACCAAAGCCACCGTGACACTCCCCTCGTCAGCTGGACAGAGGAGAGAAAATATAATGAAAGGCTCATGAGTTGAAATCAGGATAGGGAGAGATCACTGACAAGTTACCATCACAGGCAAAACAGACTTGACTTGGGGAAATTAGCTTAATTTATTAGTAATCAAATCAGAATCAGATAACAAGAAAGAGAACTAAATCATAAAACACCTTTCCCCGTGCCACTCTTCTTTCTGAGTTCAACTTCATTCCAAATTTCTCTACCTCCTCCCCAGCAGCGAAAGGGCTTGGCTTTAGTGGCAAGCCCTTTAGTGGCAGGTCTTTCTTAGAGCTGGTGGATGTTGGCTCCATTGGACATAGGGGAAGCTTCTAGCATTTTCTAACAGAAGCCACTCATGTAGCCCCCCATACCAAAACCTGGCCATGCAAACCCAAGAGCTACTGGCTCAATATTTCCCAGATGAAATGCCACTTGAATATATTTATTTAAAAGAAGGTAGCTAAAATTTTCAAATTAACAATGAAAGAATGTTTTGATGAACAGAGAGTAAAGAACCGTTCTTTAAACCAGTGAGTGTAACCTGATGTTTTGGGGAATTTGTCTGTTAGGTAATGTAAATAACCCCAATCCTTGTTATGAAGTTGCTCTGTCATTAAACACTTCAATATATTGCTAGCTATCAGAAGATTTTCCAACACTTCTCCCCACCCTTTCGGAAAAAGTTACAGTACGAACAAAAATGTCATTAGCAAGTGGATGAACAGTGC
This sequence comes from Neopelma chrysocephalum, assembly GCF_003984885.1. Taxonomy (NCBI): domain Eukaryota; kingdom Metazoa; phylum Chordata; class Aves; order Passeriformes; family Pipridae; genus Neopelma; species Neopelma chrysocephalum. The sequence continues at coordinate 5,638,799 of NW_020897704.1, forward strand.
TTGAACTAAAGAGAATACCCAATGGAAAACCTGTGTGTCTCTGGGGAAGTACACACACAAAAAACAGGAAAATCCCCAAACCAAAGAGCAGAGAAACTGTCTTTTGTAGCAGAGGGGTTCTTTTTACTGAGAGTGCAGTACAACAAAGTGAAGGAAAGACCATAAAAGAGAAAAGGATTCAGGAAAAAAAATCTTCCAGTACAACAAAGGTATGAAGGAAAATGTTTGGACCCCAAATCATCCTGTCACAGCTACACTAAGGAAATAGCAGAGGAAACAACCTTCAGAGGTTGCTGTACTCTTTGGTTGTATCTCTCCAGTAGAGTAAACAGCTTAAAAGAATATTCCCAAGCATTTGAACTTGCTCCTCTGCCTCTTGCTATGCTGCCAGTATGGGATGGGACTTCTACGAAACAGTAGGCTGCCCTGGCATCGGGGTGGCCTTTCCAGCAGTTGGTTTGGATGGGGAAGTTTATTGTCCATGTTATACATTGTTATATATTCTGTTTACTTCATAGCTTTGAGTCACATTGTCTGCAGAGTCTAAGAACAACACCAGAATTTATCATTTTGTTGATATACATGTAGTCTTTCTGTTTGTGGGTCCTCAGTGCTGTCCCAAGCTCCCTACTATGCTGTTATAAGGAAGCACGCTTATTTAACATGTCATACCAGTGGCATGGAAAATGTTCACTAGCAAGTTCCTCTCATAAGCAGACTGGTCTTTGCCTCATTTTCAATAACAACTTAATAGTATTAATAAAAACACAAGGTAAATCAGAAAGATGTGCTCCCACTTGTCTCTTTATCAAGGAGTTGTCTCGCTTGCCCCCAGTGAGGGTGGCCTTGCAAAGCATTCAGTGAAAGAGATGATGCACAGATCTATTTGCATCCTGGAATAGATGGATGCTGCTGGAAATGAAGGGTAACATATGGTCAATGAGCAGTCAGTCTATATCTTAACAGGTTGGAGACTGTGTTTTAATAACCCACTTTGATCTGTTTCATTCTATGTGATTGTTTTGTTTATCAAGACTCTCAAGATCCATGGTACTTTTCAACACATTAAGAAATAAGTGGCTTCCAGTAGAATTACCAAAATGGTCATGTCTATCTAAATATGCAAGAAAGTTAACCTTGGCATCCCAGCATAACACGGTCCCTCTGTCCAGCTTTAGGAATAATGTGTTCTTGATACTTTATTGGAAATGCACCCCTCCACCCTCCAACATCACAGTAAACTCTGCTTATGGTTCTGTGCTGAGCTTCCAAAGGTGGTGGGCAATTGTGCCACCTCCCACTGTCCCAATGTAGCTTAGGAACCTGCTGGTCTCCTACTTCCTCCCTACTGCTTCTTCAACATAAGTCACAGATTCTGCAAGGGGAATTTTTCTGGTGGCTCTCTGGCAGTGTTCTTCTTATCTTTTTGTCTGTACTTGGAAATGTTGCCTTTCATACACGAAGATTTTGCAATTCCTGTTATTTGCCTTAGATCCCCAAATATATGCAAGTTTCCTTGGATGAGCCAAATCAGTTAATAATGTTCAGGTGGTAAATAGCTTCCGAAATGCCCTCAAGTCTTAGATCTTTCTTGCAGCAACTTTTCTCTGCCTTACCAGGCAACTCCTCCTCCATAATTTTCATCATTTCTGCAGGCCCAAGGCATGACTTAAATTTGATGGCATGGCTCACCACCAGAATGGATATTGTTTTGCTTAGTGGCCCTTTGAAATCCAAGCTAGTGTCATGCCCTTTGACACAGGTACTACCAGAAACTGGAGGAACTCAGACCCATGAATGTGGCAGACGTAAGGGAACAGTCAGAATGACACACTAGGAAGGAGATTGTCCATTTCCCACAATTTCCCCCATGTTTTATGCTCTAAATTCCTCATTTGTGCCACATGGAAAAATTAAAAACTCCACCCACTGCAACTGTGGTGTGAACTGCATTTCTTGTGATGTATTACCTCCACATCCCATAGCGCATTGCATCAAAAGGTTACAAAAAACCTATGTGGTCTTTTACCAACAGTAGTGCAAATAGTGAGGGCATGCAGTGCTGGTACAGATGCTTTGACCTGTGGTGCTCTTGCAACTCAATTTTGTCATCACAAGTGATGAATCAGCAGAAGTATGGGTGCCGAATTCTGTAACACAGAGGAAGCTCGAGTTAATTAAATCCAGTTCTCATAATACAAATTAGCTGGGAAATAATGACAGATATAATCTTTTAAATATTATTCTGAATCACACCCCAAAATTGACAGCAATTAATTTTAAGGAGACAAACATTTTGTACCTTTGGGAATATTTGCAGTGGAGATAATGCAATGCTCTTCATTTAATATTGGTTTCTCAAAGCCCATAGCCTGTTGTCCAGATGACTAAATCATAAATGCATGCTCAAAACTCTATTTTAGACTTGACTTGGCTGTCTCTGTACACACTGTATCTGTCATGTTTAGCTCCTGCTAATGTTTTTCTATCAATATAAGTGATTCATCCTCTGAATCACTTCAGATTTTCTCTCAGAGCTCTTTTAAGAGGCATTTTAATACTGTTATTCTGAATTTCAGCTCTCCATAAACTGAAAAGTCTGAATTCAATGGTAAGACTTATCAGTAACTGGAACAGGCTCCAAATATCACGCTGTAAATCAGCTTTCCAGCACACCCGTTTTTACTGTTTTCTCCTCCCTCTGTGACTTTATATCTTTGCTTGTCCTGCCCGGTATGCCATATTCATAAGACTTTGGGGTCTTATGGTGAAGTGCTCTATTTAGTGAATCTGCAAAATACTATTGATGCCCAGTTTAGCACAGATACTTGCAATAAGTCTGAAGGTTGAAGCATCCCACCACAGCTAGACTAGGCATCTTCATGTTCTTTGAAAATACTTCCCAGAAACATGAAAATACAAAAGTTTACCAGTTGAATACAAACTGAGGCCCTTGTCATGCAGCACTGTCATCTGAATTTGAACTTATATTTTAAGTTCAACTCTGATTCCTGTGTCTTCATTCACCAGCCTTGATCTCTAACTAACTTTTTTCCAAAAGACTGGACATTCATCCAGTGCTGTTCATAAGAGAGACCCTTAGCATGGAAGAGCAAGATGAAATATTTGACAGAATGCATTTTTATAAAAATATGCATTTTTCCTATAGTCATATAATCAAATAAATTTATTTATTTCAATAATATTTTTCAATCTGAACAGAAAAACATATAATATTGCAAAGTCAGTAGTAGTAGTAATATTAAAGTTAGTACTTAGTATAGCAACAGCTTGTGGGTTTTTTGGTTTCCAGGCTGGAACAGTAATGCTTTTAGAACACCAGAATTTCCTTTAGGATTAAAAATGCTTATTTTCAGCTAGTTCTACATAACAAAATCTTGGTGGAACAAACCATCTTACGGAAGCACCTTTGTTTTATGCAATACATGCAAGAAGTCTTACCTAAGGCAACAGTCCATGACATAAATGTGGAGATGTTCAGAAATACAAGGCTGCAGCCAAAGAAAGTTACAGTTTCCAGGATGGTTGTGCCCATATGGATTATGTTCAAAGGCCTACCAGGATCAAGGAGTGCTGCAAGTGGCAACCTGCAGCTGTCAGGGTTACTGCTCCTTGTACGCAACTAGAAGGCCACAGAGCAGCTGGAGGAAGTCAGTGTGGCACACAGCTTGACCCACATCAGTCCTTCCTACTCCTCTTTGTCTCTGCCATGTCTGTGAGGTATCTTTTCAAATCACCAGCTACTCAGACCTCAGCAAGGAACAAGCAGAAAGAGCTCACCAGCTGGTAATGCTCTTTATCCCATCTGTAAATCTCTCAGTTCTAAATTTCAGTTTCTGCAAGCTTTACACGGCACATGCTAAGAGGTTTCTCTGTGCCTTCCATCACTCTAAATTAACAGTGATAATAATAATGCTTAACCTTTGTAGAGTTCTTTCTATCTTCACAATGCTTAACTAACATTAACTAATCACATTACAATGGCTGGACTGCTTATCATTCCTACTTTTTACAGTGGCACGAATAATCTGATAATTATTTCTTTAGAGGATATAAACAGCTTGTCCACTCTCCTGTCATTTTCTATTTTGCTTAAGCTATAAATATCTGATATGAACTGAAGAAATGGCAAAGTTTGTCAAGCTCGACCTAAACTAAAGGGGATAATTAGGTTAATATGATAGATCTGAGAATGAATGTAAGCAAACTCCATGCATTTTCTTTTACTGTATTTCTATATCTATATCTGTAGTTATGGGGATCTGCTATGGATTATATTGCTCGAGAATTAAAATGTGTGAACTAGTTTGTCTGGAATCTGTTCATATTGATTATTTAAAAGCATTCTGAATTTATTGTTTCAAACATTAAGTACTGGCATGCTATGCCAATACCATACTGTTGTAGTGTATATGTGATAATAAGCAGAGACTGTGGTTTAAGCAGCTTACAGTTCAGTACTCAAATTCTGTTTTATTGTTTAGAAGCACCAGACTGTGTCTTTCCCACACCCTCCTCAATAAATTTGTAATTTCTTGTCTCAGATATTCAGCAGAAGTTTCAGGAAATAAGAATTGCAAACTTCCCACATATCCAAGGTTAACAATTTATGTGAAATGATCACTGTAGAAAAGAAATTAATTTCTACATTAGGGAGTGAAATTATTTCTTTGACAAAAGACTGTTTTTCTGTGCTCTCCTTTTCCTGTGGAATAGCACTATTGCACTATCTCATGAGGTCTACCATGGTTTGGACCATGATTGCTTGCTAGTCATATTGAGAATCTCAGCTGCATATAATGCAAACTCTTTGCATTGATGGTGCAATTTCTTTGGGATTCTGACCCTTGATTTCTATTTTAAGACCTAATTGCTTAGAGCTTGCATCTATGAGCCTCTGTACTTTACACTCCTTTATTATCAGTCCCCAGCCTTATCCAAGATAAGACAAACTATGCTAAATCCTTATTGACATCTGACACAGAAGCAGTTATCTTTGCCCCAGTCACTAAGAGATGAGCAGATCCCTTCATTATTCCTTTATTAATACAGTTTTGCGTGCATGGTGCTTTACAAGGAAAAGATGAGTCACTGTTCCAAGAGATCTCACCCTACAAATTAGATTTGGCACGTGGAATGACGACAATAAAATGACTGAGGAAGGAATTCATTGTAATATATAAATTTATTGCAAGATTTTGTGACAAATTCCCTTTATGTTTGTATCTTTTTTGTCCAACATATACAACTCTAAACCAAAAGCTATGGGGCTATGGCTAAAATGGGAATAGACCTATTCCTCTTACAAGTTCATCTCTTCTGTACTGCAGAGAGGACAGCACTTGTTCTGAAGAAGATCGTGCAGGAGTTTGACAATAAAATTTTTCTTAACCACCAAAAGAGATGTTAAAATGAATGAATAATGACTCAACTCAGCAGGCACTGAACTTCCACCTTAATCCCAGACTTAGTGGGAGAAGAATAACAGTAATGCTATCAGGTGTGAAGGAAACATCTTTTACAAAATTACATGTACTCGAAAAATACAAGTGAACATTTTTCTTGCTTCAGTCCGTGAAAGAGCATCCTCCCTCTGCCCTCCACCAGGGCACAGGGATCTGACAGAAAACCTATTCCATCACTGAGGGTGCTCCCCGCGGATGCTCCCCTCAACCACCCCAGTACCTCAGCACCATCTACCGGCACAAACACTACCAGCAGGAGTCAGGACAAGGAAAGACCATTTTTACTTTGAAAGGCAAATCTAACAATTATTTACTGGGGGAAATGGCAGTTTTGGCTGTCCTACTGTATACTGTTAATATCTTGTACATCTGCATATATAGACTACAGAAAGCACTCATTTTCCTAGGTATTCCTTGTCATGATAAAGTAAGATGTACTTTAATCCTTCCAGCCAAACTAGTACAAAGCAGAGTATTTCAGTGCCTGTCACCTGAGTGGTCACACAGCACACCATGGGGATGTTTGGTTGCAAAGAAGCGAGAAGGTACCTAACCCGTCACCGTGAGGGTCAGGAGGAAGCCACTGCCTGGGAACATCTGGAGGCTGGGAGCACCGTGAACACATACACTGCACAGGCAGGTAAAGGAGAGAGAGGTGTTTAGTTATGAGAAAAAGGAAGATAAGGTGACATCAAAAGGAATCACCAACACTCTTGCACAGTTTCTGTCTTGTTTTGTGGTAATGGACATCCACTTTGCAAGTCCTGCACCTCTCGGCAGAGCCATGAAGGAGCTCCTAATGCAGAGGTAGTGGGCTCTCAGGGATGCAAAGCGGGATGGCAGCCGAGTGGCTCCAGCAGCGCATCACGGCTGCCTGCTCCATTTCCTCGGGCATTTCTGGAAAGAATTCAGACTGGCACAAGGCATGGCTGAACTGTAACTAAGAGCAGCGTGTTTGTCTATCTGGAAGGGTTTCTATATACGAGGCAGCCCCATATGAAGCGCGGTGTTTCCCTGGGAGCAACTCCTGCTGGTTTTCCGCGGTGTTCACAGGAACCCGAGTATGACGGTGGCAAACAAAGGGATGACTGTGGCTGTGTCGGGAAAGCCGGCTGCTCCCGGCCTGGAGCAGCTACCGCTAATTGGCCCTGGGCTTATTTTGTGTTCTTATATTGCCACCCTCTGACAGCCCGGTGGATTAAATCACTGCCCTTCGACCGACGGCTGAGGTTTGAGCCTGAATACAACACGGTGGAAACACACCGTTACTGCCACGGGTTGCCTGAAATTTAGTATCTTTCAGGTTCTTTAGTACGTCTTCCTGGATATTTCTCATCTATTGCTGTAAAAGAAAGATTTGTCTAAAAGCTGGTTTGGGAATTGTATAGCAGAGAAAGAATTCAAATCAGTTCAAAAACCTAAATCAGACTCTGTGGGTGTCCCAGAGGAATCAGAGATGAGAAATGGTGTTATCCTGTCTGTGCTAGAGAAACTAAGTCATTGGCTATACATGTGTCACACTTTAACCCCAGTCAGCAATGAAACACCTCACAGCTACTTGCTCTTTTCTCCTGTGTGGGATGGGAGAGAGAATCCGAAGAGTAAAACGCGAGAGAACTTGTGGGTTGAGATAAAGACAACTTAACAGGTAAAGCAAAACAAGGAATTCAATCACCACTTCCCATGGGCGAGAAAGTGTTCACCTATCCCCAGGAAAGCAGGGCTCCATCGTGCATAACAGTGACTTGGGAAGACAAACGCCATCACTCTGAATGTCCTCCCCCTTCCTTCTTCTTCTCTCAGCTGTACAGAGCCTGATGCCATATGTTATGGAATATCCCTTAGGTCATTTGAGGTCAGCTGTCCTGGCTATGTCCTCTCCCAAATTCTTGTGCACCCCCAGTCTGGTGGGGCAATAATCACTGCTGGGACAATGTGAGAAGCAGAAAAGGCTTTGACTATGTAAGCACTGCTAAGCAATAGCAAAAACATCCCTGTGTTATCAACTCTGTTTTCAGCACAAATCCAAAACACAACCTGATACTAGCTCCTACAAAGAAAATTAATTCTACCCCAGCCAAAACCACCACAACAGAGTAAGAGCAGAATTTATTGAGGATTCACAGAAGCAGGAATACCAAAATTTTAAGATAAAACCAGCCAAGTACATTGTATGCAGACACTGTGAATATTAATCCATTTACAAGAATAGCAGCCTCTGCTGCATGATCACATTGAAACTGTCTGTTTTCCACATATTGGGGGATATATTTTGTTTTCCGGACCTACCTTCCCACCAAGAGCTTGTCTGAAAATTTAACATTTTTATCTATGTGAATGTCAAATTATACAACAACTAAAGGGCACAAAATGCAGGGCATAAAGTGAACACTTATATCTGCTCATATAAAATGGGAAAGGTAATTTTACATAATGATTACCTGAAGCCAGAATTGCTTACATCTGAGAGACCACCGCATGAACAACCGAAAAGCAAAAACCTACATACATGTTTTTGGAATACAGAGGATTATGTATGCTGTGCATGTGGCGTCTTACTTGATACCTTCTTTAAAGCATCTTGTTAGTAGAAGAGAGGTGGGGACAAACTGAAAAGAGCACAGTAGAGGTTTACCAAGGCAGTTATAGGGACAGTGCATGGTGTACAATGAGAATTGAAGGAACTGGTGGGACAATGCCCCACACAATCTGGTCTAGTTTTGACATTAGCCCTTCTGTATTTCAGAGTTAGACCAGACAACTTCCAGAAGTCCTTGCCAACTTGCATTTTTCTGTAACTATGGCATACTTTCATGGGCATATGGACCATGTTCCTCCACTCTGTACATCTCGGGTTTGCTTCACAGCTAATGTCCCTTCTCCCCTCAGACAATAGTGGTGCTGCCAGGCAAGTCAGCATCAGGGGAAAAGAGAAGCTTAAAACCTTCCAAAAAAACCCAATCACTGCAAATATGGAGTGTTGGTCTTAGGACAGAGGGCTCCTTGCTACTTTTTCTGTCAGGTTGCTTTATCAAAACGCAAAGTTTAAAGTGTAGAATGTCCTTCAGTCTAGAAAAGAAAAATATGCAGCTTTTTTAACCGTCACAGAAAAAGCCTAGAGAAAAAATGTCTTTCAAAAAGGGACATTTTTAATAATCTATTCCTTATCAAGATAGGAGACTAAGACATACAAAATATGCTACATATTACAACTTTCACTTCTCTCACGTATGTCACTTTAACTTCGACTAAATAAGATGGTGAATTTTGGCATAGTACCTCTAGTGGGTACAATTCAGAAATAAATATTCTCCCAAGTAACTGCTGGGGTTTGGCATTTGTTAGTTGTTAGTTTGTGAGGTTTTCTTTGGTTGGTTGCTTTTTTCTTTAATTACTCCTCTTCTGTGTCTTTATTGTATCTTTGAAAAGCACACCTGAAACATCAAAAAAACAGTCCTAGACAGAGTTTACATGAAACTTGATCATGAATGAATGGAAACCCTTAAAAAAAGATAAGTATAGAATATGATTGTAAGACTCAAATTCTAGGAAGTGGCACAGTCCAGTAGTAAAAAAATCAATAAATGCAACTGCTAAAAATAGATTGGTTTTCTTTGTTTATAAGAACAGGTGTTTCTGTTTATTCAAGGGAATAATGACTAGATTTTTTACACAATGTTTGTTACCACAGTATTTAACTGGAGCTGAGAAAATCCTCAATCACATTTCCATTTATTTACCCATCAAACATTATACTTCTTCCTAAAAATTTTTGTATACCTGAAAGCTTTTTAGTCATATTGTCAGAAAAAGCAAATGCTGAGACACTGAAATTAGAATCAATTCTATAGCAAAATAAGAAAAATTTTGGCTGAAATGGGAAATAAATTTTACATCTTGAAACATTTTGTAAAGGAATAAAATAACCCTTCTAATGAAGAAATATCAATGAATGAGGAAAAGTCAAGTAAATAAAAAAATAATTAAAGGTAAACATACACAAAATTTTGAGGAATAATTTTAAAGAAAGATGAAAAAACTATTTGAAAATAATTCAGAATTAGAAAATATTAGTATGACTGTTCTTAGTGACTGTCTTAAGCATTAGAATATGAAATATTCACTCACATGTCATATATAAGATGCTTATCTTGACTTCAGTATTAGCCTTGATTGTAGCTAAAACTCAGCATCTGATTTTGTCTTCTATAGCTGAACAATGACATTCTTTTCTGTTTCTCAATTTGAAATAAACCTATATTTATGAGAATAAGCACATCTGTCAACACAGAAGACTGTACAAAGAATCTGATTTGGTAAACAAGGCTGATGGAAACCCAAGTGAGACTAGAGAGCATTATGCTGAATAGATAATAATGAATTAAGAATCTTCTCTCTCTTGGATTTTTTACAGTTGACAAGACATAAGAAGAGAGGATACAAGAAGTGACTTAGCTTCTTCTCCTTTAAGAGAAGACAACAATGAAGAAGTAAAGCATGGGAAAACATGGGGAGCTGGGAGGAAGTTGTTGTTTTGCTTTGGTTCTGTTTCTGACTATCCAAATCCATTTTAATTGGGAATACATTAAATTAATTTTCCCCAGTTTGACTTCATTTTGCCCATGATGATAGCTGGAAAATACTCCTCCTGTCCTTACCTTGACCTATGAGATTTTCTTCCTATTTTCTCCTCTTGTGCCATTGCAGAGGCAAATAAGAGAGAAGATGAGCGGATGTCTGACCACCATTTAAGGTCACCCCATTGCAATCTCAGAGGATGGTAGTGTCATACAAGAATAGTAAGCAATAAAATAAACTGGCCTAATCAGGACTGCAGAGCCACTGACACACGTATTCAATTTCTTCTGAGATTCGTCTTCAGTGATAAAGGAATAACTTCTAAGTATAATAAATATAGCGTTCTGGAGACGTGAGGAGAAAAGAAAAAGGCTTTCAGATAAATAGCAAAGCGATACTCATAACCAGAACAGAAAAATAAAAAGTTGCATATCCAATGTGATTATTGAAATTATTGCTTTCTGACATCCTGTGATTTTTGCTTCATAGATTTAATAATGTATTGACTAGAAAAGCAAGAACTATATTTACATTGTTTCATCATGGAAAAGAAATGTATTTTCTTGGCTTTGTGAAACTTAGTTGTCCAATTTTGTTGTCTTTCTTAAGAAAAACTCTGGTCCAGAAAGCACTCATCATGGCAAAAATCAGTCCAAATTTCTCTTGCTTTGGAAAGCTATGAGCACAAGAAAGAGGGAGGTAACAGTGGAAACTGTTTTGCAACTGTAACTACAGTGGCCTAAATGAATGCCTGCTCTTATGTGCAGAGATGTCCCAGATGAATACTTCTGCTTTAGAAAGTATCATTGTGCTCAAATCCCAGGCAGCTGAACAAAATGTCCTCGGTGTTTTTGCGGCAGGCAGTGCATAGTCTCTGTGTTGTTCTGAAATGGGAGGGAGTAGGTGTACACCAGGGTGCTCACATGGTTTCCTGTTTGGGGAAGCATTTGTCTGATGTTCATTTTAACATTCTGCTTAGGGTAATTTTTCTCCTAAATTCTCCAAAGCACATAATTAAGGAAGAGTGTTAAATGGTTAATTTAATTAAGGTAAAAACTTTTTCTAAATTGTGTGCCAGCTACCAAAAAACATTTAGAAAAATTTGAGTTTTATCCTTAATTTCCGGAGTGGGCATTATTCCAGCCACGGAATCAAGAGGTAGAAAAACCTGCTTAGAAAACCTTATCAAGTCAATACACATTCTTCTTCCACCACATCAATGTCTCCCAGATGCCTTGAAGCACCAGCTTTAGCAGCTTCCAACCTAGCCCCCAAAACTGGCAAGCTTTTGAAGATGTTAGGAGAAGGAGCACTGTAATAGAATCTATAGTAGTCTACCCAGGGCTAGAGAATCCCACCACATTATGCCTTACATGAGTACAAGACGAAGGTCTTGTTCTACAAAAGCTACAATCCAAGAATTACAAGAGCAAAATTATTTCCCTCAAAGGGCTTAACTGAAATAGAAAGCTAAAAAACTGGAAGGGCAGACAAGTGTACTCTGTTTCTATGTTGTACATTATCTTAGGAAAGCATATGAATTATCCCCTCTAATGAGTGGAAGAGGTTCACAGCCTACAACTGTGACATGTGGATGTTTTCTGTAGGTACAGGTACATTGATCTCCATCCATCGAGTGCACTCTCAGAAAGTTCGCAGATGACACTAATTTTGGTGGGTAGGAGGGCTTTGCAGAGGGATTTGGACAGGCTGGATCAACAGGCCAAAGCCAACAGTATGAGGTACAACAAGACAAAGTGCCAAGTTCTGCACTTTGATAATAACAACCCCATGCAACGCTACAGACTGAGGAAAGAGTGGCTGGAAAGTGGCCCAGAGGAAAAGGATCTGGAAAAGCAGGTGCTGGTCATAGCCAGCTGAACATGAGCCAGCAGTGTGCCCAGGTGGCCAAGAAGGCCAATGGCATCCTGGTTTTTACCAAAAATAGTGTGGCCAGAAAGACCAAGGAAGTGATTGGCCCTCTGTACTTGGCACTGGTGAGGCCACACTTTGAGTACTGTGTCCCTTTTGGGTGCCTCAATCCAGGAGGTGCTGGAATAAGTCCAGCAAAGGGCTATGAAGCTGGTGAAGGGTCTAGAGCATGAATTATATGAGGAGCTGTTGAGGGAGCTAGGGTTGTTTAGTCTGGAGAAAAGGAGGCTCTGGGGAGACCTTATTGCTCTCAGCAACTATCTGAAAGGAGGTTGTAGCCAGGTGGGGGTTGGCTTCTTCTCCCAAGAATCAAGCAATAGGATAAGAGGAAATGGCCTCAAGCTGCATTAGGGGAGGCTCATGTCTGACATGAGGAAGAATTTCTTCATGGAAAGACTTGTCAAGCATTGTAATGGGCTACCCAGGGGGCTGGTGGAGTCACCATCCCTGCAGGTGTTCAAGAAATGACTGAACAGGGCACTCAGTGCTCTGGTCTAGTTGACAGGGTGGTGATTGGTCAAAGGTTGGTCTCTGTGATTCCATGATGCCACCTCTGTTTTTTCTCACCGTTACCAGTTGATGTATCCCATCCCAACTGAGCCCATGTCCAGTCTGGGGCAAGAGCTAGACACTGTCAGGTGCAAGTTTTGAATGGCACATCTGAATAGGAACATGCAGCAGCATGGGCAGTGGACCTCAAGAGCAAGAATGGTAGCACTGACCTCACATAACCTGAGCAGATCTTCACTTCTCTTGTCCTCTGCTGGATGACTCAGTGTGGCATTGGCATCAGCAATCCTCAGAGTTAACCAATAGCACACGAGGAAGGAGAGGGAGGATTCAGAAGTAAACAAGTATTTAGGCAATGGAGCCTTTTTAAAGTTCAAGATGCTTTGCTTACACTGTGTCTCAGTGGGAAAGGAGGACTCAGCTGAGATGTGAGACTTGGAGGAGATTAGACAGATAAAAGTTGAAAAAGGAATAGGAAAAATATGTCAAATCCAAGCAAATAGGACAAAGCAACAAACTGTCAGGCAGAAACAGAAGGCCAGCAATTATGAGGTTCAATAATGACAAATAAGTAGTCAAAAACTAGACACAAGAAAGAAAGCATTCACACAGACAGACTAAGTTCAATTCCCACTATTTCTTTCTTTCGTTCTTGTGTCCTTATTAATGGGTTTACAACTAAACCAGTGTTCTAAGAAAACCAGTGAGGAGTGTCAGGTCTCAGCTCACTCCAGATGGTTAGATTATAAAGTTTGTTCCAGGGTGGGAAGTGCGCAAACTCATTTCCCATGAAAATATGGCAACTCCACTCTGTGTGAAAATACTGGAAATCTATCTGAATGTACTATCTTTACCCCAGCATACTTTTCCATGACAGAGAGTAAATGAGCTCCACATTTTTAAGCTCTGCAGGTTCTTCTTATGGATACGCTTACTTTCAGGGTCAAAGATAGAATGGGAGAGAAAATATGTTTATTTCACTTACAATGTCAAAATATAATTCCTGTTACCTGTTCAAGTTTTAAATAGGGATTTGTGTGACCTATAAATTATATCTGTTTTGGACCCCAAATGGGCATTTTTAACCTTGGAAACTGCTGGCTAAAAGACTTGTGTTTCAACACCAGGTGGAACAATAACAAGCTCAAATACAACACACAGTTCAATCTGGAAATCAAATGAATGATACAGGTCACAGTATGGATGGAGAGCTATGAATATGTGCTCACTCACGTTAGAATTGCCTACAACAGCAAAATTGCAAGGCAAAGATAAAAGTATTTTTCCTACCAGTTGGTTTATATTGCAAAAAGTTCTAGAAAAAGTTTTTACAGAATATTGTTTGAAAACCAATTTCTTTTTTTGGCTGTATGCATACACTTCTTGAAGCAATCTTTATTAGTAAAGGGAAATATGTTATACCTCTCCCAGTATGGGGGGAAGTAGAGAAGTTAGTGCAAGAAGCAGCTGCCAGCCAGACCACCCCTAATATGCTGTAGAACCATTATTTTGCAGAACAAGTTCCCCTGCTGTTCAGAGCCAACACAGCAGACTTTACAGGCAAGACCAAGGGGAGGGTGCATATAGTTCTTGCACTGTCCATAAAGTGGTTGCAAAGCAATTCCTTTGGTAATTGGGGTGATGATGTTACTTAGAAAAATCAAAAGGAAATTTTAATTGGCAAAACAGCATTTAATCCAAAACACAACTAACAGCTTGTGCTATTTCTACCTTCTAGGTAACCTCCTTTTTTTTTTTCACTTTTTTCTTTCCTTTTTTTTTTTTTTAATACTTTCTGTCATCCCCAAATTTGTCCAGAAAGTCGGTGAGAAAAAAGTCATTCAGTGGAAGAGAGGTTCAGGTCTACAGTGCCAAACTCTCCTGAACAAAAGAAAAGGAAAGGGATTGAGTCATTCTCAATGGAAAAAACTGCAAACTTTGTGTCACTGTGGTATGTTCAATTTTTAAGGGTTTCTACGAGTATTCAAACAGTGCTCTTGTGTACTCCTAGTTAGAAACTCCGGTAACTGTCTTATACCCATAATTCACAATTGACAGTTCCATGTGTTTAAAAGTGAGACCAAGATGATTTAAACCAACACGGTTTATTGGGAACAAAAGGAAAACATGATAACACAGTGGCTCCAGGAAATAAGAACTAAATGACAGCGTGCAAGATTACCATTTTCTATCCTGGTTTCTCAGTCCCCTCCCCACGGCCAAGGTAGCTAACTGCTATCTTCCCCTCATTCATTGTCCAGACTGACAGGATTCCCTGTGATATAGATCATTTTACTGGGCTCCATGGATGATTTCAGATGAAGTGACACAAATTCAGTGATCCACCTGGTGGCTGCATCACAGCTGCTCTGCTCTGGACTGGTGGTGTTCTCATCCGTAGGTCACTGCTCAGACCCTGAACTGCTAGACACTCACCATCTACCACCCAACATCTCCCACCTACACCTCTGACATTTCAGATGTTTTCAGAGTAGAATTAAAGGTCCTTAGTAAGCCCTGTACCTACAAGAGACACACCCTCCTAGTCAAATGTCATTATCTTCCTCATTTTCATCTTCTTTTAATTTTCTTCTGGCCTTTCCCAGAAAATATCTGTAGCACACCCAGAGACTCCCCTACCCTGGGCATGTTTGCCTGTTCACTTTTAAACATGAATGACAATATTATTTTCACTTCAACAGTAAAATTTCATCGCTTATTTTTAAACAAAATTTATAAACTGCTACATATCTGACATGCAAGAGAGGCCTGGCCCATCAGTAATTCCCTTTTTTCAAAAGCACATGCAGGCAGAGCATTCACCTGCTTGGCAGGAGTCTCTGTACCTCTCCAGGCATTCTGGGCTGCTTTTATCCTACTTCAATGTTGGATATTAAGAGTAAGCTCATCCTCTTTCATGGCTTCAGACCACCAGGTTTACAGTAATTTATGACAGCTTTAGTACCTTCAAGATAAATTATAGGTAGTAACATACACAAGTGATTCCATGTGCATTCTTATGTGCTTTATAAGTGACAGGGGTGAAAACTGTCCACAGGTAGAAAACATATATGGATGAAAGTCTTACTCCCACACAGGAGCAAACCAGACTGAAGTAATCCCCAGTGTCCCCTGTAAAGTACCTCCTAACAGGAGAAAAAAATCCCTCAGTTCTGGCAACGATTAGTACTTCTTAACCTCCTTTGCATGATGAGGGCAAAAATTAAGGACTAAAGTAGTAAACAGTCCTGCACCTTCACCCCCCCAGCCTGCAGCAGACTGAACAGGGGGATTACAAGGGAGAAGCAGCAAGTCCAGTCTCCCTGGGCCACTGACTTAACAGTTGTCTATGTGATTGTGGTTTCCAGTAAAGAATCAAAGTAGTTTCTAGTAGCAACTAATTGTAAACATTTGAGATCCTGATGGTAATGAACTCACTGTCCAGCTAACAAACAATAGAGTCATCAAGTACTACGATTTCAGTCCTGTAAATATAACACTGGTGAATATCGGTGAGCTGCTTCAATCCAAACACCTCACTTTGGACTAATACCGTTCTTTAGAAAACAAACACATGCAGATGGGATTTGTTGTCAGAAAAGGATCAGGATTGTAAATGAGTGAGGTCATTCACAATAATGCTGCTGCTGTGGGAGCAAGTCCTTGGTAGTTGCTGGGAACAGCATGTTTTTTATCAGGTAAATACATAATGTTAGTCTTCCTCTGTTTACAAAAAAAGAGGACACAGACCATTTACTGAGAGTCATGTAGATTACTTTTCAAACCTGTAAGGAAAACGCCTCTCTTTCTAAAATTAATTTGCATAATAAGTGCGATTCTGTTGCCAAAGAGTGACAAATACAAATCTGCTGTGGCACAGGACTTCTACATAATAATCTTCTCAGGAAACCGAGCCTTGTTACAGCTGAAAGCAGTGGAGTGCAGCAAGACGAAGTGACCTCCCAAGAAAACACATCTGTCAGAATCTGCAAAAGCAGATCCCACATCTCCAGAGTCCCGAGGCATTGCTCTCTATTTATCACATTACAGTGTGGAAATTCTTTGGTAATTTACGGTTAAAGTTGCTGGGAAGAAGCAAGAATACCAGTGCCCAGGGGTTTCTTTCTTAGCTAATGGTGTACAAACAAAAATGCTCCTTTCTTCAAGACAAAGATGATGGTAGAAAAACATCCTGTAGAAAAGATCATAACTAGATTTGCAACCAGCTCAAGAATATCCATGTTCTGTGAGACCAAGAGAGCATGCAAGTTTCAGATTTACCTCTCCATCCAGTTCACCTTATCAGTTTTTCCCAATTTCTTAAATATGTTTCGTAATAAGAAGATATTATTTTCAAGCAGAAGGGTTAAATTGAAATCCAGAGAAGTTAGTGTCTTTGATAAAAATTTCGTCTATGAATATGAGATACAAAAGTCCCTGTCCCAAAGAACCTATGATTGATCATGATTTCTGTGCTCAGACCTATATCCTTTATGATCAGCTACCTAGACATCTACTTTATGATGTATCTATTTGTTGGTCGCTAATTGCTTTGTAAATTAGCCTGGATTCACCTTACCCGGTTTAATGGATGAGTCAATGGAAAGCCAGGTGATATAGGGGAAGAAATGTTTTCCTTGTGTTCCTCTCTCCCCACCAGTTGTTGAGGGAGCCTAGGTGACTCTGCTTCTAATTTTAACATCCCATACTGTACCCAGCTATAGGTGAGATATAACTGTGCCCAAAAATCCAAATTACATGAGTTTGATTTTGACTCCATCAAATTGTCACACAGCAAACTCCAGCAGAACTATTTTTGTGTAAACAAGATTACATCAAGATTTTAAGAAGGGTATAAAATTTATTTATGTTCACTGGGGACATGAGCCTTAGCTGAGCTTTCCCATGAGCAGGATCCTTTCAGATGCTCAATTTCTTTCTCACAATTCAGCTATGATAAAAAGATATGTTGGTTAGCAGCATCATGCACATGAAATGATCTAATCTGGGATTGCCGGCTTGTGAAAATCTGTCCAGGATCTCTGGTGCAAAGGGCTGTACAAAAGCTAGTTTTTCCAGGAGAAGCAGTGATGAACTCTGCCCAGGCCTCTTGGAGACTCATATAGCATACTTCAAATGGGTGCAGCACATTCTCCCATCCCACTCCATATCTGTCTGGTTCTGCTGCAGGCTCTTTTCATTCTTTCTCACATCCAAATATGTTCAAGAGTGGACTTGGAATGGGTGCAGTTATCAGCCCTCTTTAAAGAATGATGGAATATGAAGGTTTCTGAACAATCCTTTTTCTTCCAAAATTGTACAAGGACACACTACAAAGATGGGTATGCTTAATCTTCTGAGTGCCAGCACAGGATTTTACTGCTGTCTTCAATAGCAGTTGACCTCAGACTGAGAGAGGGAGGCAAAGTCAGAGAGATGCAGAGACAAGAGCTCATTTAAGGAATGCCTGACAAAGAGATTGAAGGGAAGCTGGGAACGTCTATCAAAAGATTCTTCTATGAAATAGGTCTTTATGTGCTTGTAACTAATAATGCCAACAGATTTACAGATCATTTATAAATTGTCTCCAGGATAGGTACAGGGCCAGTTCCAGGCTTAGCATCTTGAGAAATTAGTATTCTGCCACTTTGACAGTCACAGGCTCTGGCTGTGGGAGGAAAAGACGAGGCAGAACAGACATTCAGGACATGATTGAATATGAGTCTTACTACCTCCAGAGTGGACAGATGCCTTTATTTCCCATCACCAGCCCTTAGCTACCAAAAACTGCATCTCCTAAAACCAGTGTGAGTCAATGGAGGTTTTGAGGTTTGGCTGCCAGCACAGCATATAGCCAGCACTCAGACTGTTTTGCTGTCCTCTAAAAATGCATCACTTGCTGAAATTCCATCCTCTGACCAAGCCTAATCTCAACATTGATGCCGCATAAGCTGTCTCAGCCGTGCTGCTCAGAAACACCACACGTATTTTTTTTAGTAATATTACACTTAAGCTGTTTGATGTGCTAATGTGAAATCAGATCTGTTTTGTTACAGGCTGTAGAAGTGAGAAGGGACCTAGATGAAAACCCAGCCTATATCTGTAGAAAGAAATCATTCTGCACTGCTATACAATGTATGGTGAACACAAGGCATGCAAAAACAAAGTGATCATAGAAAGTTTGAGTTGGAAGGAACCTTAAAGATCATCTAGTTCCAACTTTTCTGCCATGGGCAGGGACATCTTACACTAGACTAGGTAAAAATATAAAAAAATTATATCATTACGTATTTTGAAGAACACTTTGAGGGAGTTGGCTGCCAAGGTGATCAAATAGAACATAAAAAAATTATTCATTCTATCCTGTCAGGATTATTCAAACACTGGTTGGCAAAATTTTCTACTACCTAAAATTAATTTAGTTCAAAATAAGCAGCTCAGATGTTTTGGAGTCACCATAATGAGTAACAAACATAGTTAATAACACTTCTAAAAGGGGGAACTGTTCTGCAAAAAGACTGAAAAACATCAGTCCTTTTCCATGAGAAATTAAGCACAACATCGGTAAATCATAAATTCACCAATAAAAGACAATTTGGGGAGAATTAATCAAGAGGAATAAGGGGTGTTGCTGGGAGCAGGTGTTCCCTTCCATTTTATCCTACTGCACACTATCCCATGCAACAGAGTTCATCTGCTACACAGGTGACATGTCCTGAATAAATTCCCATATTCCAATGGACACAGTGAGTGCACCCAGACAGCAGAGTTCAGTGTCCATCTATCCCAGGCACAGACAGAATACACAGCCCTTAGATATTTTTTTTCTGATGAAACAGAAAGAGAATGCACTGAAAGAAGATAAAATTAGATATTAGATTTACTTTAAATATGACATGCGTAAGGGCAATGTCACCATAATTCATTAAATATAAATTCTACAGTGATCTGTAAAGGTTATTACCTCAGGTTATGTCCTATATATTATTTGTAACTCCTTAGTCATCTACCTCTGGAATCCAAACGTTTTTTCATAGGGTGCTGGGAAAATTCAGACCTAGAAGATAGGTATGTGGGCAAAAAAAGAATTAAATGCTGGAAGTTTGCTGGTAAATGTCATTCTGATGTACATAGTGCTAGTAAATAGTACCAATCTATCTTATACCCTTGTCTGAATTTTTCTACCATCACATTTTCTGCTGTATTTTGCAGTGACAAATTTATTTTATTTGTAAGGTTTCAGTGCCCTCTTATGTGTGTGTGTGTTTTTCTGTGTGTGTGTGTGTGTACTTTTTAATATTAATCATAAGACTGGAGTAGTCACGCAGCAGTGAGTCCCATGATGAGTTCAAACCTCACAGATAATGCAGAGTCCCCCTTTCTACCATGGAAGAGGAGGCACGTTTACAAAGCAGCAGCACCATTGTCTCATCACTTTTTTTTTTACCGGAAAAGGGTCATATGCTTGTTATCTAGCCTAGCTTTTGGGTAGAGACTCTGCACTGTGGACAACAAAAATTGGACGCGTGTGTGTGTGCGCGCACACATATTTTTATTATTAATTTTCATATGCACTACACATTCAGAAGAAATTTAAGTTGTAGCAGTTTTATAGCAGATCTGTTATTGGATTATTCTCTGATTTAATGCATTTGAAAGAATATAAGCAACACAGTATTGTCAAGAGTCCTGATAGCAGTATCAATTTTAAATTATGGAAACATATGGAGAGCAAACCATTTACAGTGGACACATTGAAGCATTCAAAAATATTGAATTATGTGACAGGATGTGGAGAAAGAAGTATGATTACCAATTTATTTTTTTTCAGGTATATTGCTGAATTGATCTTCGTGTTACACAGTCAAGAGTTACTGTGGCTGTATTTCAAATCTTGTTTCAAAACTGGGAATGTTGTGGTTCTTTTGCCTATAGAGCACACTTGGAAGTGTCTTGCTGACTGTTTAGCTAACGGGTTGGAGTAAGAGTCAGTTTTGCCACAAATGTGAGTTTGTAATACCAAAACTTTGGAAAAAAATTAATTAAATTTGATGAGTATGGGTAACACACCATCCCTTTCAAATACAGAATTTCCCATCATTTGCTTCAATGGCCCATCTTTTCTGTCAGAAATTCACCACGAGATTTACTGTTGCATTTCAATGTCTCCTAATTTCTCTGCAAAAGAAATACAATTCCATGAGAAACTGAGAAAATTATAATTCTGATGAAGAGATTTCCCTCCCTCAACTTTCTTTTAACTTTTTTATTTTTGGCAGCCAAGTTGTGAAAGATCAATGATAGAGCTTTGGGCTCAATTATGCCATCAGATAAGCAGTATATCTCTAAGACTCTCTAGCTAATTTATACACAAGAGATGCTTAAATTGGTTCTCTTGTGTAACTTAACATGCACTGAAAGTTCTGCCATTGGGAAGAATGTCAATCAAATCAAGAAGATCCATGCAGAAAGCAAGCACAGATGGTAGGTGATGAGTGCTGATTTTGGAAAAAAGAGAAAATAATATAAGAGAGTATTGCCCTACTAAGCAAAATATTTTTTTTCTGACTTGCTGTTTGATATGTAAGCAATTTTTCCTGTTAGATATGTCCTTTAAAATTGATGAGTTAAATACCATTTCTTAATCAGCCACTCAGAAGTACCTAGATTACAAATTAAAAATAACTATGATAATTGTACATGTGGGTAAGTAGGTGATACTGAAATCTGCAAGAACAGAGGTAGCTTTTTCTTGTCGTTCTTAGGGCATTGCTGCCAGTAATCCTCAAAATCAGGAGTGTCAAGGATTATTCAAGGAAAATACAGAATAAATTAATTCAAAGTGAGAAGTACATTCTGTAAACAGTTTCTACTTCACACGACTTTCAATTTTAGGATTATAGATTTGTGAATTTTCTTCAGACACTGCATAAATTATTAAAAATCTCAAAATTTGGTATAGATCTTGATGTATGTCTGTGGACATTACATGCTACTACTGTGCTATGAATGAGATCAGAAAGAATTGCACTTTATTGTCCAACAGGTCTTTTTTTCATCCTTTTCCTGTTTCTTCTGCAAATAATGTAAAAGAAAGAGAGTCCTAGGGTCAATAAAAAAAGCTGAAGCCACGTGATCTGATCTCCATTCCTAACTGCCATGCTAATTTTTTCTTGATTATTTGTACATGTTGTTTACTGTGGCCCAAATGTCTTTTAAGCTAATATCTGCCATATTGGATTTTACTTTAGATCCCTCCTTGGAAGCAGCTTGTGAAGAAGGTGTTGCAGAGTTGTAAAGACAGGCCAAGAATCCAGGCTGAAGCTTCAGGTGTCAGCTCCTGTCAGATCAACTGCAGTGTTGAACAGATTGCCTAAATCCCACGAAAGAGCAATATGAATGTTTCAACAAATACTTACCATAATGTGTAGGAAAAGAAAAAGCTGTTATGAATAACTTTTACATGGTGGATATTTCAAAGTTCACTTGGCCAGTGGGAAAAAAATTCTACCACTTCTGAAAACAAGAGACAATAAAAACACCATCTCAGTGAATAGGAAGTTTGTCCTTTGAAAAATAATAGGGTGTGGACAAACATTTAAGGATATTTGGAACATTGTGTTTGTACTTCAACCAAATATTAACAAAGTGCCTGAGAAGCACTGCAAACTGATTTAAACAAATTCAGGAAAACTAAAGCAGACTCAGAAATCAATAATGTTCTTCCAATATTTAAAAAAAATAGGTGACATTTATTAGCTGTAGATTGGTTCTACATGGAATTATGAAATAGCTAATAGGAGACGCAGCAAAGAATTTAAGGTAATAAATATAAGCACAAACAGTTAATATATTTATTTGCAGGTCTGCCTGATACAGAAATATGGTTATATATTCTGGAAACATTTTAAATCTAGGTAGAAAATGTAACTGTGTTCTTATTATAACCTTAGATTTTTCTGTGTTAATGGAATTGTTACCTAGACATTTGACTTAGACATTTGCAGTACATGGTGCTAGCAAGTTGTATGTTTGAGAGATTAAAACCGTAGGCTACCTGAGAAATCTTAGAACACAGTCAATGTGAATTCATTGATGAGCAGAACTTTTTCTAGCAAAATCCAGCCTTTTCTGGCCTACCTAGAAGATATAACATTTGAAGGGGAGGTCTATAACTGGGGAGGCAAATCACTGTAACAGAATAATCTAAATCATGTGCCTGAAATCCCTCAAGCAGACAAAATGTGTTTTAATTCAATCTGTTCATTATGGAAAACAGTAGTCCCACCATGTTGTGAAGTGGTCACTTTAACCATTTTTATGGATTTCATTATGTTTTTTTCAGAAAATCTTTAAAGAATGTGAATTCAAACATTTGGGCAGGATGATCATCAAAGTTTGGTTTGGAAATATCTGGGCATGGGAAACTATGAGTCCATCTTTTTGGGAGCCAAAGAGAAAGTAAAAGCTGCACTACCTTCTCATTATTTCTGAAGCTACGTAGTATAAAAATGCCTGTAACACACCTGACCCTAAAAAATCCTGGAGAAATTGAGTTTCCTCAAATACCTAGAGGTACTGTGATTTTGCCACTTCATGAATGATCAGCAACTGGCCTTACGGATTGCACAGGAAAAGCTGGAGAGGGAAAATGCCACAAAGGCTGTGAATCAAATAGAATAAGTGTCTGGTTTTGCAGCCTTACGGAACTCTCCAGAACAAACTCATCACCATATTTCAGTCAGGAACCGATTTCCATAGTTTAGATTTGCAAGGATGTAACAGAAAGGGTACATGGGAGCAGCAGAAACGTAGTCCTGTGAGCGATATAAGAGATCACCAGACACATTCGACACCACGTGTGTGGCGGAGCCTATGCTGGGAGCCTGTTCCGGAAGTCTCATGGCTAAACACCTTCAGCCTGGGGGACAGTACTGTCTTTCACAGGGAATCCATCCTCCAGCACATCCAGCTGAGTGTGCAAAGTGCATCAGGCAAACAACTATGGTAGTTCTTTATGGTCTCCAATTCTGTTAAACCATTCCACCGTCTGCCCTACCCAGCCTGGATTTCAGGCTTTCTTTAGGTCTTTCCTGCTTTCTCCTCTAAACACAATAGCTGATGGATTGTGTAAAGCACATTCAGCCAAAAATTAAGCAGAAATAGAGTTGAAGTCAACTTGTTCTCAGAAACCCAGGTACTTCCTTAAAAAAAAAAAAAGTAAAAGCAACTGGAAAAATATTTTCCTCTTGAAATCTCTTTCAGCTAATTTACTTGCATGTAGTAATAGCAGATAAAAATTCAGGCTGAAGTGTAGCTTTGAAGTTGTCACCATCTCTCAATTTTTTTTTCCCTAGCAGTATCAGAGACTTTGATTTGGAATGTACACAACAAAGGCACAATCTTTCAGATTCAGATTAAAGAAAAACAAAAACACAATTCTTGTCATGTGAAGCCAGAATATTGTCCAGGCTTTTGCTTTTGTATCATCCAGAGTTGGTCACCAGGGATACAAAATTATAAAGCTCTAAATCCTACAACCAATCACTGTGCCTTTTAAGGGGGTGTTGGTTTCACGTGCTGAGGTGTGTGCACCAGTTTATAGCAACTAAGAAAAGCTCCTTTCTGTTTGTCATAAACTGAGTTGACTCAAGTCACTACAGTAAGGTGGTTGTTAAAACTGGTTCCTCCATGTATGGCATCTTGCTCAACATCTGGTTCTAGTTAATTTCTTTTCTGAGGTTTATGTGTACGTTGTTGTGTTGAATCCACATTTAATTTCAAAACAAGACCGAGTACAAACCTTGAAGTTTGCCTGATTTGTACAAAGAAAATGACAGCAAAACAAGTGTTATTGGCCAGTTCGTGCTTGGAGAATTAGAGGTTATCACATGGCAATTTTTGTTCTAAATCTGTTGCTTGTGATTTTTGCTAGAAATGCTCATTTAAGTGGCCTTTGTAACCATGCCTAAGGGTGCATTAAGGTCAGCTTTCTCTGAGATCTGTTATGCACCATGTTGCACAAAGTAAGTTTTCATGTACTGTGACTGCGTGCAACTTTTTTGTCTGATAGAATCAGAAACCAGCATTTTATGGAATATATTTAGAGTGCAGTGATTTATTTCAAATTTTTATGTAATTAACCATATTTTTACTGAAAAATCATATAGTTTAACAGCTGATTTAGTCTCGTAAAAAGCTAAACATAAAGCACATATTCACCCATTCTTCAGCCGTTTTAAGGCAGTTAAGCAACCAGAATACAACCTTTTAATGTACAATCTCATCCCCCTTCTGTATCAGATGTTGTGCAATTTTTAGTGACCTCAGCATTAAGACACTTTAGCTTGTTCAGATAGCACATCACTTCTGTCATTCAAATAAATTGTCCTTAACCAAATGGAACATCAGCATACTCAAATGCAACTAAACCAACCCTCCAGAAGATATCACAATGTATTTTTCCTAACAGAATTCAAAAACATATTCTCATAAATTTCATATCCATACAATTCACTTACAGAACCAATAATCTAGAGTTTGTTTTATTTAAATTTGTAAAGTTCTTTTAATTTCCTAATCTTCTCATTTTGGAGCATTTTTGAATTTCCTGCCACTGCAGCCCACACTTGTTTCACACCACCGTCAGCAATGAAAGAACATACTTAGTTTAGCAGCAGCAGCAGAACAAATTTTAAGGACATATAAGTTTGAATTTTGTTGCATCTTACTTAAATGTGTATGCCCAGTAGCCGCAGCGGAGAATTACTTCCTATTTCTGTGGTTCCTCCTTCCTTCTGAACATAAGGATTTCAGTAGTTGTCTGAATTTTTGCTCAGCTCAACATAACGTACATTGATTTTTTTCCAGTAGTTGTTCTTTTGCCTAGTTTTTCTGTATTATGCTTCTGTTCTGAAAATTTGCATCTTGTCTCACCAATTGCTTGTTAACTCTTAATTTCATTATTGTGATACTCATTGTGCTCTCTGAGTACCTGACTTTGTCCAGCTGTACCTCCCAGACATCTACAGGCCAGTCACCCTCCCCTTGATCCCTGGGAAGATGATGGAGCAGCTAATCCTAGAAAACAATTCTAGGCATATGAAGGACCAACCTGAAAACACTCTGTAATGAACTGACTGGCTGGATAGGTGAGGCTTCCCTCAGCAGTGCATATTACGTACCTCCACTACAGCAGTGCCTGTGGCCTACCTGGACTGTGGTAAGGCTTTCAACTCTGTGTCCCACAGGATCCTCCTAGAGAAACTGACTGAGTACCGATTGGATGAGCAGGCAGTGAGGTGGATTGAACACTGGCTGAACAGAACAGTCAGTGGTGGTGGAGCACTTTATATATGAGGAAAGGCTGAGAGAAGTTACTTGTTAATAAATTATATTATGAAGAATGTGGTGTTATGCTGGTACTCACTCCTTCTAAGTAACATTTTTTTTGTTGTTTGATTTTATTTAAAAAAAAGATCCTGCAAGAAATGGCTTCATAAAATACACGGCTGTTCTGCTGGACAGAAATAGACAGCTACAGTAGACAGTACCAAAGAAATGGCTGTGTCTAGGTTTGTTTGGTTTTGTTTTACTTCCAGACCATTACTATGAGAAGGCAGCAGCTTGAGCTTAATATGATTGCTCTGGTGATTTTTATAGAGCTCTTACCATTATTGAAATTGTACTCATTTTTCCCCCAAGCATATGTCTGAAAGCTGTAAGATCTTTGCATTAGAGTGGAATTAAAGAAGGGGTAGAACCATGTTTAAAATGATGCATATAATAGGGGGAAAATAATTTTTTTGCCTTCTCCTATAGTAATGTTAGGTCAGTAAGGAGATAAGTGTATTTACCAGAGGTGAAAACAGGTGTAATGGGACTTGGACTACAGTGA